>NC_086174.1:17470589-17770589 GCF_023053635.1 Elgaria multicarinata webbii | reverse complement strand
GGTATACAAAAAGAAAGTTCTAGTGTCTGGTAAAGTAAAATACAAGGCACGTTTAGTAGCACAGGGATTTACACAAAGAAAGCACTTGAACTTTGATGAGACCTATGCACCTACTGTTAGGTCAGAGAGCGTAAGATTAGCTTTGAAATTGGCAGCATTAAAGAAATTTGAAGTCAATCATTTTGACATCACAACTGCTTACCTAAATGCAGAACTAAAGGAAAATATTTTCATGATGGAGGCTCCTGGGTATGAAAGTGGAAAAACTGGAATGGTGTATAAATTGAACAAAGCCATCTATGGTCTAAAACAGTCAGCCAGAAATTGGAATCAATGTTTAGATGAAGTTTTACAATCTCAAGGTTTTAAAAGAAGCTTGGCAGATCCATGTGTGTATACAAAGGGAACAGGAGAAAAACAAATGATTTTGTTAGCTTTTGTGGATGATCTTTGTTTGATGGCAAGTAAAAAGGAACAAATTCAAGACTTTGAAAAGGAAATTGGTAAAGAATTTCAATTGAAAGATTTGGGAAATATTAAAAACTATCTTGGAGTTGAAATTGAAAGGGCACAAGATGGCAGTTTTCTGCTAAACCAAAAACAGAAAATTGAGCAATTATTAAAAGAATATAACATGGACAATTGCAAAAGTGTCCAAACTCCAATGGTAGTAGATTTTCAAAAGAATATAGGTGAAACATATTTTCAAGACCCAGACCTTTATCAATCTATCATTGGAAGTCTGTTGTACCTGGCACAATGGTCAAGACCAGACATATCCAATGCAGTAAGCATTTTGAGTAGATTGGTGGCAAAACCCACAACAAATGCATGGCAAGCTGTAAAAAGAATAATGAGGTATTTAAAAGGCACTCAGGACAAATGCTTAAAATTAAGTTCATCAGGAACACCAAATCTGGAGTGTTACGTGGATAGTGATTATGCTGGAGACAGAAGTGATAGAAAATCTACCACTGGCATTGTGGTAACATTTGCTGATTCCATAATTGGCTGGAAAGCAAGGAAACAAAATGCAATTTCTGTTTCTACTGCTGAGGCAGAATTTGCAGCACTATCTGAACTGTGTAACGAAATAGTGTGGTTCAAACAACTGTTGATAGATGTAAATGTGCCAATTGATAAACCAATAAAAGTAAATGAAGACAGCCAAACGTGTATCCAGATGGCTAAAACTGAAAGAATGCATGCCAGGAGTAAACATGTGGATATAAAATATTGTAATGTTAGACAATCTGTAAATAATGGACTGATAGATCTGGAATACTGTGAATCAGAAAATAATGTAGCAGATCTGATGACTAAACCATTATGTGCAAAAAGGCATCAAGAGTTAATTGAGAAACTGAATATGGTAAATCACAATATGTAAACTGTTTTGTGTATGTTCATTCAGGTCAGTAAAATGGAGGGGTGTCAGTGTATTCACTGTAAGTAAAAAGGATTTTACAGACCTGAATGGTAAGGGTTAACCAAGCTCCTGAAATGAAGAGAGCTAATTGCATCAGCCAGGGTGTGCTGATTAGCAGCACCTGGGATGTTGCTGGTCAGGTTGAAAACCCTGTGTATATATTCTGTAGGTAATGTTCATGTTGTGGTTGGGTAGTTGATGTAGTCGGTGGTGGATGGTTGCTAGAAAATATATTTATGATTAATTGGACCAGCAGACTCTGTGTCTTTCTTTGGACTGGAAGAAGGGAAGCGCGTACTCTGTCAAAAAACACCCACCACCACAAAATACCGCTCTAGACTACGGATGTATGGACTTTGTGTAATCCATTTTGTGTGCGTTTCATGGGTTGTCAGGCACCTTCTGTTCTGTTGTCTGCTCATTGCCAGAATCGGGTCCCCCCACCCACTTCAGTAAAGTACACAAAAAAGTTCACCACAACTTGCTGGTATGGAACCCTTTTCTGTATTTTTCTTGGCTCAGCAGACCATCAGTGAGTGGAGCATCCACAGAAAAGAGTGCTATACAGTAGAAGATGAAGAAATATCAGAGATGTATAAAACATTGTCCTTTTTCCATGTATATTCCAGTAACTTTCATATTTTCATACAACTACGTTTGCATACAATTCCAGAAAGTAAAATAAAAAATGGTCCGCAAGTCTGTGGAATCCGCGTGACCTGGAAAATACCAGTCTGCTGTCGAATCCACAGGTCAGGATTCATAGAAATCCGAAGTCATTTGAATCTGTTTCATATTTCCCCCACATCCTTAGCCTAGACGGTCTTCTTCAATCGCCTAATGCTAAAGCTCCCTTTCTTCCTCCTTCCATTCCACCTATTCCTTCCCCCTCTCCTTTGTTTCCCACTTTTTAATGCAGACAAACAGAAATGACACCCGAGCCGCTTTTTTTTCCTCCTGGAAAACCCATTTGCGACTCCACACACCATTATTCAGGACTCAAGCAGCCATTCCTTTGTTCTACTTAACAAATTTTAAAGACGGAAATGACTGATCTCTCTCGAAGAAGGAAACAGCTCCGCTGACACAATTTGCAAATCCACTTTCTCTCAGGAAACTACTTGACCTTTCTCACAATAGTCTGAAATGCAAGAAATGGCGTCAGGAGATGGCTGCCGCCACCGCTTTACAGACTTCAGGTGGCTTCATTAACGCGCCGTGCGACACGTGCCAGAGGGATGCATTATTAAAAGGGGCTGCATTGCGCTCTTTAAATATTAGCAAAATAACAGCCGCTTGATGAAGTATTCAGCACAACAGCTTGCGTCGATAGAGACAGGCCTTTAAAGCTAAATGGTGCAAGGTTAGCGATGCAATATTAATGAGTTCCCCGGCTTAATAAACTTATAGGATTTGCAGAATGATCTGTATCCTATTATTGATCCCCGGACAAAACTCCACGTGAAGTTACTGGCAACAGATCAATAAAGGGAAAGGCAAACAGGCAGCTGTTTACCTCCTATCCTTCTTGTTAGAAATGCAGATGGCCAGAGTCATTTCCTCCCATCAGCTTGAAATATCGCACACGCGAAAGGTACATCGCGGTATGCGAATCAATATCCGAAGGAGGCTCAGGGCAACATATGCACAGCCAGTTAGGACTGAAGCATGTTTAGCATGGGCGGTTAGCAGACTGTGAAGCACGTGGGCGAGATTCTTAGGATGAATCCCAAGTATGCCCAACGGATCGAACGGAGCGATCCTTGGAATGTGATGGGCAGGCATGAACACATCAGTGCTGCACGTGGTCTCGTCTCATCTTTCTTTCCAAAGTCTTGTTTCCATCGGCCTTTGTGCCAGCGAGACTGCTCTGAGAGAACATGTGCAGTCATCTTTGTGGCTTTTATTCTGCTGGATAAGTCTGAAGAAAGATAACATATTATTAGAGTACTGGGCCCAATTTTGAAGCGTCCCCGCTGCCTACGATCCAGGTCTAACTTTTGTCTAAGGTAAGTGTTGTAACAGATACTGGCCATGGACAGTATTGGTTGGCTAGTGCCTGTGATGTCACCAACCTCTTTGGAGAAGACAGGGCTTGCAATAGAAACCACACGTGGACTGCTCTTGCTGGCTGGTGCTCGTTCAATCACCGAAACAATTCTCCTTAATCCCCAGGATGTTTTGGAAGGATTCCACCCTCCCTCTGTTAATAAATTGAAGGTTGGGTAGGTGTGCATATGGCACTTACAAACAAAACAAAGGTAAGCAATGTGTCTGAAACACCAGGAGCAGGGGTGGGGTGGGGGGGAGATTATGGCCAAACGAGCACTTGATTCACTGGCATATATACCTATCACTATAAATTGTGACATTAAAAGGAAAGGGGGGCATTTTGAGCCTGAGATACCTGCTAAAAGTGTTCTCTATAAAGATTACTTCCATGATTTGAACCCAGATCTGAATCCTGATATATTGGGTTCAAAAATCTATATTCTAGAACATAAGAAGAGCCATGTTAGATCAGGCCAAGGGTTCATTTAGTTTGCACGGTGGCCTCCGGCTGCCCATGGAAAACCCACAAAGAGGATATGAGTACAACAGCATCCTCCCACCCATGTTCCCCAGCAACTGGTGTACATAGGCTTACTGCTTCTGATACTGGAGGTAGCACCTAGCCATCAGGACTAGTAGCCATTGATAGCCTTCTCCTCCAGGAATTTATCCAACCCCCTTTTAAAGCCATCCAAATTGGTGGCCATCACAACATCTTGTGGTGACGAGTTCCACAGTTTAACTATGTGTTCTGTGAAGAGTTGCATTTTGACTGTATGTTATCTCGGAGCCTAAAGCTTTCTGACCATCAATCAGCTTTAAGTATTTTGGAAGTGTGCAACCATTAAGCTTTTCACCATGGGATATCTTGCAATAAAAGATGTCTCACTGATTGTATGTCCCATGCCAGTTTGCCAGCACATGTGAATCCCAGAGGGAGAAGCAATCTACGACAATCAGATTGCAAGCTTTTTTTTTTTTTTCCTCTGCAGGAAAATCCGTGTGTATTTTTGTGCGTAAAATGTACGCATCAATTGTGCCCATTTTTTAAAATGTACACATTCTTCTCCCACCGATTAAAGCAAGTGTGCAAGATTTCTTGCATACACAGTGCTCTTGAGTCTCACTGTAGGCCAGCTCTTCCAACTGTGCCATGTTATCGGTGAGACATTTAGTTTCCATTAAGCCCTGGAGCGACTCTGGGGTATTGCTGAGTCTTTCAAAACGCAGGATAAATTTGCCACTGCCTTGAGCCTTTGGGCCCGGCAATTTGCTATCACAAATATGAAAAACAAACACACAAGACCAAAAAAGCAAAAAACAAAATTAATTTCCGTGTAATGACATTGCGTTTTGAGACATCCCTCAGCTACAAGGTGCGTTTTTTTTTTTTTTTTTTAAATAAAATAAAATGAAATATTTTGTCTCTGGCTATATATATTGATGCCAGTATGTGAGTTGTGACAACGCAATAGGACTTCATGTCTTCAGGACAAGAACTTCTATTTAGCTAACTAATTCAGAAAGAGTCGCTATAATTCATACTGGAAATGGAAAAAGTGACACTCCAGTCTGCCCTAGATAAAAAAAAATTTGAGAGGCACAACCTAAATAATTCAGGTAGCTGAGAAGATATTAATCTCTTTCTCATACCTACTCACAACGTAAGCACCACCTTTCTTTCTATGCCACGGCTGGGGTGTTGGTGTCTATTTCTTCGTATTCTGCACACGGCTTGAGGAAGCGGATGCTTTCTAAAGCCATTTTGAGGATGATACCTGCCTATGATGTGACGGCTCTTGGCCCTCAAGCCCCTTTGCATGCTGGGATTCAAGACTAGGGTGACCATATGAAAAGGAGGACAGGGCTCCTGTATCTTTAACAGTAATGTAGAACAGGGAATTACAGCGGGTGTCAATTGAAGTGGGTGAAATTCCCTCTTCATCTCAACAGTTAAAGCTACACTAGCTATAGTAGAGTGGCCAGATACAAAAGAGGGCAGGGCTTCTGCAGCTTTAACTGCATTGATGAAGAGAGAATTCCACCCTCTTCAATTGACACCTGCTGAAATTCCCTTTTCTACATTACAGTTAAAGATACAGGGGCCTTGTCCTCCTTTTCATATGGTCACCCTATTCAAGACACCATTTTATAGCTATTATGGTGTGTGTGTTTTCGTGTGTGTGTGTGGTGTTAGTAGTTCAAGAGCTCTGCCTGTAATAAATAAAACGCCTGATATGGAGGGAATCTGTGAACATTTTCTGTGCAAGCAGAATTGCATGCTGGAAGAACCTTCAGGCAGTACTGTTTTCGTTATCAAAACTACATGCATGAGTCAAAGGGCTTCTGGAGGCAGCGAAGCACATATGCTTTACCTAACATTAAGGATCGGCAATCGGGACCTGCAACAAAAAGTTGCAGCGTGATAGCTCACTACTCAAGAGTCCGGGCATTCCATTCCGTCTCCTGCCTTGATTCCCCCCTTCAACAGTCAGCATTTTATGCCCACTGAGCATGCTCAGTCCTTGCTGGGCTTTGAGAGGGGGTAGCCAGTTAGGCTCCCACTTCTTTTTGTATCTCTACAAACCATAGCCTGCTGATACTTCCCTCTTACACAAGGGTGCTGCTGGCATGAATACATATGCAACAGCACCCAGCCTGAACGTTGGGAATACAGGGGGAGAAGTATAAGGTTGTTGTTGTGTTATTATCATCATCATCATCATCATCATCGCAGCATTATGGCTCCTGATCCAGTTCCAGACATCTCGAAGTCCATGCTAGTGGCATCAGATCGTAATTGACCTCCCCATCCTTAGGACAATAAAAAAAAGGTTCATCCAGCCACCACATTGGACCCCAGATATGCGTTCCACACATTTTGGGGGGTAGAGGGGTTATTTGTGTCAATAGCAATTTGTGCAATTTTCAGCTGCAATTTGTGCAAATTACACAAATTGCAAAGTACACAATTGACACATTTTTTAAAACTTCCCGGATTTTGGGAATGCAAGCCGAGTTGGGAGTGCTGCAGAAATCAGGCAAGGCCAGAAAGGGCCGGGTTTCCCAGCGATGGACATCCCTACATAAAATAAAATAAAATAAAATGAAGTAAAATGCGTTGTTCATGTGTGCATGTACTCAATCTGAGCAGGTGGAGAATACACACAGGCCGTTTCTACACCTGCCTTTTTCCCCAAGATCATCCCGGGAACATCCCTATGCATGCAAATGACACACAGGGGATCCCGGGAGCAGGCAGGGATGATCCTTCCATTTTCATGGGATAATCCTTAGGTGTAGAAAGGGCCACAGAAATAAGGATGGATGGACTCAAGCGAGCCTGTATTTGGCGGGCACTCGTGGAGTCACCACTGCTGCTCCCCCATGCTTGCTGGGCTGAGTGAGCCCCCTGGAGGGGAGTGCCCTGCAGCTGTCCACTCCTCGATGGCAGCCGCCATTTTGGCACAAGATGGGGCTCTGTCATTTCTGTATAGTTAACGTTGTGCAAAATGGCAGCTGTGTAGAGGGACCCTTTATACTCCTTTGTTCCAGTAGGAGAAAGGCAGGGAGAAAGAGTGGAGGCAACTAAGAATTATAAGGGACTAATGCAAGGGACTTATAAGGTTGAGGCTAAAGGTGAGCCCTGGCTCTGAGAAAGCCAAAGAATCAGAGCAGTACACAAGATATTGCAGTCAAGAGGATACATCCGTTACATTAAACAATCCAATTTCAGGAAACTTTTTTTTTTAAAAAAGGACTTCAACAAGTCGCTCCTGATCACTATATAAAGCAAAAAACAACAACCACTCAGTGATAGAATGCAGATATTTAACTGAGTGCAAATCATCATCACCATCATCATAATCAATTATACTGCCAAAATATCCCAAGCTATGTCCAGTTTTTCATCAGGTGAAATTCTACATAGATAAATAAACAATGACATAAGAGCCATAAAAAAAGTGCAACAAAGGCCTCATTTGTATGCATCTTTTGTTAAAGAAAAAGAAAAGAAAAAGCCTTGAGCAAGCAGATTATTGACTTCTTTTTAAAAACCGCAAGAGTCTTCTATCCATCACCCAGAAATATCTTTCAGAGTACTGGAGTGTCCTCAACAACAACTCTAGTGAGTACACAACAGCAATGTTGGGGTGCCCATAACAGAGGTGTGACAACTTATAGAGACCTGCATAGCCTAACGCAGTGGGCAATTTCTAGTAATCAAGTAAGTCTCTATAATGGGCAGCTTTAAGTAGGCCGAGATAATTGGTACCAAGGAAGTGCTGCCACAGCTGCTTGGCCTATGCCAAGTGATGTCATCTGCTGAGATAAGGACCTTCCCATGAGAAGTGAAAGAGACACACACGCAGCCTTGCTCCTGAGAAGGGACTGATTTTCTCATCATGGGCTGTGAAACTTAGGAGAGACACCTATAAAATCCAGCAGGCTGATTTTGCTCTTTGGTCTCACTCCAAGGGGGAAAATGTACACTTCCTGCCTGGAGAAATCTGTTGGTCCATGGGGTGACGCCTCATGTATGGTGGGGACCCCAGTGCCCAGCCAGCTGTGCCAAAGGACTGCTGTGATCCACCGAAGGGGCATATGAGCTTTCTTTGCATTTCTGCCTGCATCCATTTATCATCTGTGTAATCAATAAACAGTTAATCTGACACCTCTGTGACTTCTTTTGACTTTGACAATCCGCAAATCTGGATTTATTTATTTATTTATTTATTACATTTTTATACCACCCAATAGCCGAAGCTCTCTGGGCGGTTCACAAAAATTAAAACCATAATAAAACAACCAACAGGTTAAAAGCACAAATACAAAATACAGTATAAAAAGCACAACCAGGATAAAACCCACGCAGCAAAATTGATATACGATTAAAATACAGAGTTAGAATAGGACTTAAGTTACTCAGGATCCCCAAATCTTTACAAACTGCATTTTTCAGGAAACCAAGCTGACTCACACTTCCCGGACTAATACGTGGATTGAAACTCAGGCATCCTTTGGATTGGGCACTTCTCTGAATTTTGCGATGAAAATCTCAGCTCAAAATTTGCATCCCCAAAACTGTGTGTGTTAGGGAAATGGCACACAGAGTGAATATACTGGAGGAACACTGCACGCAAAGGGTGTACATTAGGGAAATGGGTGATCATTTTCATGTTGTTTTTGTTTTAATTCACAGACTGATGTGGGAGCTGGTCAGAACAGACTTGTGATTGAATACGTGCAAAACTGACGCAGACCAAAAATAAACTAACTTGTGTGTGTGCTTTTTCCATTCCAAGGAAGTCTGCCTTGGCAGTCTTTGTATTAAATCAAGGAATATCAGCGGGATGGTTCTGCCCTACTGTTAGAAGAAGGTTTAATCAGCTGCTATGTCTAGTTTTCTTTCAGTTCTGCCCAACCCACCCGGTACGCCTTTACCCAGAACTGGTAGTCTAAATTATTGCTGTCTTTTCAGGTCAGCAATTCATGACACACTGCAGGCTTGATTAAGAACATAAGACCATAAGAAGAGCCCTGCTGGGTCAGACCAAGGGTCCATCTAGTCCAGCACTCTGTTCCCACAGTGGCCAACCAGCCATCAGCCAGGGACCAACAAAGCAGGACATGGTGCAACAGCACCCTCCCACCCATGTTCCCCAACAACTGGCGTACACAGGCTTACTGCTTCGAATACCGGAGATAACACACAACCATCGGGGCTAGCAGCCATTGATAGCCTTCGCCTCCAGGAATTTATCCTTTTAAAGCCATCCAAATGGGTGGCCATCACTACATCCTGTGGTAGTGAGTTCCATAATTTAACTCTGCGCTGTGTGAAAAGTCCTTCCTTTTATTTGTCCTGGATTCCTATTAATATGTGATGTTGCCCTCAAAAATGAAAAAAAAAGTTGCGTTCCTTGCATCCCTTCTGTCTACTGCAAGAAGTTTGCACGAGAGCAGTCAAACATGAGACCCACCTCCTACCTGCATTCTAAACTATTACAGTGTGCCTCCTCTTCACCCTGAGTATTGGAGACAGCTCGACATTAGGTGTTCTGATAATGGTATTCTTCTGTACTTGCCTTTACCATCCTTTGTTATGAATCTTTTAAAAGGAGTCTGAATCGTCTAATGTTTCATAACAGACCTCAGAGCACAGTGGCTCATTTGACATTTTCTTGTCTCTTGCACACAAGCAGCACAGTGTCTTTTTACCACAGGATGCTGAAACTGTCAATGGTAAAGTAATGGCAAGTACACTACACGTTTTATTAAAAACTGAATTTAATTACAGAATCCGTTGCATCGAAGAAGCGATAAGCCCTTCGCCTTTTACCAGGGTCTTCAAGATGAAAAAGGAGATATGTGAAACTGAGGAGGAAAAAGCCAGCAGAGACACGAAAGGGGAAAAAAAAATCTGTCTCCTGACTTAAAGAAACATTATATAGCATGATCTGACAGAAAAACAAAACAAAACAGTAAGTTGTCAAATAATAATAAAATAACGGTGACTTGTGAAACTATATTAAAACCATTGATAAGAACGACTACCATTGTTTGGTAGGGAGGTGGGAAAAGACTCTGTAGTCAAAGAAGTTTGAAGGATGGAGAGATGTGAAAAGCTTTGAAAATGTTGGCTGGTTTTGTATCATTTCTTAACAGAAGGTGAGCTAGCAAAAATGAGTTGGGAAACACACACACACACACACACACACAACTTGCACAGAGGCCAATTACTTGCTCAAAACTGTCAAACGTGGCACTTCGACAAAATGACTCCTTCCCAACTCCATCGCACTGGGCTCATTTACACCAAGCACAATATTGCACTATGAAAGTGTTATATAAAAGGCAGGAGCTACACTACTCCTTTATAGCAGTACCGAAATGCACTGACAACTGTTGGGGCCCATTGACACATACCACATACTACTTTTATACTGCTTTCATAGTGTTATATCCTGCTTATATCCTGCTTGTGGTGTAGATGTGTCACAGGCCCCAACAGTTGTTAGGGCACTTCAGTTAAGGTGACCATATGGAAAGGCGGACAGGGCTCCTGTATCTTTAACAGTTGTGTAGAAAAGGGAATTTCAGCAGGTGTCATTTCTATGCGTACAGCACCTGCTAAAAATCCCTCTTCATCACCACAACAGTTAAAGCTGCAGAAGCTCTACTAGCATGACCAGATACAAAAGAGGGCAG
Source organism: Elgaria multicarinata webbii (assembly GCF_023053635.1). NCBI lineage: Eukaryota > Metazoa > Chordata > Lepidosauria > Squamata > Anguidae > Elgaria > Elgaria multicarinata. Next base: position 17,759,896 of record NC_086174.1, on the reverse strand, counting down.
GGCTTCTGCAGCTTTAACTGTTGGGATGAAGAGGGAATTTCACCAGGTGCTGCACACATAGAAATGACACCTGCTGAAATTCCCTTTTCAATACAACTGGTTTTTTTTAATAATTTTTATTTGTTTTCTACACTATATAAACATACAACATTACAATAATAATAATAATAATAATAAAAGAAACATCAAACAACTGCTACATACATATTGAATAAATGTTGAGTACATATATGTTGAATAAGTATTACCTATACATTATCATACTACAACATAATCATTCTTAACATAAAAGTGCACCCCCCACCTCGGGATCTATTCCTGAGTCCAAAATCTGATCGTTTCTTCTGCTGGCGGTTTCCCACTTCCCTTAGTAAACACAAATATTAGGAACTGTTTCCAGATTCCTTCAAACTCATTTATTTTAGTTACGCCTTTTCTCCACTTAATATTACATGTCAGTTTATCATTAATGGCTATATCCCATACTTCTTTGTACCATTCTTCAATAGAATATTCCCCTTGAATCTTCCAGTTCCTAGCTACCATCAATCGTGCTGCAACCAGCAAACTCGATATCAGCTCTATAGTTTCTTTTCCACACTTTATATCTTCAAATAGTGACAGCAATGCAATCTTTCAATACAACTGTTAAAGGGACACGAGCCCTGTCCTCCTTTCCATATGGTCACCCTATGAACTTCAGTACCACTACAAAGCAGTAGTGTGGCTCCTGCCTTTTATATACCTCTTTCATGCTGCTTTTATAGTAGAATATCCTGCTTGGTGTAGATGAGCCCACTGTTTGACTGCAATGGTATTTAGTGAGGGGAGGAAAGGAGTGAATTGTTTGCCCTACTTATTGGTCGGTGGAAGCGATTACGTAATCCTTCTGGGCACTACTTTTTTTACCCACAAGGCACCACAGTGAGGACGGAAGCTCCGGCTATTGGGCGGTATAGAAATGTAATAAATAAATAAATAAATGAATAAGCATTGCTCTCACTTGGATTTGATTTTCAGGTAGGATCACATACATACATCACCTGGCTATATAGCATTGTCCTGAAAAAGTTAAGTGTGGTGGGGTTTCTTGAAACACTCCCTTCCCATGCCAAGAAAAAAAAAAATCAGGCAAGGTGAATGGACTAGTTTAACACAAAATCTAAAAAGAAAGGTAGGGATCTTTCTTGTGGAAGACTCTACCATGTGATATACACATTGCTTCCTCCCTGATTATTTTTAAATGGGCTTTAAAGACCCGGAGGTTCTAGTCAGTGTTTAAATAAACAGAAGGCTTTTTTAATTTTATAAATGGGAGTTTTAACTCTTGCTGTTGTTTTCAATGTTTTTGGCTGGTGTTTTGGTTATGTGTATTTTTGATTTTGTTTCTTTTTTCTTTTCCCCTTGCAAACCCTGTGGGAAGGCTTTGCCACCAAAGGCAGTTATATGAATATTTTAAATTAATAAATAACAAATTATTTCTCAGAACAATAGAGGAACCTGAAGGGAAGGGGGGAGGTTCTGGTCTTTATTGAACAGATGCAAATGAAGCTCACTTGCACATCTACCGCAGCATTCAAAATTTTTCAACACGAAATGGTAGTCTTTGACAGTGAGCAGAACAAAGAGTTGTGATGATAACATTGAGATTTCGTAATTGTAATAGGCACGATGAAAAATACATATTCAAATCTGTGAAAAGAGAACCAAACTTCAAGTGCAATAAAACTGAAATGAATACACCCATAGTTAGGGTGACCATGTGGAAAGGAGGACAGGGCTCCTGTATCTTTAACAGTGGTGTAGAAAAGGGAATTTCAGCAGTTGCCATTTGTATGCATGCAGCACCTGGTGGAATTCCCTCTTCATCACAACAATTAAAGATGCAAGAGCCCTGCCCTCTTTTACATCTGGTCAAGAGGGCAAGGCTCCTGCAGCTTAAACTGTTGGGATGAAGAGGAAATTCCACCTGGTGCAGCATGCATACAAATGGCAACTTCTGAAATTCCTTCTTCATCACAACTGTTGAAGATGCAGGAGCCTTGTCCTCCTTTTCATATGGTCACTGTACCCATAGTACAGCTAGAGATGACACAGGAGTCCGACAGACACCTCCGCGTCCAGCACTTTGGACTCAGTCGGGCGCTAGAAGCACGTTCGCAGGCCCATGGGTCGAGAGCCCATGTGGGTCAACAAGTGCCCAGCAACCGTCCTCCCTCATCCAGAGCCTCCATTTTGCGTGGCAATGCAGGCTCTGGAAATTACATTATTTCCCCAATAAATAACGTAATTATTGGGGAAATAATTACGTTAAAATTATTTTTCCTGCGTAAAATTCAAAGTGCTGGTTACCACCTATAAAGTCCTCTATGGCTCGGGTCCAAGTTATCTGCAAGACCGTATTCTCCCATGAGAGTTTGCCCGTGCTCTGAGATCTTCTGGGGAGGCCTTTCTCTCAGTCCCACCAACACCCCAGGCACACCTGATTGGTACGCAGGAGAGGGCCTTCTCGGTGGCTGCTCCAAGGCTCTGGAACTCCCTTCCCAGGGAGGCTAGGCTGGCTCCCTCTATACTACACTTTCGGAGGCAGGCAACAACTTCTTTGTTTCAGCAGGCTTTTGGAGCTACTCTGGACCTGTGTTAATGTATTGGATCCCACTTTTAATCTGTTACAGGTTTTTAAATATATTTTTTAACATGTTTTAATTTTACTGTAGGTTTAATTCTATTTTAACTTTTGTAATTTATATTTATATGTTTTAATTGTGCATGTTTTAATCTTGTAAAGCACCTGGAGTTCCAGTACTGGGAAAAAGGCGGGATATAAATAATACTAATAATATTGCAGCCATAAAGGCCCCATTTACACAAGAATAAAGGAGCAAATGGAGCATTTACACCTTTACTCTTGCATAAATCGTGCCTTCACAGCTACCATTTAGGCAATGGGGGAAACACCCAATTTCCAGAGCCTCCACTGGGCACAACAATGGAAGCTCCAGAAGATACACATTGCCCCCATGGTGTAAAGGGGGCCTTTACAGCCCCCTTTTACGCAGCACAGGGAATGACGGTGCCCGATGAATTGGAGGCGGGTGAGTTTGCCCATCTCTAATTACAGCTGTTCTAAACTTTTCCAAATGATCACATCTTTTAAACTGGTAAGCAGGTGTAGACACCTTCCTTGCTTGCCGTAGCTGAGAATTAATCAGCTGTGGTACCACAGAAAGCCAAGACAATAAACATCTAATTTCTTCTGTCTCACCGAAGGAAGGATCAGCTGTTCAGTTCAAATGAAGAGACTTCTTAATTAACCTGCTGATCTTGCTTATTCTTAATTAAACCCCAAAGCAGGTAGGGGAGATAAGTTAAAGACAGATGCCATGGTAACAAGTGGGTGGTGTTTTTTTAAAAAAAGAACCAGACAGAAACGGAGCCAAAAACGCACTCTGGGCATGCCAATGAACCTTAATCATATTGGAGGAATGCATGGCTAGGCATCATTTGATTTAAGATAACATGCTGGATAACTGCACGCTGGATAATCCTGGCATGCCTGGGAGCTGTGTCAAACAATTACGTCTCTGCAGAGGGCCGGCCACTAGAGTGCGGGAACTGGTGAGCTGTGTTTCAGACCCGGCTCCTGTTGAATTGAGGGCGGGAGGAGATGGGGCAAGGCAAAGGCAGAGGGGGAGCAAAGCGAGGGCCGGAAGGAAAAGTGCTTCCTAGTTTCTCAGACCAGCAACAAGACTTTATAGGAGGCAGGGTCAAACACATGATCTGGTGTGATGGCATGGGAGGCTGCAACCTTGATGACGCTAAGCAGGTCTAGGTCTGGACAGTGGGAACCCCATGTACATTGATTCCTGCATTGGCCTTGTAGGCCCCTTCCAACTCTACGATTCTATGATTCTATGATCTGATCTCTCCTATGGTGTAAAGAGGCCCCCTTGATGCCAATCTCCTTGCTTTTCTCTCTCCTTGGGGCAGGTCTGAGTGATGACACACAGGCAGAATTCCGGTGTACCTTGGGCAGGAGTGGCTGGAAAGTAGATCAGCAGATGTTTTGGCCTTCAACTCCTAGCATTCCTGACCATTGGCCATGCTGGCAGGAGCTTTTGGGAATTGACATCCATATTTTCATAGAATCATAGAATATTTGAGCTGGAAGGGCCATCAAGTCCAACCCCCTGCTCAATGCAGGAATCCACCTTAAAGCATTCCTGACAGGTGGCTGCCCAGCTGCCTCTCGAAGGCCTCTATACCATTTATTTATTTATTTATTTTATATACCGCCCCATAGCTGAAGCTCTCTGGGCAGTTTACAAAAGTTAAAACAATGAACATTAAAAAGTATACAAATTTAAAACCATCAAAAATATAAAAATAACAGTGTAAAACAGTATCCATTTTAAACAACGACAGTTCTGGGGTCCATTAACAAACAAACAAACTTAGCATATGTTGTTAAATGCTGTTAAATGCCTGGGAGAAGAGAAAGGTCTTGACCTGGCGCCGAAAAGATAACAATGTTGGCACCAGGCAAGCCTCATTGGGGAATCATTCCACAATTGGGGGGCCACCACTGAAAAGGCCCTCTCCCTTGTTGCCATCCTCTTCCTTCTCTCCCCGGAGTTTGTTTAATATGATCTTAGGGGGAAATGTAGTGTGTTGTTTTACCATAATTGCGCAGTTTCAGAATACCACACTATTGTATCTGAGCAGAAATAATAAATATATATATATATTAAAAAATAAATAAACAATTAACTCCAGGGGAAGGAAAATGCAGGGGGTGGTATAGGAGATTTCGCCGGCATAGTAGCGCTCCAGGTGAAAAGATACATGAGCTGAAGGAGCGCAACAATGCACACGCGTGGAATTGCCCAGCACTTGACTTGCTAAGGAAATGGAGGGGGAAACCACGGATGAAAACCGGATAAAAAAAAAGTAGGTGTGATGAGGTCAAAATATCCGGGGAAGCAGCAGATTAACGGGGCACCAGCAGGGCCAGAATGTAGTGGAGCAAGAAATGGCCTTCCTCGATTTTCACTATCATTTTAAAGTTATATATTTAAAGGTTTAAATGGCGTAATACAGATCAGCAGCTGTTTCATATGTACGTGTGCACATATGCATACACACAGCCACTGTTTGTAAACTGAGACACACAATGTAAAAGAAAGTGAGGTGGAGAATATGGGCTTGGAGAGACGGAAGATTACAGACACAAGATAAAATAAGACAAAACTCAGGAACGTACAAAGATGGGGTTAAATCAAGACAGGGAGAAAAGAAAGCGGTGCACCGGATTTTGCTGTTCTGCTGCAGAAAAGAGGCAACATGATGGTACTGATAAAAGCTCAAAGAAAATTAAAGACCAAGAGCGATTGGCCTGAGCCAAGCAATAAGACGCACAGGGGGATTCTGAGTTATGGCTGAAACTGTGGCTTTAATTAAGCCCGGATGTAGCTGCAGTGGGGACTGTTAAAAATCAGAAACACTGTGAACGTGTATTTATGAAAAGTTTCCAGACATTCTTTTGCACAAGAATTAAACCATTACCACTACTGCCAGCTCCACCATGACTGATTCTACAATTAGCAGTCGCAAGCAAATACATTATCTGAAAAATCAATTGGGAACCAGTTAGTCTAAAGATTTTAGCCCCCCAAAATGCTCTCCTTCAAGACCTTCAAACCTCCGGATAGCCCTGTTCCCTCCATTCACCTGCCCGAAGAATCACAGGTTATGTACTGAACAGGACACAGATTCCAACAATTCATCACACCAGCCTTCCTCAACATGATGACCTCCAGATGTTTTGGGTTGGAAACCTATCCATCTCCAGCTAGCCAATGGACATGCTGACTGGGAATGATGGGAACTGCAGTCCAACACATGTGGAGGACACCAAGCAAGGTAAAGTTGCCCCACATCCTAACTTCTCCCAAGCATCTCTTCCTCAACTCCTTGGCGTGTGATTAAGTGCAGAGCTGGTAGTGTAGCCATTTCCCTTTTGTACACATATGAAATGATCCCATATCAAATGAGGTCAGCATGCCATTGATTTGGTAACATCTGGCACTAGTTCGACTCCAGGTCTGTACAGCAGAAGATCCCTGCACAATAGCATAAGTCTTACACTGGGGAAAGAACCTTTACTCCATCCCATTGGGAAGCCTCTTAAAGATACCCGAGGATCCTGGTTGCAGAACAATTTATGGTTTAATAAACAGTCAAGGAGACAGTCTAGAGATGGTCCAGAGCATTATAAGATTTGACTTCAAACTGTTTCACATAGCCATGATCATACAGGTTGGCTTGGGCAACTCTATTCTCCATCCGTAAAATAACCTAGACTTCACAGATGCTGGCAAATAAGATAACTACAAAACAATTTGGTATATGAAAAAAAAAGTGAAATAGGGCAAGTAGCATCCTAATGAACCACAACACATAACCCCGTGAGGACTCACTTCTGGTGTGACCCTTTCCCTTCACACTTCTCTCCAGGGATTGGTGGTCACTCAACCAGTTCCACGTTACAATTGGTCAGACAATCCAATATGCATTTAAATTCTGAATTCTCAAAGGTGCTCATGAATCTTCACAAAAGGAATGAAAAAGCACCCCCACACACACACACTGTTTACACTTTACGATAGTTTTATTTATTTATTTTTACACATGATTCAGTTTTTTTATAGTATAAAATACTTTCTTTTTTAATGTGCAATTATGCATGTATTGGGATTCCCTCTTTTTTTTTTTTTTTTAAAAAAAGAACATTTCATTTTTCAAATTTATTTGGAGGGAGAGAGACAGAGAGAGGCCATGGCTAGACCAATCCTATATCCCAGGATCATCCTGGGGTCATCCCTGTGCATCCAAATGACACACAGGGGATCTTGGGAGCAGGCAGGGATGACCCCTCTGTTTGCCTGGGATAATCCTTAGGTCTAGCTAAGGCCAGAGAAGCAGGGCTCACAAAAGACCAGAAATTTACCTCAGCAACCAGAATAGATTCCGACATTTTGAGTGCCAATCCTGTAAATATTCGGTAAAGCAGCACTTCAAAAACCAGGCCATAATCTGGCAGAGGCAGGTGCACTGTTCACACTGGCTTCTTCGCTGGATTTTCCTTTGTCTCAATATCTAATTGTCTCCTCTGTAATTCATTTCCTCCCTACTATCCCTGGCCAGCAGACATTACTTGTGTTTTATGTCAATGAGAAGTTACACCTTCTCAAACTTTTTCTTTCTTTATAACAAGTCATTATTTGATCATTATCGGAAGGTAACATCTCTGTAAAATGTTTGGGAGAGAGCTTTGGTGATTCTATAAATAACTGATGATTGATCAGGTTTTTTTTTTAAAAAAATAGTTTTTAACTAATTATTTGACTGAAATTTGTATTATTAAGCCGCTGCCTCCTCCCACAAAGGATATTTATTCATTCTGGGTGCAATCCTACCTGGATGACTGCCAGCCTCGGCAGCTGATCAGCATCCTACGCAGGGCGGGAAGAGCACGGAGTTGATCATTGCCTCCGCAACTGTCTTGCCCTGCATTCTTGTTAGATGGCTGATTTGCCCATCTAGCCGGGGCTCTGCAGAGTGGGAGGGAAGGAGGGTGGGGTGGCTGGAGGACTCTTGCTAAGCCAAGAGAGAGGGGGGGGCAGGGACCTCAGTCTCAGAGCACTGTCTCCAGCTTTGCATCCAAGAATCCAAAATATCCGATGGCCACTCGGGGCTCATCTAGACAAAGCAGATATTCCACTATGAAAGTGGTATGAAAGCAGTATGTAAAAGGCAGGAGCCACACTACTGCTTTATAGTGGTATTGAAGCGCACTGACAACTGTTGGGGCCCATTGAAACAGACCATATACTGCTTTCATACCACTTTCATAGTATTATATCTTGCTTGGTGTAGATGTGTCATGGGCCCCAACAGTTGTCAGTGCACTTTATAACCACTATGAAGCAGTAGTGTGGCTCCTGCCTTTTATATACTGCTTTCATAGTGGAATATCCTGCTTGGTGTAGATGAGCCCTCGCAAAGAAAGTACCATATTAAAATAAACTATAACACAATTAAAAAATGATTAAAATTAACATACAATTAAAACACCACTTTTATGATGAAGAGCCCAGACTATAGAACAGAAAAAGTTATTGCAAACTGTTATAAAACATAACTCATTGAAAAGGCCTAGATGAATACAGACCATCAAGATGTCAACAGGTGAACCCACCTGGGAAGTCTGAAGCAAGGTCCTACCACTAAAAAGGCCTTGTAACTTGTGATAACGTAAGAAAGAGAAAGATTTTTTTACGTATGTTTGCTTATTTTCTTATGTACTTAATATCATTGCCAACTTTGCATGTTGGCATTTTTGTATATATATCCACACACAGAGCAAAGGAAGGGGGGGGGGAGAAAGTAGACCTAGGCCTAACCTAAACCAAGCAGACTATTGTACTCTGAAAGCGGTATGAAAGTGGTATATAAAAGGCTGGGGCTATAAAAGGCTATATCCCAAGCAGGATATAGAGGTATGAAAGCAGGTTGAAAGCGGTATATGCTTTGTGTCTATGGGCCCCAACAGTTGTCAGTGCACTTCATTACCGCTATAAAGCGGTAGTGCGGTTCCTGCCTTTTATATCCCCCTTTCATACCACTTTCATAGTGCAGTATCCTGCTTGGTGTAGATTAGGCCCTATTGTAACTGAACAAGTGATAAATGGAATCAATACAATGGGCAGTATTCCACATCTGGCCATGCACCGGCGGGACACACCACTAGCACAATGGGAAGCCAGCAACTAAGAAAGCAACCAGAAATAAGTGGAAGGCTCTTTCCAGAATGGGGCAGGTCAGCATAGCTTGCAGAAGACCTGCCCTGATCTGGAAACCAGCATTTCCACTTGCTCCCAGGGCTCCTTTTTGAACTGCTACCTTTCTGCAGCATGAGCAGTGAGTCCCACTTGCGTTACAGAATGAGCAGGAGTGCAGCGGCAGTACTGGATACTGACCGATTTAAAACAAATAAAAGAACTTCTCAGCTCCATACCCAAGAAGGAGTTCCTGCTAGGAGATGAGAAGTCCATGGTAGAACCTGACTACACACAAGAAGCTCAGGACGTTCCAACCTCTGGACTAGATTCTCAGGGCATGCACACCATCTTCACAATGTCCTGATGCCCAGCTTCATCGTACACAAGCTCACCAGGTTTTCTGTGTGGCTACAGTGACAGACCGTACTTGTATAATCTATGACCCACTGAAATCAAAGGACTGTTAATCAAATGGAAACCGAAAAATTCATTTCTTCAAGCAGAAGGTCAGACTAATTTCAATGAGACAGCTAAGAATAAGTGGGTAGTGGACCACAGCTGTTGTATTTAAGTGAATGCTCTTAATTTTTTTTTAAAAAATCCCTTTTTTCCCATTCAAGGCAGGGCTTCTTGCCTTCACTGCCTGCCTTAATACATTTTGTTGTTTTCAAATTGCCACAAACTACAGAGTGTTGGATATAAAATAAAGGAGAGACGATGTTTTCCTTCACAAAATTGTCACCAACATCCAGTTCTGGTATTGGTGTATATAATATGTATTGTGCTGCTTTTGTCAAAGCCTTTTCTTTCTCTAAGCACACCAGTACACTAATTCTTTAAGTTTGCTTTTATTTTGTTTGTTTCGTTTTTAAAAAAATAAAAACTTGGGTTCTCAGAGCTTTGTCAATGTCATGCCTTCAGTTTCATTCAGTAAAATTTAGTAAAAGGCAATCCGTGCCTTTGAGCTTGATCTAGGAATTGCTATTATCACACCTTAGAAAATATTCACGATTCAGAGAATGACACTTAAGACATCTTGAAGGAGCCGAGATCCTGTGTTTCTACACAAGCAAAACCACCGCGTTGCTGGTCATCTTTTCTCCCCTCAACCCCAATAAATGCAACAGTCCATCGGGATGTCCTTACCTGCTGGGTAGCGTTCTATAACTGGCCAGTTGTCCACCTGTAATGTGGCGTTACCTCCACTTCTTGTAAAACGTACTACATGGTATTTCCCATCGTTAATGATTGCGTTGACCTCTTCAATTGCAATATCATCTGTCCCAACATTAAATTTAACTCCAATTTTTCCTTGGTGCTGTAAAGAAAATCAAGAAACAGACAGATTAATTGGGAGCTCTTTTAAAACATTTTTTTTTAAAAAAAAATAAAATAAAATAAAATGCAGTGTTATGCAGAGAATGCTTCTTGAAAATATATTCTGGAGGGTAACTGTATTAGTATATTGCAGCGAAAATAAATAAATAAAAATCAGCAGAAACTCCTATGGCACTCTGAAGACAAACCAATTTATTCTGCCATAACCTTTCATGGACTAAGACCACTTCATCAGATGTATGCAGTATTTTGAAAATTTTCATATTTATTTATAGTATTTAGGGGGTGGTGGGGAGAATTGTAAACAGTGAAATCAGAAGAAAACGAAATTCTTGTACTGGATCCTTTTACATGATCGATCACCTAAATATACCATAGGAGTCAATTGTATGATTAGACCTATTAAGAACATGAGAAGAACCCTGATGCTGGATCAGACTAAGGGTCCATCTAGTCCAGTACTCTGTTTACACAGTGGCCAACCAGGGACCAACAAAGCAGGACATGGTGCAACAGCACCCTCCCACCCATGTTCTCCAGCTGTGCTATGTGGATGTATGTACCTTTAAGAGGCCTGTAGCTGCTAGTCTCCAGGTGCACACAGGCTTATTACTGGAGGTAGCACTCAAGCATCAGGGCTAGTAGCCATTGATAGCCTTTGCCTCCAGGAATTTATCCAACCCCCTTTTAAAGCCATCAAAATTGGTGTCCCATCCCTGCCTAAAGCTTAGAACATAAGAACCTAAGAAGTGCCCTGCTGGATCAGACCAAGGGTCCATCTAGTTCTGCACTCTGTTCACACAGTGGCCAACCAGCCATTTGCCAGGGATGAGCAAGCAGGTCATGGTGCAACAGCACCCTCCCACCCATGTTCCCCAGAAACTGGTGCACACAGGCTTACTGCCTCGAATACTGGAGGTAGCACACAACCATCAGGGCTAGTAGCCATGGACAGCCTTCGCCTCCATGAATTTATCCAACCCCCTTTTAAAACCATCCAGATTGGTGGCCATCACTACCTATTGTGGTAGTGAGTTCCATAATTTAACCATGGGCTGTGTGAAGAAGTACTTCCTTTTATTTGTCCTGAATCTCCCACCAATCAGTTTTATGGGATGACCCCTGGTTCTAGGATTTTGAGTGAGAGAGAGAGAGAGAGAGAGAGAGAGAGAGAGAGAGAGAGAGAGAGAGAGAGAGAGAGAGAGATGTCTCCCTATCCACATTCTCCATACCATGCATAATTTTGTACATCTCTATCAGGTCTCCCCTTCCAAGCTAAACAATCCCAGCTGTTGTAGCCTTCCCTCAGAGTGGAGATGCTCCAGACCTTTAATCATTTTAGTTGCCTTTTTCTGCACTTTTTTCAACTCTGTAATATCCTCTTTTAGGTGGTGGACATCTCAATGAAAATGTCAATCTAGTGTGCGGCCGCTGTAAAGAAGGCAAACTCCAGGCAAACGCCTTATAAGAAAAGGAATTGAGAATAAAACGGCCAGTATCGTACTGCCTTTATACAAATCTATGGTGCAACCACACTTAGAGTACTGTGTACCGTTCTGGTCACCACAATCCCAAGGTCTCTTTCTTGTTCGGTCACTGCCAGCTCAGATCCCATTAAGCTATATTTGAAGTTGGGTTTTTTTTGGCCCAACGTGCATCACCTTACACTTGCTTACATTGAACTACATCTGCCATTTGGATGCCCACTCTCCCAGCTTGGAGAGATCCCTTTGGAACTCTTCACAATCCCTTTGTGTTTTTACAACCTTCAATAATTTGGTGCCATTGGCAAACTTGGCCACTTCACTGCTCGCTCCTAATTCAAATGTTATACCTCCGAATGGACCCTGCTGATGGCCGAGGTATGCCACATAGGAGAGAAGTAGTCATTTTCTTGTTTTTAATTCTTCTGCCCGTCCACATGGTTTGGACTACAATGCCCAGCATTCCTGAATATTGGACTTCCTGGCTGGGGCTGCTGGGAGTTGAAGTTCAAACCAATTGGATGTCCCCAAGTTGCAGAAGGCTGCTCTACACCAGGACATGGCATGGATCCCAAGATATATAACTGTACATAGCTGATATTTACTAAGCAGAGGAGTTAATCAGTAACCTGAAGTGAAAGGACGAATTTGTTTCAGCTCTAATTAGAAAAGCAACACAAAATTGCAGCAGTATCGCTGGCCATAACTGATTTATCTGTCCACTACATTGTCCCTTCTTCAAGGTAAGTATCCACTCCAAATGCTATTATCCATTTTAATTATTATTGAAAAAGCATCTGTAACTAGGCATTTACGGATTAATGAAGTATCTTGCTGTGTTCATTTAAAAATACCCGACTAAAGCAATTATTGATTTTTGTTTTCCACTGACGACAGGCGAAATGCTTCATTTCTGAATAATGATTCTTATAAAACTAAAATGAGAAAGAAGTAATGGTGTAGAGTGTGGGGTAGATGGGCGGAAGGAGGAAGGAGGAAGACATTACTGAGGGGACCCAGCTAAATAAATGTTACTGCTGAATCTTAATTCTATAAATGTGTTGTAGCCCAAGAAATGTCCTCAGGTTCAGAAACAGATGAAAAATCCTTCATTTTAGAATCCAATAATGTTTCCTTATCCCACAACCTCTTGATCTTCTTTTTCAATGCAAAACCTTTTCTCCTCTGTAATGCAAGCTGGCACAGATGCATGGAAATGCCTCCTCAAAGAAGCAGTTTGAGCAACGTCAATGTGGCTGATGTAGCATTTGAATAATCCAGGGGGGGGGGGACCAGACAGAGGAGATCTGCAGAAATTATGGGCTCATCTACACCAAGCAGGATATTCCACTATGAAAGTGGTATGAAAGCAGTATATAAAAGGCAGGAACCACAACCATCTGTCAGGTATGCTTTAGGGTGGATTCCTGCATTGAGCAGGGGGTTGGACTTGATGGCCTTATAGGCCCCTTCCAACTCTACTATTCTATGATTCTATGATTCTACTGCTTTATTGTGGTATTGAAGTTATATCCTGCTTGGTGTAGATGTGTCAATGGGTCCCAACAGTTGTCTGTGCACTTCATTACCACTATAAAGCAGTAGTGTGGCTCCTGCCTTTTATATACCGCTTTCATAATGGAATATCCTGCTTGGTGTAGATGAGTCCTATGATCCGTGGAGAAGAACACTGTGCACCAGTCATTTATGTTGGCTCACCAGTGACTAAATAACCATAGAGATTTAGCTATCTGCCTGACATTGCATAAATGGTGAGTGTGCGTGTGTGTGGGTTCCAAGCATCACAATGCATGACTGATAGAATCTAATCAGCTTGGAAGGTCACAGGTAATGCTGTGCTGAAAATTTTGATTCTTAAATTTTGGGCATTTTGTGGGATGGGGGAGGAAATGAAAACTCAGGAAAAAGAGGTTGAGACAGGTGAGAATCTCAGGGAATTTCCTCCTTGGGAAAGGGAACAGAGTTTCCACAAACCTTTTTAAGTGTAGGAAGTTGTTGAGGGGGTCTTCTTTCTTTCTATATATTTTCTTTTTTAAAAAAACACCAACCCTGCTATTTGGAGGAGCCGGGAGCCAAGGGTTCTTTCTGAATGCCTACTGGAGAGGCTGAGGCACATGGTCTCCAACAGGCATTCAGGAAGAACTGCAGGGCTTCTCCTAGCACTAGGGGTGGTTTTTTGGTGGGGGGGGGGGTGGGGAAAAAAGACCTCTCAACAACTGGCTAAAGTTTAAAAAAGGCATATGGAAACCCTGTCTCCCTCCCCAAAGAGAACATTCTCCAAAATTCTCCCCCTCCTTGCAAAAGAGGCAGAAAAAGCAATGCCTCTTTCGAAAGGGAGAGAAAAAGTCCTCCAAAATAGGCAGCAGGATTTGGGAGAGAACTAATCACAGGTTGTTTTCCACTGATAGTTCTATTTAGAACATAAGAACTTAGGTGGAGCCCTGCTGGATCAGACCAAGGGTAGATCTGGCCCATGACACTGTTCACACAGTAGCCAACCAGGTGTTGACCAGGAGCCCATAAGCAGGACATGAGTGCAACAGCACCCTCCCACCCATATTCCCCAGCAACATGGTGTACATAGACTTACAGCCTCTGCTACTGGAGGTAGCAGAGCATGGTATGAACTTATAAGGATGGTATGAACATTGTAGCAGCCATATTGCAGTCCTTGGAAATATTCCTGTATGTAGACAAGTCCATACAGCTGACATAATGAGTGGGGACCATTTACCACACCGCCTGTGTAGAGAATTTCTCATGGTTGCTTCCATCTATATATGGAAATAAATCTACACCAGCTTTAAGGGTGGAACCCTTTCAGGGAGGGCAGGCATTTTTACAAATTTATTTATTTATTTATTACATTTATATACTGCCCCATAGCCGAAGTTCTCTGGGCAGTTTACAAAAGTTAAAAACAGTAAACATTAAAAAAAGTATACAAAATTTTAAAACCATCAGAAACATAAACCGCCCAGAGAGCTTCGGCTATTGGGCGGTATAGAAATGTAATAAATAAATAAATAAATAAATAAAATAAATAAAAACAACAGAATTTCCAGGGAAGGCAAATAAGTTTGACAAGGTTAGAAGCATTTCTCCAGAGGGTCCTCTCAACCTTTTCATATCTAATAAATTTAGGCTGAATCAAAATCTGAGGTAAATTTGGAGGGATTTGTCAATGAAACGCACAGACTGCATTCTGTCCCTTTCACTTGGGCTGGACTAACCACTGTGCAAAATTCAGAGGACCCACCTACACTGAGGTCTCTCTTGTAACTCAGGTGAACTGGATGTTTCCCAGTGTGGAAGATGTTTCTTCTGCCTCATGTGGACTATTTTAAAATTCTTGAGGGCTCAGAAAATTGTGTTAGCTTACATGTCACGTGACAGGAAAACAGCAGACATATTCTCAAAAGGGAAGATGTTCACTGCCTAACATAAGAAAAAGTATGTGAACATGCTGTCTGTACCAAGGCAAATGCCAAAGGGGGGTATTACAATTCTGAACTTGTCTGTTAAGAACTCCAAAATGTCCTCCCCGGTCAAGTGCCCGTCTTCTGTCCTCAGCTGATAGAGCAGGGGTAGACAACCTGGTGCCCTCCAGATATTTTGGACTACAGCTCCCTGGCCACTGGCCATGTTGGGACTCATGGGAGTTTTAGCCCCCTAAATGGGAAGAACTCCAGGTTGCCTATCCACGCTGTGCAGAAAGTACATAGAAGGCAACAAAACGAAAACAAACTACCTACCGCATAACCAAACTGTTTGAGAATGTGTACTCTTTCCCAACATTCATTACAAGCGAAGTGGCAAATTGTGTGATTCACGTGTTTTAATCACCCACTTACTCTGCTATTCACATTCAACAGAAAATGATTTTTTTTTAAAAAAATGTAATTGCTCTTGTTCTGTAGCAATCACCCTTTTTGCTGAATTATTAAATATACAAGAACTTTCCCAAAGACATGCAGCTACAAAAATACATTCAAAGTTCCCCCTCTGAAATCAAGTGCTTTGACATTCAAAAAAATAAATAAAACCCATCCAATGTTTGATGATGATTTATAATCGCAGTATTCATACACAGCCATGCCTTTCCTACTTGCTTCTATTTGGTTTCTATGTAACGTGTTTTATAAATAGAGAAAAAAGAAGCTGAACACCTCGGGGGAGGGAGGAATTAAGCAGGTGCATGCAAAAGATAGGAAATAGAGACATGCAATGGTCCTTATGTGATACCGACACCACTGGGGGGGGGGGTAAGGGGGAGAAAACAGATATCAATATAAACGGCACCATCAACTATCCAACGCAGAGTAAAACAGGATATAAATCAAAGAGCGTAGCAAACCTGGGTACGTTTATCGTCAGAAATAAGAGCTGAAGTTTCACTCCACTTTGCAGGTAAATTCCTCAGTACTTTGGAGAACTTCGTAAATGACCCATAAGATGAG
Source organism: Elgaria multicarinata webbii (assembly GCF_023053635.1). Taxonomy (NCBI): domain Eukaryota; kingdom Metazoa; phylum Chordata; class Lepidosauria; order Squamata; family Anguidae; genus Elgaria; species Elgaria multicarinata. The sequence continues at coordinate 17,743,750 of NC_086174.1, read as the reverse complement.
TTTACAGGGGCTGTAGAGGGACGCCTGGGAGTATCATCAGCACAAAGGGGAGAGAAACTTTGTCTCTTCTTGCTAACCATCGGCAGGCAAGCAGATCTTACGAGGGCTCTGGAGAAACTGCCTGCCAGAGAAATTCGCCTGTAAACTAGCAAAATGAATTTATTTCTTGAGTCAAGATTAGGACTGAGCCCAACCGTGACCCATGAAAATTCTCAGGGTGGAAAGGAGAATGGGGGGGCACACAGGAACCCCGTGATATATTTTAGGGTTCCCCCCTTTTTTCCTTATTCATGCCTGTTTGCAACCAAGGCCATGGTTAGATGGGGCAATATCTCAGGGATCGCCCTGGGATCGTCCCTGTGCGTTCACATGACACACAGGGGATGCCAGGAGCAGGGAGGGATGATTCTTCCCTTGCCCTGGAATATCGCCAAACCCTTTTCCCGCTTTTCCTGCAGTCTCGGGATGATTTCGAGACTGCGGGATGTATGGCCAGGCGTCACAGTTTGTCCCGGCTTTTCGCAAGTAACCACAAGGTGCTGGGGACAGGGCACAGGGCGTGGAGCTACTCAGGAGCTCCATGCCCATCAGGGGGGCGGGGAGCGGGAAAATATTTTTTAATTAAAGGAACACCTGCACTCTTCTTCGATAAAAACAAACAAACAAAATGGCGGGTGTGACATCCCTCCTTGGATGTCGTGCACCGCGTGTAGTTGGGGGGGGGATCCCACGATCACCATATCACGAGATCGTCCCCCCTCCGTCCCTCTAGGTCTAGAAATGCCCCAAGACATTTCCCTCTCTGCTCCTCCTCTGCCACAATTTTCTCTTCTCCAACACAATAGGATTGTGATAGTGCAATCCTATGCATGTCTACTCGGGCCATCTTGAGTTCAATGGCACACAGTCCCAGATCAGAGTGAGTAGAACTGGAGCCTGAGTAACCAATCAGGAATCACATAGTGAGCATTGTGCTATTCTATAGCCAATCGGATTGGCTATGCAGCAACATGGAGCAAAAAGGCTCCATTGGTAGTGTAATTGCCTAGGCACTACAGGGACATGGAACGGTTCAGGGCCATTCCAAGCCATTTTAAGAATACTAGAGCATAAGAACAAGATCTGGACAGGGATAACCTAGCTTCAGTTGTCCATACTCTGGTAACTTCCAAATTAGATTACTGCAATGCCCTCTACATGGGGCTGCCTTTGAAGACGGTCCAGAAGCTGCAGCTTGTGCAAAATGCGGCGGCCAGATTGATAGCTGGAACAGGGAGGTTTGAGCATGTAACACCGATTCTGGCCCGCTTGCATTGGCTGCCTATATGTTTCCGAGCCCAATTCAAGGTGCTGGTCTTAACCTATAAAGCCCTACATGGCTTGGGACCACAATACCTGATGGAACGCCTCTCCTGACATGAACCTACCCGTACACTGCGCTCAACATCTAAGGTCCTCCTCCGAGTGCCTACTCCAAGGGAAGCTCGGAGGATGGCAACAAGGGAGAGGGCCTTTTCAGTGGTGGCCCCCCGACTGTGGAATGATCTCCCCGATGAGGCTCGCCTGGCGCCAACATTGTTATCTTCTCGGCGCCAGGTCAAGACTTTTCTCTTCTCCCAGGCATTTTTAACAGCATTTTAACAGCATTTAACAACGTTAAGTTTGTTTTTAATGGACCCCACAATTGTTGTTTTTAAATTGATACTGTTGTTTTTATACTGTTTTTATATGTGTGTGTGTGTGTGTGTTTTTAAATTGTATACTTTTAATGTTTACTATTTTTAAATGTTGTAAACCGCCCAGAGAGCTTCGGCTGTGGGGCGGTATATAAATGTAATTAAATAAATAAATAAATAAATAAGATGGCATCCTTTCCCATCCCACCTATAAAAGCTGGCAGTACTGGCAGATTAATCTGTCTTCAGCACCGATTGTGGGTCACCACAACTGAACACAGCGTAAGATCATAAGAAGTGTCTTGCTGGATCAGACCATGGGTCCATCTAGTCCAGTTGTCGACCAAATGTAACCCTTGGGCCGGATTCTATGTCTAGGGGTTGTTTGTTTTCCCCTTAAGGTTAGCTCAGGCTCAAGCCCCCACCCAGGAAACCTGGGACACCAATTTAGAGATGTCTGAGTAGCAACCTCACCCACACACCTGAGGTATAAGTACTGGTATTTATTCAGGTTGACAACAAGCAACAAAAATAGAACATGGGAGACAACCTTTTGATTGACACATTTCCCTCCCAAGGTCTAGGTAGGCCGATGGAAGCCTGTGTCCTTTAGCCTTATTCACAAGCCCAGGAGACAGTGAATGAATAGGGATCCTCCAGGCATGCAATAAGGTGGATGGTAGGTGGCAGCAACCGGAACTGGGGTGCGCTGCAAAGAGAGCTGATTCAGCAGCAGCATTCACCAGGGACCCACAAGCAGGACACAGTGCAACACCACCCTCCCACCCATGTTCCCCAGCAACTGGTGTACATAGGTCCAATAGGGCGCATGAATTGCAGTTTGATTCTTGTCCTGGAGCTTCCAAACCCAATAATAATCCCCACAATGTATAATCCCCACAAATTGCATACAATGGAGGGGGAGGGGCATAGCAGTTTACTGTGAAATGTGGGGTCAAATTTTGAATAGAATTTCAAAAAACCCAAAGCCAAAGAACACTCTTAGCCATCACTTGCTCCTGTGTCCAGTTGACATCAGAAGATACGATGCCATTAAGTACTCAAGGTCCTTTTCAGCTCAATTCCAAAGACCAGTATGTATGGTTTCCTGATGTGGTTTAGAATATTGGGCACATTACTGGAACCATTTCTCAAGTCAACAACCATCATGAAGGGGTGAAAGACTACAAGCCAGCCTATTCTGTAAACACACTGCTATTTTGCTGTGGGAAAATCTCATTAAAACCAGTTCAAATGAGACGATTAAAATGTAACGTAATGTTTCGAAATGGTTCTGGCAGATCTGGGGATCTAGTGCTTCGGATTGTTGCTTGACGTTTAGTCACTGAGGGCTCATCTACACCAAGCAGGATATTCCAGTATGAAAGCAGTATATAAAAGACAGGAGCCACACTGCTGCTTAATAGCGGTATTGAAGTGCACTGACAACTGTTGAGGCTCATTGACAGATACCATAGATCCCTTTCACGCCACTTCCACAGTGTTATATCCTGCTTGGTGTAGACGTGGCATGGGCCCAACAGTGGTCAGTGCACTTCAGTACCACTGTAAAGCAGTAGTGTAAATCCTGCAGTGCACTTCAATACCGCTATAAAGCAGTTGTGTAAATCCTGCAGTGCACTTCAATACCGCTATAAAGCAGTAGTGTAAATCCTGCAGTGCACTTCAATACCGCTATAAAGCAGCAGTGTGGCTCCTGCCTTTTATATACCGCTTTCATACTGGAATATCCTGCTTGGTGTAGATGAGCCCTAAATCAGCTTCAAAAACTGCCTTTCGTAGGGTGACCAACTGTCAGGATTTCCCCGGATTTGTCCTGGTTTTTGTTCTTTCCATGGTGTCAGGGGGGATTTTCAATAATTTTCAATAATGTCCTGGAATGACACACCTTCCCCTTTAAGGCTGCCGTTAGCATGGCAGGAGGGAGTGACATGCTTTCTTGAGGCACATCATTCCCCCACCCCGAGCTCCAATTGAGGTCTTAAAGGGGAAAGTGCGTCATTCGTGGACATTATAGAAAAGGCCCCAATTGGAGTGGATGGTGGTGGTGCAGAATGAAATCCTTTCCCCTCCTCCACTCCAATCGGGTTCTTTAAGGTGGCGGGGGAAGAACGTACTTTCTGCAGGACTCAGAAAGCTGCTTACACACACACACACACACACACACACACACACACACACGGTGTCCTCTTTTTTGGTTTCCCAAATATGGTCACCCTACCTTTCGACTCATCATAGGGTTCCTTCTGTGAGCAGGGCTCCTTTCATGAATGGAAGGAGCCCCAAGAACACTTTCCATTTTGTTGACTGCTGTCCATTAAATGCTAGAAGTGAAAGAGAATTTCTTCCTTCTTGAAGAACACCCAGCAGGTCCAGAGTGTATTATAAAAGGAAAGATAGTTTAAAATTAAACCTAAGGGTGGGTGGCAGGGTGGGGTGGATGAAAAAGTGATATAATGTGTACTAAAAAATGCCATTTCTGCTCCTTAATCTTTACAAGCCACAGTAGAATACTAAACCACTGTAATAAAAGATGGGGCTTAACCTGCCATTCACTTATTGCTTTTCTCCACCAAAGTTATTCGTTCTCTCTGCCTACTTGCTAAATACAATTCAGAAGTTACTTTCCCATCCAGGGGGGAAAAAAAAGCTAGAGTGAGGTGTCCCTAGTGTAGGAAGAAAGAGACTAAAATCGAATTGAATTTGTGCAGAATCTCAAAATTGGACAAATTTCTAAATTTTAAAAGACAGGCTTTGATTTCATGTACGTCTCAGCTTTCTACCAAAAAGCCCATATGTTGATATCTGAATATCACAATTAAAATTTGATGTCATTTTTTTAAAAAAATATTAAATTAATTTGTTGCATCTGATCTAAAGTGTTCCCATTTCTTTGACAAGTATCCAATCCTGAATGATGGGTCATTTTATGTAGGATTAAGTGAATGTAAGAGGAAGAGGGAAGAACATCAATAATGGCGCCCATGCTCAGGCCAATGGGTTGTTTATTGATCTTGCAGTTCTAAGATGTCACTATTGTAAAGGGGGTTAGCCACAGCTGGCAAGTCATGCATTGCCACTTTAGCTGCCATGACACAAAACAACTTATCTGTTGGATCTGGTCCACAGTTGTATGCAATCTATTAGGAGAACTACTCAATCAAAGCAATTCAATGCCTTTCAAAATAGTGGGAGCTTTGGTGCTGATTTCAGTGGGGGATGAACTGCACCCAATTTGGGTTATTACCTAAAGGAGACACTGTCCTACACTTAGAAATAGTATCCCAACTGTCCGATGTTGATCCAAACGTGACTCCACCATTGCATTCCAGATTCTTTCAGCTTTCGGGTTCTGTCCTAGCTCCATCAAGGGATCAATATTTTTGAGATTAAAAGTTCACAATTCTAATCGGAAGTAACCTCTGTGCCCAGTCTTCTGAGAGGATATAGTTACTCTTGGAGAATCTTATCCTTTCATTAAATCTGTCATTGTGTTGAAGGTCAATAGAAGACTCGTTTGTTATTTAAGCTCCATTTAGGGTCAGAAAATTGGCCTGTAGAGCCATTTAAGCCATGGACCAGCTTTATGTCATAATTATGACTCAAGTAGGAAGGGAGTACTGTGCTGGAAGAGAGCATTCATTTTCCTGCCAATTTCTCAACAGCTGAGCCTGAGATCCATTCCTTTCCTAAAACTTCAAATAAATAAATAAATAAAGATTACTTTAGCAGTTTCCCCAGGTCAGATTTTCTGTTCAAAAAATATGCTGAAATTATTATTTTAGGGTGCTTTCTAAGGTTGCTGGGCAATTAAATAAATGTTAGTCAGTTAATAATATGAATTTACTGATGATGATGCTCCTTAAGGATAACATTATTCCTTAACTGAAATTGAAAAGCAGAATTAAAAAAAAATCATTTAATAAACCCATCAATTTGCATATGGGCAAATGCAAAAAGCCAACATTCTTTGCATTTCAGTTTTTTTAAAAGGAAAGGTGTGTTTTGTTGTATTTGCCCATATGCAAATTTATTTGCATTATTATTTAGGTATGCTGTGGGAGGAGATAACATTTTTAAAGAGTCATACTTTCCTATGTGTGAGAGAAGGGAGAATGTCTTGGGCAGAGCAATCTTAATGTTCACTAATGACCCAGGTGCAAGGATTTCCGGTGGCGGAACAACCTCTACACTAATTGTCATTTCCCTGCAATTAGCGATGGCTGGACAGGGCATGCTGGGAGCTATATGAGGTTTTTTCCTCTATCAGAACATGAACAGGCTTGTGCCTAAGAAGCCTGTATAAATCTATTTCCCATCGCCCCAACAAAAGTTTTACTGTTCTCTGAATCAACCATACTTCCACCGTCCATCAAACATGAGCGTGTGCAAATCCGGCACAAAGGTACTTTTTCTCCGAGAAGAGCTCATATAACCCCAGCTCATAATGCCACAACCTTCGTCCGCTTCCACAGAAAGCAATAACAGTGAAACTCCCAATGGCGAAAAAAGAGATGAAGTTAAAGACATTTAAGCCACATTTGTTTGTATCCTATGGATTTAGTTCAAAACAGCGCGAGAGATGCAAAATAAGATGACTGAAAGAAAAGGGGGGGGGAACAAATCCAAGGAAAGCCCACCCTAAATCTTACAGCAATGTAATTTGTGCAGCGCTGGCTCCAAGGTTTTAGAGTCTGTAGTGGAAGATGCCGCACCTGTCGCCGTTTCCACGGCCTGTTTTCTTGCCTTTCGGCCCATTCTGCCAAGTGGGAGGAAGCAAGATGCTGTTGCTTCTTCTGCTTCTCTTTATTCCCATCACTTTAGGCCCTTTCTACACCTACAGGTGTAGAGGGAGGGAGAGAGGGTGATCCCGGACTTACCTACTTCTGGGATCATCGCCCTCAGTTCATATGGGCCGCATGATGTCATGGGGCTTGCGTCCATCGTGGCCGCCATTTGTTTTTTAAAGGAGAAAGGGCTGGATGGACTGCGACGGACGCAGGTAAGGGGGGGGGGGGGTTGGCCTATGCGGCGGCGGCAGGCAGAGCCAGGTAAGAGGGCAGGGGGGAGGGAGGCTTACCTGTGTCCATCGCGGTCCGTCGCGGGCTTCAATTGAGGCCCTGGTTGAAGCTGGAAGTGAAATCCAAGGCCTCTTCCAGTTTCAAGCTGGGGCCTGAATTGAAGCCCACGACGACGGACACAGGTAAGGGGGTGGGGGGATTGGCTTACCTGGAGCCGCTGCCGCTGTTCATGCGGTGATGGTGGCAGAGCTGGATCTCGCTCCGTGGAGCGGAGGGGGGGACGGGCAGATTGGCCCGAAGCAGATCAGGCCCGATCCGGAAGTTCCGGATCGGGCCACAAGGCGGATTGGGGGGGGGTGTCCATGCACAGCCCTAATACACACCATGGAGCTCGATTGAGTAAAAAAGAGAAGCAGATTTCTCAGCAACAGATATCCCTTCAACAGACTCGGAGAATTCTTCTAAAGCTTGTGGTCAGCATTTCTTTGTGGCTAACCTCGCAGGGGTAGCCTGCCATCCACACATTCTTTCATACATTTCACAACATGCATTCATCCACATCCACATTCAATTATCCGAAACACGCACACAGCACTCTCATAGATAATGCACACCTACCCATTCTCACAGGTAACACATACACATATGCATGCACCCAACACATGGACATTCACACATGCCCCATGCTTCCATACATCCACATTCACCCCATACATCTTCCTCTTCCGAAGCACTTACACCCATCTCTTTCACACACATGCTCACATACAGGCACATCCACCCATATGCTGGAGCTTCACCACTGCTGAGTTGCAAATTGACTTGGAGTCTGACGATGTTTAAACAAAGGGCAGTTGTCTTCATCCAGGATATGACATGAGCCCAGTAAAAGTGCAAGGCATTGAAATTAGGAGTGTGACAAACCACTAGCACACATTTGGAAGGCTTGAGGCATGGAGAAATAAATATCAGAGACCAGATAAATTCTGACTCCATCATCAAAGTATTAAGCCCGTATATATTTTACAATCTTTTCCTTGTATGATTACATTTCTTATTATGGGATCTCTGTCTGGAAAGTAGATGAAATGTATGAAATGCCTTAGGAATTATCTTTATGACTTTGAATTATCACATCTACAGACTTGAGAGCCTTAATGGCCTCACTGTAACACATCCCCCCCCACTGCCTCATGTAATAAAGGAATTACTTGGACACTTTAGCTACTGAATCTGATGCCATGGGGGGGGGGAAGGGGGGATCAGATGAGTGCCATCTAAAGATGACTTTTGCGGTCACCATTTTGCCTTTTGCTTCAAGCAGCAAAATGTTTTGTACCTCCCCTGGACAGTCTCACAATAGCTCTGCAGATACTAGACCTACATCAATATCCAGATTTAAGAACATAAGAACTGCCATGCCGGATCAGACCGAGGGTCCATCTAGTCCAGCAGTCTGTTCACACAGTGGTCAACCAGCTGTTGACCAGGGGCCAACAAGCAGGACAGAAGTGTAAAAGCACCCTCCTGCCCATGTTCCCCAGCAACTGGTGTATATAGCCTTATACTATATACTGGAGGTAGCACATAGTGATACTGGAGGTAGCACATAGTCATCAGTACTAATAACCACTGATAGCCTTCTTCTCCAGAAATTTGTCCATCCCTTTTTAAAGCCATCCAAATTGGTGGCCATCACTACATCTTGTAGTGAATTCCATAGTTTAACTATGCAATGTGTGAAAAAGTACTTCCTTTGATCTGTCCTGAATCTCCCAACAATCAGCTTCTAGTATTACGAGAGGAGGGGGGGGGGGAAATGTCTCCCTATCCACATTCTCTACACCATGCATACACTTTTGTACACCTCTATCAGGTCTCCCCTTAGCCTCCTTTTTCCCCAAGCTAAACAATCCCAGTTGTCCCTCATAGGGGAGATGTTCCAGCCCCTTAATCATTTTAGTTGCCTTTTTCTGCACTTTTTCCAGCTCTATAATATCTTTTTTAGGTGCGGTGATTTGATGGCCCTGAGAATCGTGGTGTCAGTCTCATTCATCTCAGTACAGAAGCTTTCATCCTGACACAAGAAAAGATGATAGACACACTGTAGCAAAACGGTGTAAACATCAGATCCATAAACATAAGTATTATATAGCGGCACATCGATATATGTCTTCTGATTTTTACATCACAAATCAATACTTGCTCGGTTTTTGTTTCTTTTGTTTAATTTTTGCACTCCTGTTGTATTAAAACGGCAATGAAGTAAGAACCCTGGAACGGAACCCTTTGGTAACCCTGGGGCTACCTGGCATTACATTAGCCACCTTATGTTAAATCAATAATGCAATATAAAATAATATTTAACAGTGTAGAATTTGCTGCCTTCCAGCTGCTACTCCTTGACAGAGCTGGAATAACATTACTTTAATTGTAACAGTTGAACACACAGTAGTAAATGGATGTATAGCAGAGCGGCTGGCCTATTAAAATCAAAGAGCTTTAATTTTAAGATGACTTAGGGGAGAAAGGTAAAGCTGATCAAAAAGTTACACTGACAGCACTGTCTTGGAAGGGAGTCCAGTTGTGCTCGCTGGGGCTAAATTCCTTGTAAGCATTTTTTGGTATTCCGTTTTGTATGGTATAATAATATAAGGTGATAACCAATTTGAAAACTAGGGTGGAAAAGGATTGTAGCTCAAGGCAACATGCTCTGCTATGACACATATGGTCAAATCCAGTCATTTGACCCTGGGGTCATCTAAACCAAGCAGGATATCCCACGAAAGTGGTCTGAAAGAGGTTTATAAAAGGCAGGAGCCACACTACTGCTTTATAGCGGTACTGAAATGCACTGACCACTGTTGGGGCCCATTGACACATACCATATACCACTTTTATACCACTTCCATACTGTTATATCCTGCTTGGTGCAGATGTGTCATGGGCCCCAACAGTGGTCAGTGCACTTCAGTACCACTATAAAGCAGTAGTGTAGATCCTGCAGTGCACTTCAGTACCCCCTATAAAGCAGTAGTGTGGCTCCTGCCTTTTATATACTGCTTTCATACCACTTTCATAGTGGAATATCCTGCTTGGTGCAGATGAGCCCTCTGTGTAATACTGGGCGAGTGTGCAAGGACTACCACTGGGGCTGATGGTGACCTAGGTGATGGTCGTGTTCACCTAAAAAAAATCAGATTTTTGCAAGCATTTCCTTTCTCACAAGCCCACAATGTGCCTCTTGAAATCAACAAAGCTCTCCATATCTCCAGTGATTTCAGTAGGCCGTTTTAAACCTGCTGCTTGCCCAAAACAGATGGTGGGCGTATCTTCAGGGCAAGAAGGCCTCCAGGGCTGATGGTAAATTTGTTTCAGTTTAGGTTCTTGCCCATATTTTACCTAGTTCCCACACCTCCTAAAACCAAACGATTTTTTAAAAAATGTGCACCACTGATACGCACAGATTTTCATTCCCAAAGAAAAACACAAAGCTTCTGATCTGATAAGGATACCAGCTCCAGTTTTGCTGATGTGCACATCCTTACCCCCTAACAGCCAGTTTTAATTGGTCTTTTTAGCTTACGATCTAGGACTACGTCCCACTGAACTGGACAGGGCAAACGTCTGAGTAGACGTGTACACCATTGCTCTATGTTTTTCTCGGCAGTAGTGTAATTTTGGCGTTTTTTGTTTGTGCATCACTTTCATTCTCCTGTTAAGATTGAATAGTTTCTAGAAAGGTATATATTTGAAAAGCAAATAAAATATAAAAAGGGTATGCATAAGCCACCCTGGAAACCCTTTGACCTGAGTTCCCATTTAGATACCTCTAGGGATACAACCAACACCAACACCAGCAAAACATGAACACTCGTGAGCACTTCTTATAAAATCTGTCACCGACAATGCTGGCCCAAAATAGTTTACTGCCTGAAAAGGAGACCGAAGGCATGTCTACACCAGTCTTTTTTTCCGGGGTTCATCCTTAGATTGTCCCTGTGCATCCAAATGACACACAGGGGATCCCAGGGGCAACTAGGGAGGAGCCCTCCATTTTTGCAGGATAACTGGTTGCCCAGTTATCCCAATTTTCACCGCTGTCCTGGGACCATCCTGAGGACCGCAGGAGGTGTGGGACCCGCTCCCAGCTTCTCCCTTCCTTCCTGCAAGTAGCAGGGCTCTTAAAATGGGCATGGACCTGTGCAGGGGCACCCCCATTGGGGGTGGATGGGGCGGCATTTCAAAGGTGTTTTAAAAACAAAAAAAATCTTACATGAGCTGGAGTGCAATTGCGCTCTGTCTCTGTTCCAGGGGGAAAAATGGTGCCTGCAATGTCCCTCTTCCATTCCAGGACACTGTGTGGCTGTCAAAATGCTGGGGGAGGATTGTGGAAGCAGATAAGGCCATGATCCTCACCCCATCCCTCTACACCTTTAGGTATAAACATGTCCCAAATGAAGCTCCTTCTCCATTGCTTGGACTCACACTTTGAAAAATACCTTGTAACTCCATTTAGACACTCGGACTTCATCTCCCCAAGGGGAAGGGAATGCCAGACCCAGGGCTAGGGCTAGCCTTCCTGTGGTCCCAATCCAGGCCTCTAGGGTTGCCCAGATGGTGAAGGAGGTGGGGGAGTGCACAACAGCCAGGAAACAACCAAAGTGTTGGTTGGTGGTGGGTTCCCAGTTGTTGTGCATTCCACCCCCGCATTTGAAATGGCTGAAATGCCTCTCCTGTACCTAAGCTATTGGCAATAGGCACTTTAACCTCCAGTATCAGAGGCAGGATGCTGGGGAACATGAGTGGGAGGTTGCTATTATGCACTTGTCCTGCTTGTGGGCTTCCCGGAGCCATCCGGTTGGCCACTGTGGGCACAGAATGATGGCCTTTGGGATGATGCAGCACAGCTGTTCTTACGTTTGTACTCATATCTGGAACTGCAAAAATAGGCTGGTTATCAGTCAACCATCTGACAATCCATGTTGCATGGCTGGTGCACTGTATTTAATTTGAGAACATAAAAAGAGCCCTGCTGGATCAGACCAAGAGTCCTTCTAGTCCAGCATTCTGTTCACACAGGGGCCAAACAGCTGCCGACGAGAAACCCACAAGGGGACATGAGTGCAACAGGACCCTCCCAGTTGTATTCCTGAGCAACTGGTATGCAACAGGCATACTAGCTGTGATACTGGAGGTAGCACATAGCCTCAGGGCTAGTAGCCATTGATAGCATCCTCCTCCAGGAATTTGTCCAATCCCCTCTGAAATCAGTCCAAATTGGTGGCCATCAATACATCTTATGGTAGGGAATTCCATAGTTTAACTATGTGCTGTGTGAAGAAGTACTTGATTTTATCTGTCCTGAATCTCCCACCAATCAGCTTCAAGGGATGAACCCGGGTTCTAGTATTATGAGCAAAGAAGAAAAATGTTTTCCCCATCCATTTGCTCCATACCATCAATAATTTCATGGGTCAAAAGTTGGGCAGGCCTGTGCAAAGACATTCCTTTGGTACACCACTCTTGTCATCAGATGCGATAACATCCCTACTGAAGAATCTGGATCTAAACTTTGTAAATAGGATTAAATGGACTTAAATGTAAGCACTTCAGTTTAACGAGTTTGTGGTTTGGTCTTAATACCCAATTATCGCCTCCTGTTCCTGAAAATACTTACTGTGATCGTTATTCCACTTGATTGAGGTTTGAGATTTTGGGGCTTGAAATCGTGCATCTCTCCTACAATTAGGTTGCGTGAACGAAATATAATGCAGAGTACTTCAACCAGATCCTCATTGCTGTGGCTGTGCATTCTTTTGTGAGACAGCACATTGTATTCCTTTCAACATTTTGGCTTCCAGGAGGAGTTAAATTTTAATCGACAGAGATCTGGAATTTAATATGGCCACAATGCTGGCAGCACCACCAATACAGGTCTTTTACAGAATACTGCTTATCAGATTCACTAGGGCGATATGAAAAAAAAAGGAGGAGGGAAGAAGCCGGGATGATCCCGAGACTGCAGGAGGAATTGGTTTTTCCCAGGGAGTACTTATCTCTGGGAAAACCCATGCTCGTCCCGCCCTGCCCTCGGGAGTCCCTGTGCGTCATTTGGACGCACAGGGACTCGGCTGTGACCAGCCCAGATTTTCGGGTTGGTGTAGAAACGGCCTGTGTGTGTGTGTGTGTATGCATGTATGTGTCTGTGCACACTTTATTTATATATTTATTTATTTATTACATTTTTATACCGCCCAATAGCCGAAGCTCTCTGGGCGGTTTACAAAAATTAAAACCATAATAAAACAACCAACAGGTTAAAAGCACAAATACAAAATACAGTATAAAAAGCACAACCAGGCTAAAACCACGCAGCAAAATTGATATAAGATTAAAATACAGAGTTAGAACAGTAAAATTTAAATTTAAGTTAAAATTAAGTGTTAAAATACTGAGAGAATAAAAAGGTCTTCAGCTGGGGACGAAAGGAGTACAGTGTAGGCACCAGGCGGACCTCTCTAGGGAGCTCGTTCCACAGCGGAGAAGGCCCTCCTTCTAGTAGCCACCTGCCTCACTTCCTTTGGCAGGGGCTCACTGAGAAGGGCCCCTGTAGATGATCTTAAGGTCCGGGCAGGTACATATGGGAGGAGGCGTTCCTTCAAATAACCTGGCCCCAAACCGTTTAGGGCTTTAAATGTCAATACCAGCACTTTTGCCTTTGTGGGACAAACTGGTTTATCTGGATAATAGAATTTGGAATTTCTGGTTTTAGAATCTGGAGGGCTCTGTCGTTTGGATGACGTAAGCTACATCCTTACCAAATGGGTCACATTCAGCCTTTGTTATTTGCTGATGGGCTAAATTTTCCTGCTTCCTCCATCCCTTTGCTTCTGCAGGCTTTGTTTCTGATCATCCAAGGGATGATCTTCCAAGGGAGACTTTGGGATATTACAACAGCAACCCTCTGCTTCCCTGTACCTTTTCCCCTGCCTTAAGAACTTGCCGAACCAAAACAAGCCACTTGACAATTTCACTGAGTGGTATGCAGTGGTGTGTGGAGCAAACCCATCAGCATAACAATAGCCGATCCTTTTGATCACCCAAAATAGCAGAAGGTGTCAAGAAAAATACACCACTCCAAAAACACACAAAGCCCATCCAGTGATCAAACAACAGTTGTCTGGACTGCAAAACTCAACTGGAAGCAAGCAGGAAAGAAAAAAAACCTAAAGATCAGGCCTCTTGCTTCTCATTCCTTCCCTACTGTTGCTGCCAGGGATTCACAGATTCACCCACGTCCAGCTCATCAGATGCTTGCCAAGCCGCCGCTGCCGCCATCCGCCCTCGCTCGCAGCGCTGCGTGAGCTTCTTTGAGGCCCGGCGATTATCCGACAAAGTTGTGAGCCCATCCGCTCTCCTCTGGAGCTTCCACTGCTGTGCACAATGATGGCTCTGGAAATTATGAATTTTCCAGGTTGGATAAATGGGCCACAGCTAGACTTAAGGTTTATCCTGGGATCATCCAGGGTTCGCCCCTGCCTGAGCACTGGATCCCCTGTGTGTCACCTAGATGAACAGGTTTGACCCCTGGACGATCCAGAGGTAAACCTTAGGTCTAGCTATAGCCATGGTGTCCATAAAGGAACATTCACGCCTTTAATCTTGAGTGAACAGGGCCTTTACGGCCGCCATTTCCGTAAAGTAGGAAATATGTAATTTCCGGAGGCTCTGGATGAGGGCGGATCTCCACTGGGTACTTGTTGGGCTGCACAGGGGCTCAAAGTGTGGACTCCCCATTGCGCCACAGCCCGGTGAGCTGGGGCCAGAAGGTGGACTCATGGGAGTCCAATGGACTCCCCAATCCAGTCTGCACCTGCAACATCCTTAGTTGCTGCTGCTACAAATCCAGCCCTCAAATGTCACGGGGTAGGGCCATCAAATCTCTAGCTATTTACCTCAGACAAATAAAGAGGAGACATCATAAGCTAACTTTGCCGGGTAGATCACAGTGCAAAAGCCCCTCATCTTCTTCACAATGCTACTCGTGTTTTCCTGTAGAGGCCACTCAAGACTACCATTTGGGCCTTGATCTCACTGAGGTGGGGAAAAATTGGTTTCAGACAACAGGAGCAGATCTACACATAAGTGGATAAACCGCTTATAAACGTTTTAATGGCGTTTTCCGTCTTATTCCGCCACATGACTCTTGGCTTTTCTTGTTTTATCGCTTACCCTTCCTGTAGTATTATTTCGTGATGTTATTCTTATGTCGTAGTATGATCTGTTATGTGCCCAATTGTATCGTTCCTAAGCGTTCTTTCTATTTCTATTTTTTTTAAAAAAAGCCAATCAGCTTCCTAGGAGCATGTTCCTTTTCTTTCCGCACCCAAAGTTGCAGCCGTTTTTTCAGTCTTGCCTCATGTTCCTCTTTGCAGCCACAACCTCCCACCCCCTTTCCATGTATGGGCATTGTTCTATATGTGTTTACACAGAAGTAAGACTCTCTCTGTTCAATGGGCTTTCCACAAAGGTAAGCCAGCATTCAACATCTAAGGTCCTCCTCCGGGTGCCTACTCCGAGAGAGGCTCGGAGTGTGGCAATGAGGGATAGGGCCTTTTCGGTGGTGGCCCCCAGACTTTGGAATGATCTCCCTGACGAGGCTCGCCTGGCACCAACGCTGCTATCTTTCCGGCACCAGGTTAAGACTTTCCTCTTTGCCCAGGCATATGGCGGCACATCTTAATCACCCACATGTTTAGTTTTTTAATGGTTTTTAATGCTTTATGTGTGTATGTCCTGTGTTTTAGAGTTTTAAATTTTGTATACTTGTTTTTATCTCAATTTTAGGATTTCTGTAAACCGCCCAGAAATCCCTGGCTATGGGGGTGGTATATAAGTGTAATAAATAAATAAATAAATAAATAAATAAATAAATAAATAAATGTTAGCAGTTGAAATCAATGGAATTTACTTTTGAGTAAGGGAACCAGCACACCTGTAGTTCATGAACTTGAAGATGCAAGCAAACAGGGAGGGAGACTCCAGGCAGGGTTAGTGGATTTACTTTACTCAAAAGTAAATCCCATTGATTTCAACTGGTAACATGACATGCTGCCCCTTGGTCTGTGCTTAGGAAAAGGGTTCAGAAAGAGGGGAAATCTTTCCAGCCCCCCTTTCTCTCCCCTCCAAGCACAGACCAAGGGGCAGCAGGTCACGTTAGCAGTTGAAATCAATGGGATTTACTTTTGAGTAAAGTAAATCCACTAACCCTGCCTGGAGGCTCCCTCCCTCCATGGCTCCAGCTTAGGAAAAGCTCCCAGGTGTGGAAAGAGGGGAAACCTTTCCACCACCACTCTTCACCGTTCTCTCAGAGGAGGAGGGAGAATGGAAGAAAAGAGGAAGTGGGACGAACAATAAGCAGACGGGGACTTGAGAAAACAACGATAAAAAATACATTGTGTGGCCCAGATCAGCGGATATCTACGGACAACACAATGGTAAGAAATGTATGTGCCCGGGGACGTATAAAATCGTAATAAAATAATACGTTTAATGACTCAAAAAAGCGACGTTTCATACATCTGTGTAGATCCGCTCCAGGTGTGGGTTCACATGATGAAATGTCCTTCCATTCCCCCCCCCCTCATAAAAGCCCCACAAAACAAAAATAACCTCCTCCCCCTCTACAGAACAGTATCATGTCGAAAGAGTATTTATTTATTTGATTAACAGCCTGCCCTTCTTCACAAAGAGCACAGGGAGCTCATCTACACCAAACAGGATATTCCGCTATGAAAGCGGTATGAAAGAGGTGTATAAAAGACAGGAGCCACACTATGGCTTTATAGCGGTATTGAAGTTGCACTGCAGGATCTACACTACGGCTTTTTAGTGGTACTGAAGTACACTGACCACTGTTGGGGCCCAGGACACATCTACACCAAGCAGGATATAACACTATGACAGTTGTATGAAAGTGGTATATGGTACATGTCAATGGGCCCCAACAGTTGTCACTGCACTATAAAGCAGCAGTGTGGCTCCTGCCTTTTATATACCACTTTCATACCACTTTCATGGTGGAATGTCCTGCTTGGTGTAGATGACCCCAGAGCAGCTAACAACCTATAAAACGAAGCACATGACATAATGACCTTTGGGATATGACTCTAAAATTACAAATATATAAGAAAACAACAAGAAAACCATTAGCACAATCAATCAATCAATCAATCAATCAATCAATCAATCAATCAAAACCAAATGAAGTGCTTCTCTATAGCTCCTTCCCCCCACCCCCAAGGATCCTTCCCTAGCTTTTCCCCTTGAATGCTAGTTTTCTATGCACACAGATTTCGGTAATTGTTTGTTTTGAGGTGCCTTTCATCCCTGAGCCTCCATCCACAACCCAAAGTGATACAACCTAATCCCTGGTTTACCACTTCTGTGAGAATTATGCCCATACACACATCTAACGAAATTTACCCACATTGGGGCTCGTCTCCACAGCTCCAGGACCGTGTCACTGCGATTCAGTAGTGAAGAGAAGTGTTTTCCCATTAAACACCTCCCTTAGTTATTGTTCTGCTAGCAATCCAGGCATTGTTGGAGCTGAGTGTCACACGGATAATGAGCTTGTTCTGTTAGGCAGGAGTGTGAAAAATTGAGGACAGAGACCACAATGCATATCCCACTAATATGACAGGGGAAAGCAACTCTGTGGACTACATGATTTCCCATTCTTCCAACTGACAGGGCTTTTCAAGAACCAAAACAAAAAACATTTTCTTTCTTTCTTTCTTTCTTTTTTACACAATCAAATCCTTACAACACAATATAGTTTTCCCACTTCACAACAGAAGTGTGAAAAACCCCCACTTCCTTTCTTAAAGTAGAGAAATACACGTTAAAAGTCTTGAGCCTGTTGGAAATAAATTAAAAAAACCTTTTAAAAAAAAGGTTGGAGGAAAAGGAGGAGGAAGGATGGCAGTTCAATCTTAAAAGTTTGTCTTCTAAATTGTGTGAAAGATTAAGTTCCCTAAGGAAAATGCCCAATAGTTTTGGATTTGTAACTGCTCAGACAGTAGAGCTGAGCTGAATTTTCTCAGAAGACCATCTCTCTCTGGCCCTTTGTACACCCCTAAGAGTTATCCCAGGAAAATGGAGGGATTGTCCCTGCTTGCTCCCGGGATCCCCTGTGTGGCATTTGGGGCTCATCTAAAGCAAGCAGGATATGCCACTATGAAAACAGTATGAAAGTGGTATATAAAAGGTAGGAGCCACACTACTGCTTTATAGTGGTATTGAAGTGCACTGACAACTGTTGGGACCCATTGACACATACCATATACTGCTTTCATACCACTCTCATACTGCTATATCCTGCTTGGTGTAGATGTGTCAATGGGCCCCAACAGTTGTCAGTGCACTTCAATACCACTATAAAGCAATGGTGTGGCTCCTGCCTTTTATATGCCACTTTCATAATGGGAAAGCCGTCCTAAGGAACTGTTAGGAGGATTTCTTCTCCCGATGCAGAAATATAATGAAATGGTCCGTCCCCTCTCCCCATTTCTCTCCCCGCAAATACAGTGGGGAAGTTCAAGAGACCATTTGCATGCAGCTCTAGTTCAGCGGGCATTTACAAGATCGAAGAAATCACAGTCGGTGCCAATGGAAGGGGAACGCCTGACCAGTTTAACGGCATCTCAAGAATTGCCTGTTCTTCCCCATATGAACCTGGTACCTCTGCTTGTAACCTTTAAATGGTATGTACAAACGCTCTTGTTCACTCAAGGCTTTTTAAGTCACAGGTCTGTTTTATTGCTGCTGTTTGTTGTATTTTAATTTCAGTTCCTTAAAAACAAATAAATAAATAAACAAACCCTTTAGAGTTAGGTCAGGAAAAATCTGTACATGCGCCAATGGGAGCAATAGTAGAAGCTTCAATCTTATACCCACATCTAAATAGCTATGTCCATGGGGGACCGAGTTGCTGCCACTCTTCCGCCAAACCCTGCAGTTTCGCCCTTGCGGAGCAGTGGCAACTTATGTGCAGGGAGGAAGGCAGCACAGGCTTTCCAGCATACATTAGGCTCACACAGCCTGCCCCCTCCCCCTCCTGCGGCTTCTGGCAACTTAGAACATAAGAAGAGCCCTGCTGGATCAGACCAAAGTTCCTTCTAGTCCAGCACTCTGTTCACACAGTGGCCAACCGGCCATCAGCCAGGGATGAAGAAGCAGGACATGGTGCCACAGCACCCTCCCACCCATGTTCCCCAGCAACTGATGCACACAGGCTTACTGTCCAAAATACTGGAGGTAGCACATAGTCATCAGGGCTAGTAGCCATTGGCCGTTTCTACACCAGGCTGAAGATCCGGGCTGGTCATGGCCAGATCCCTGTGCATCCAAATAATCTCTGGGAAAACCCTCCCGCAGTCTTGGGATCATCCCAATATGGAGGAGGTGTGTGGCAGGCCATCCTGGCCTTTCCTCTCCTCCCTGTGAGTAGCAGTGATCAGTAGAGGGAAGGAGCCAGACCAGGAGGAATTGGGGGGTGGGGGTGGGGGAGCAGTTTTTTTCTTTCTGCATGTACCTTGGCTGGAGCACGAGTGTGCTCCAGGTCCCGTAACTCTTTTTAAAAAATGGCCACCTCAACACCCTCCTCCCATCCCAGATGTGTCGCTGGCCATTTGGACATGTGGGACAATCCCGGAAGGATGTAAGTCCGGGATCAGCCCCCTCCCTCCCTCTACACCTGTATGGTGTAGAAAGGGCCATTGATAGCCTTCTGCTCCAGGAATTCATCAACCCTCTTTTAAAGTCATCCAAATTCATGGCCATCATTACATCTTCTGGTAGTGAATTCCATAGTTTATGAAATTGAACTTGAAGGTAGCTATGTTGGTCCATTAAGCATAAGAACATAAGACGTGCCATGCTGGATCCGACAGAGAGTCCATCTAGTCCAGCACTCTGCTCAGACAGTGGCCAACCAGCTGTTGACCAGGGACCAACAAAGTAGGACATGGTGCAACAGCACCCTCCCATCCATGTTCCCCAGCAACTGATGCACACAGGCTTACTGCCTCGAACACTGGAGATAGCACACAACCACCTTCCGCCCGGCAACACCCCCCCGGCACAGCGCCCAAGTGAGGACAGACAGGGGAGACTTTGCTCAGGCAAGAGAAGTTGGGATAACCCCCCAACTTTTCTATTGTGGGTCTTTGTCTTTTTGCCCCAGGGTGGCTCTGAATCAGCAGCTGCATTATATAACTGACACAGTGCAGATTTAAAGTAAAGCATTGGTTAATGGTTGATGGGCATTCTCAAGGAATTCTGAATCAAAGAAAGGGAATATATTATTTTCACAGGGTTTGAATATGATCCTCCTCCTCCTCCTCCTCCTCCTCCTTGTTATGATTATTTTAAACTGGTAATGCTTTTGTATTTTTAAGTATGAATACACGGTGTGTCCCCCCCCTCCTCCAGGAAGCCCGAGAGTGACACAACATCCTCACATAGTGCCATTTTGGGACTTTTGGAAGCCTCAATTATAGGGTGGGTGGGTGTGAAATTTTGAATCTTCGAGTGCTTTGAAATGCTCCATCAATTCCCTTCTGTTAGCAGTAATGCACATACAAGAGTACCACTGTATTGTCACCAATGGTAGCGTTGAATGTATCCTGGAAAATATGCATGGGTCTTTGCCAAGCTTTCTTTTAGAGTACAGTAATCAATAGTGGAGCCAGATGAACACTTGAGTTTTTTGAGCATCTGCTATACATGCATATGTGCGTAGGGAGGCAGGTTTGGATGAGTAGCTGTTTTTTTGGGGGGGTTACACCACATACTAGTGGTGGATAACATGAGTTCGACAGAGGCCATTTTGCAATAGAATTTTGAGGTATGGTTTACTAATCCCACTGGGCTGAGTTCCCTTTCCTTCAGACACATCTGAAACTCCTAAAACTATTGTTGAAACTGCCTACAATCTGGAGCTTAAATACTGTACAAGGTAAGACTATACATGTTTACTCAGACGCAAGTCCTACTGTGTTCAATAGGGCTTTATTCCCAGGTAGTCCTGGAATGTACACCAAGGAAGGGGAATTTGTGACTCTCCAGAAGTTTTTGGCTGAACACTCCCATCAACCCTCAACATTGCCTATGCTGACAAGGACTGATGGGGGATGTAGGCCAAAATATCTGGAGGCCCTCAAGTTGTCCACCTCTGCTATTAGCAATGCCCCAATGAATGCAGTGGGACTTCGTTCGGAGGAGGCACACCTAGGATTGTGCTGTTAATCTAGCATTATGTCGAAGACCACAGTTTAAGATTCATTATGGATGTGATTCTGCCTATGACAAAGAGAGATGGAGGGCAACATTGGAAAGAAAGAAGGAAAATAAACCAATGCAATGGTTGCAAAAGCCCTTGACTCCTAAACTCTTTAATGGGGAATTCACACAGGGTTTGGGTTTGTGTGTATGCACCACAGGGAACTGTAGCCAATTACAATTCCCTGTGACATGTGGTGGTATCCCCCCTCTTGCGGTAGCCACATTTTTTTTTATTTCTCCTTCCAGTGAGAAGTTCTTCTGGAACATTTGGGCCTAATCTACACCAAGCAGGATATTGCACTATGAAAGTGGTATATAAAAGGCAGGAGCCACATTACTGCTTTATAGAGGTACTGAAGTGCACTGACAACTGTTGGGGCCCATTGACACATACAATATACCACTTTCATACTGCTTTCATAGTGCTAGATCCTACTTGGTGAGGCTCCTGCCTTTTGTATACTACTTTCATGCCACTTTCATAGGGCAATATCCTGCTTGGTGTAGATTAGGCCTTGGTCTGTAATTAGATTCAGCGCAAGTGATTAAATTTCATTAGCTCTATTTGCCACAGTAACTGCTTTTTTGCCATGGCATGGCCTGTCAGAACTAATGAAGAAAACATCCTGTTCCTCACAGCTGTCAAGATGAGAACACACAAATGGGAAAAGAAAAAAAAGGAGGTTCAGTTGCATAGGAAAATCAGTGCAAAAAGACTTTATAAAATCCGCACAAAAATGTGTTATTCAATGGGGGAGAAAATCAGTTGTAGAAAAGGCACAGCCTAGAAAATGCATGTACAGAAATGCATACATTTGAAAAAACGGGTGCACAAAAATGTGTACTTTTGAGAAAATGTGTATAAAAATGTGTGTGTGTGTGTGTGTGTGTGTAGTTTTTTATTTTGTATGAAAATACATATACCTAAAATAGGGAAGTTGCAATCTGATGTGGAAACTGGAGAGGACAAACACAGCAATGGGGAAAAAAATGAGAACCTGGGCAGGATTGAGCTTTCCAGCTTTGCCTAGTCCTATCCACAACACACACCCCTTCACTGAAAAGAGCTAACCGGAGCAAGGAAGTTTCACTAGTCACAGCTTTTCCAGGGTGAAGACCTCAGAGTGCAACTAGGTCATTCTCAGGGTGCCAGGGCCACAACACCCAAGAGGGTTTGCGCTCCACCACATGGCAACAGCCTGGCATCACCTACCCACAAGGACTTTACAAAGTGCTTGTGGCACCAGGAATCAAGCTTCCCAGAAGGCACGTCAGGAGCTTTGGGAATCCTTGAAATGCCGCCTTCTTCTTCTTCTTCTTCTTCTTCTTCTTCTTCTTCTTCTTCTTCTTCTTCTTCTTCTTCTTCGTCTTCTTTTTTTTTTTTTTTGAGACCTGCTGTGGCCCTTTCTACACCTCCTGACCTTCTGGGAAGGAGGGGGAGGATCTCAAAATATTCTGCTTGCACGATCTTCCCCCTGGATCCATACACGTGTGCGACATCCCAGGAGGAAGGAGAGATGTCACGCCTGCTATTTAAAAATAAATAAATAGGGGAGATGAGAGCAATTGCACTCCCAACAAAAATGTAAGCTTAAAACAAAAACGACCCCACTTTGCTCCGTTGGGCACGGAGCGCCTGAAGAGCTCTGTGCCCTGTGCCCATGCCCGCCTCCTTGCTTTTACTTATGATGAGGTGGGATGAAGCAGGCACAGGAGCCACACACCTTCCACGGTCCTGGGATGGCTTCGGGACCGCAGAAAACCCGGGAAATCCCTGGTTTCCAGTTTCCTGGGGTCATCCCCGGTTGACCCCGGGATCCCCCGTTCGTCATTTGGATGCACAGGGGTGACCCCTGGGAATAACAACTGCATGGAAAGGGCCTGTAACTCAGTTCTCCCACGACCCTCCTCTTGAAACTCAGAGGATAATGGACTTGTTCAGAAAATAGTTTAAACCCTGCTGGTTAAGGCTTTTGGTTAAGCAGCAGGGTTTAAGGTTGTGTGATGTGATTTGCTAAACCCTTCTCACTCACTAAACACAGTCGGACCGTCTGCAGCAGGGTTGGTGGCTCCAACCGCGGCTCAAAGGGTTGTGTACAACTGCATGGCTTGTGGTTAGTGCTAACCCCAGAGAACCACAGTTTCGCGAACCAAAGAGCCTGAAGTGTCGTCTGAACAGGCCCAAAGATTTCAGTGTATGGTTTGTTACAAACTCTTGTTTGTCAGCAGTTTGGAGCAAATGGATGCAGAGGAGCAAATGGAACAACGAAAGCAGAAGCAAATGCTAAGCTATTCTACCCCCTTCCAAAATGGCATCACATTCATCATCATCATTATTATTATTATTATTATTATTATTATTATTATTATTATTATTATTATTTAAAGGAACAACTGAATGTAGATAATGATTACTCCGAGGCACTATTTATGATATCTTTGCTCCTGCCCGAAATCAACTTTAGTGACCATAACAAACTCATTGAAGCAAATCACAAAGCTTCAGGCAGTTCGTGGGAGGGTGGTGGTGGTGGAAAGGAGGAAACAATATTGATTCCTTTTACCTTGCCTCGGCTGTAAATGTCTATTGATACACAATGAAATGGGCTTCTGCTGGCACAGCCATAGCAGGGAAAACCTAATTGCACTTCTCCCGTGCTTAAAAGGCTTAGGGGCATAATGTGGTCAACATTTCAAAGCATTTCAGCCCATTTTGGGATGGGATAAAATGTAACAGATGTGGCTCCCGGTGGCAATAAGACAAATTGAAGATTTAAAACAAATGATAGAAATAAGAAATGTCTCCAAACCCCTAGAGAATGAAAAACCTATTTCCAGTCTGTGTCACTTTTGGATGTGTTTATTCAACGTTTTGTTCTGTTTCTGCATCAGCCCGCATTTTAAACAACAAAAGCCCAATGGTTTTAAATACTTTAGACGAGGGTCAAAACATGGTGAATTAGGGTTGGCTGATTGGGGTCATTTCAGCGGTCACAATTTGACACCCAAAACAAAAACAGTAGGTCTGTTCAGACAACTAAGAATGTAGTGCCTGAATTTGCTTTCCTTCCCCCCTCCTCCTCTTCCCTCCACATCCCCTTTCCTTTTGTGTCATGTCTTTTAGATTGTAAGCCTGTGGGCAGGGACTGTCAAGAAATATTTTTGTAAGCCGCGGTGAGAGCCTTCTTTGGCTGAATGGCAGGATAAAAATGCTTAAATAAATAGAAAAATAAACATGCTAAGCCATGGTTAGGCTGCCAACCCTTTTGCAGCAAATGGTTAGTAAGCGGGTTTAAACTGTGGCTATGTAGTCGCCATGGTTACGAATGGTTCACATGACATGTTAAGCCAGAACATTTAACTCAAAATGCTTAACCACTGTGGCTTGGTGTGTCAGCTGAACAGGGTCAGTTTTAGGTGAAGGAGGGGGCTTAGAATTCCAGCATGCCAGGAGGGGCCGTTCATACCTTTCGCCCCTTCCTTTTTCTGCTGCTACTTCTTAATATTTAAACTTTCCACCATTTCCACCATAGCTTTCCTTGCGACTTTGGAAGCACGGCATCGACAACTGAGCTCCGGCTGATGTCATTTGTGCCTCTGTGGAAGTGCCCCATTCATCAAGAAATGCAAGTGCGTGCAAGGGGATTTTGTACACCTATGGACTTTGGAAAGGCAACACCACTGAGTCTGAGCAAGATTTTCAGTTGGAGAGAGTGAATCACAACAGAGCACAATGGGTAAGCGTGTTTACAGTATTGAGAGATATGGTGTAGTGGAAAGCATGCGACAAGGGAGTTCAGTTACCCTCTAAAACCAAAATGTGGAGTCCTGTTGTTGTTTTTAATGGCAGCAATTTGCACTATTTTTTCAAAGGGGGATCTTGAAATTTGCAGGAATGTATGTATGTATCATTGCACTTATATCCTGCTTAGTCTATCACTCTCTAAATGACTCCATATCACTCACAGGCTTAGTCATAGAATCATAGACTAGCAGAGTTGGAAGGGGCCTACAAGGCCATCGAGTCCAACCCCCTGCTCAGTGCAGGAATCCACCCTAAAGCATCCCTGACAGATGGCTGTCCAGCTGCCTCTTGAAGGCCTCTAGTGTGGGAGAGCCCACAACCTCCCTAGGTAACTGATTCCATTGTCGTACTGCTCTAACAGTCAGGAAGTTTTTCCTGATGTCCAGCTGGAATCTGGCTTCCTTTAACTTGAGCCCGTTATTCCGTGTCCTGCACTCTGGGAGGATTGAGAAGAGATCCTGGCCCTCCTCTGTGTGACAACCTTTTAAGTATTTGAAGACTGCTCTCATGTCTCCCCTCAACTTTCTCTTCTCTAGGCTAAACATGCCCAGTTCTTTCAGTCTCTCTTCATAGGGCTTTGTGTCCATTATTGCCATGGAGAAGACAGTGCTGCCCTCTGATTGGAAGCAGTGCATGCAGGAAGCTGTAGGACCTCCCCCCCCCTCTTCCCACTAGGGCTGTGCAGAAAATGGCAGATACCACCCAAAATGGCTGCCATAATCCAAATCCGAAGCAGGCACAGCACTATGTAAACGTGACTATATTTAGAGCCAACCCTATCTTTTCTCGTAAAATAACCAGTTGTATTTCCTCTCAAAATATCCAGTTCCAAACATACTTTCTCACAAAAGAAACATTGTAAGGTTCATTTTCCTACATTTATTTATTAATTTATTTATTACATTTTTATACCGCCCGAGGCTCTCCGGGCAGTGCGCAGTTAAAACCATAAAAATACAATAAGTACACAATAAAATTAAAATGTTAAAAGATAACGGAAAGGAAAGGAACCTCTCATGCAAGCACTGAGTCATTACTGACTCTTGGAGGGATGCTAGCTTTTGCTGCTGTTTCCTTGGCTGGCCTTATAGCGGGGTGGTTTGCCATTGCCTTCCCCGTAAAAGATAAAGGTGGAATATAAAATCAGGTTAAATTGCAGTCCAGGGAAAGCCTGTGTGAAGAGATATGTTTTTAGGAGGTGTTTGAAAGCTATTACATTTTCCGCCTCCCAAACCAGGGGGGGTTTCCCAGAGTGTGGGTGCCACTACTGAGAAGGCCTGGTGTTGAAGTTCTTCATGGAGACATTCCATTCGTTTCGGAATGGCCGGCATGTTTGAGCCAAGCCCTGCGTCAGAACATTCAGAGAGTATGAAAGTTACTGTATAACGGAGTTCCAATACATGCATTAGTCTGGGAGGTGTGGACCAGGTCAGTTCACATCAACATTCACAAAGATCACATTCCTCAAGCCTCCCTAGGTAAGAGCCCTCTTAGTTCAACTGGCACAACGGATGGGCAAGCCAGCAGAGTGAAAATCAGAAGGTTACATTCATAAGTAATGATATTAGCTGGGATTCTGATTTTAATAATATGCCTCAGCACCACTAAGCTTGAAATATAATGAGATCCTCATTTGTATTCTGAAGGAATACAGTGTGCTACTCTATGGCAAGAGATGGATAAAATTGAGAATCAAGGGGACGGAGGGCAGGGGAGAAGTGAATTATCATGACTGCTCACCTTCAATTATTTCCTTTGCCACCTATAGGTTAGAGACCAATGATAGGGCCAAATCTGATCCCTGAAGGGTAGACCTACCAACCCCCAACTGCCAACAAAGAAACAAGGAAGGTGTGAGTCCAGATGGCTATACACTACCTACAGAATCAGAGGCAGTAAGCCTATGTACACCAATTACTGTTGCATTCATGTCCTGCTTGTGGGTTTCCTGTGCACAGCTGGTTGGCCGCTGTGTGAATAGAAGCCCGGATGATCTGGCATGGCTTTTCTGATGTTCTTACATTCTTAAGTGGTGCTGGTTCTGAAAACTGAACTTGCTGGCAGAGCATATTGGGTTAGAACAGCCTTCCCTAAGAGCTGGTGGCCTCCAAATGTCTTGGACTACAACTCCCATCATTCCCAGCCAGCATGGCCAATGGTCTTGGGGGTTGATGCCTAATCACTGGGTGGGTGGTTGAATGAATCCCTATGGCAATGTGGGAAAAGGCAAGATTCCCAGCTGCAGGTAATCAGTTCTCTGCCAAGTCCTTGTTATCTCCTGGACATCACATCAGTGATACCGAGTGAACCCATGCCATTTCCTTAGAGAAGTTTCCGTTGTATCCAGCAATGACAAAATGGCTACTAAATACAAAATGGCTACTAATGGCTACTAATGACAAAATGGCTACTAATACAAAATGGCTACTAATACAAAATTGCATTCTCTTCCCCTCCTTATTGTTTTACTATGATTTTATTAGATTGTAAGCCTATGCGGCAGGGTCTTGCTATTTACTGTTTTACTCTGTACAGCACCATGTACATTGATGGTGCTATATAAATAAATAATAATAATAATAATAATAATAATAATAATAATAATAATCCTGATGGCTATGCGCTATCTCCATTATCAGAGGCAGTAAGCTTAAATACACCAGTTGCTGGGGAACATGGGCAGAATCATAGAATCATAGAATAGCAGAGTTGGAAGGGGCCTACAAGGCCATCGAGTCCAACCCCCTGCTCAATGCAGGAATCCACCCTAAAGCATCCCTGACAGATGGTTGTCCAGCTGCCTCTTGAATGCCTCTAGTGTGGGAGAGCCCACAACCTCCCTAGGTAACTGATTCCATTGTCATACTGCTCTAACAGTCAGGATGTTTTTCCTGATGTCCAGCTGGAATCTGGCTTCCTTTAACTTGAGCCCGTTATTCCGTGTCCTGCACTCTGGGAGGATCGAGAAGAGATCCTGGCCCTCCTCTGTGTGACAACCTTTTAAATATTTGAAGAGTGCTATTATGTCTCCCCTCAATCTTCTCTTCTGCAGGCTAAACATGCCCAGTTCTTTCAGTCTCTCTTCATAGGGCTTTGTTTCCAGACCCCTAATCATCCTGGTTGCCCTCCTCTGAACACACTCCAGCTTGTCTGCGTCCTTCTTGAATTGTGGAGCCCAGAACTGGACGCAATACTCTAGATGAGGCCTAACCAGGGCTGAATAGAGAGCAACCAGTACCTCACGTGATTTGGAAGCTATACTTCTATTAATGCAGCCCAAAATAGCATTTGCCTTTCTTGCAGCAATATCGCACTGTTGGCTCATATTCAGCTTGCGATCTACAACAATTCCAAGATTGGAGGGTGCCGTTGCACCCATGTCCTGCTTGTGGGTCCCTGGTCGACAGCTGGTTGGCCACCCTGTGAACAGAGTGCTGGACTAGATGGACCCTTGGTCTGAATCAGCCTGATTCTTCTTACATTCTCAGTGTTTATACAACCATGAAGGACAATGTGAGCAATCAACTCTTGGAAGATGTTCCACATATGAACATGAACATTGCCCTCTTCTGGTCCATCTAGTCCCACTCCAGCCTATTCTGACTGGCAGGGACTATCACGCAGAGATCCCTCTAACTGCCAGGAAATTAACCTGGGACTATCTGTATGCAAAGCATGTGCTCTATCCACTGAGCTACACACAGCCCATGTTATCAGTCCTTTGCAGAACAATGCAAGTTGTGTGTGAGCATCCTTTAAGCCAAAGAACACCTGCAATCCTCTCCGGAAGAGGGCTGTGCTGCTTCCCTAGTTTCACCTCTTCACGAGAAGCAGGCTACTTGAAAATCAGAAAGAAAGAAATCGGTGGAAGGGGCGGGGGACTATCATGTCTCTATGGCCCACAGGATTCAAGAGACTGGCACAAACACAGGCATTTGATGATACAACGTTGGCCACTGCGAATGCAAGCATTTGCTAAAATTAGCTGCAATTCAGCTGCGGCAAAAGGTGTTTGTAAATCCTGTAAGGCAATTACCAGGGAGGAAGTAAAGGTTGGGAGTATCAGATCCCAGGGGTAACGTTCAAATTATATGTTAACTGCCATTATCATCAAATACGCGCTCAACCAATGCTACCTTGCGTTAATATCGCTCCTGTTCTTCTAATAGATGACAATCTGCAAATAAAGGGAGGAGCGTGGCCCTTCCCTGGCCACCCGTTCCTTTCGACAGAGGGTCACCACTTTTGACAGGCAGCAATCCAACAAAGGTGGCTTTGCTCATGCTCACTGAAGCATCTCCAAAACTCAGCACCTGATGAATTCCTGATCATCATGCAGCTGTTAAGAAGCCCAAAGCCTTTTTCAGCAAAAGGGATGTGCTAGGGCTGAAGTGAATGTTTGTGGGTGAGATTTTTGCTGTGAAAAAGGCAGTTTGGGAGAGCAAAACTGTTCTCTGAAGTGACACCCAAACCATGCCTTGTTCACAGCATTTTTCTCTCTTTTGCTGTCTCCCGCGGCAACAGCTTTAGCACTTTTTTTTTAACGTCTTCTCTGTCTGGTTACATAGTCCAACTAATCAGGGATCCTATAGTCAGAACAGTCACACAACTACCATGCAGTCAAACCCGATCTGGCTATGTCACAACATCCTAAAGCCAAAGTATTTACTTATTCACTTATTTTAGGATGACCATATGAAAAGGAGGACAGGGCTCCTGTATCTTTAACAGTTGTATTGAAAAGGGAATTTCAGCAGGTGTCATTTGTATATATGGAGAACCTGGTGAAATTTCCACTTCATCACACCAGTTAAAGCTGCAGGTGCCCTGCTTTTTTAAAAATCTGGTCACAAATTTAAAGCTCCTGCAGCTTTAACTGTTGTGATGAAGAGGAAATTTCACCAGGTGCTGCATGCATACAAATGACACCTGCTGGAATTCCCTTTTCTATACAACTGTTAAAGATACAAGAGCCCTGTCCTCCTATTCATATGATCACCCTACTTATTTAATTTATTAAATGCTTCATAAAACCAATTTCTTTAAGCGTTTTAAAATAATGTCAAAAATCCAAATACAATGACAGTGAAATCAACCATTAAAAAAAAAACTAAGAAATTGCACTATCAATGATAGAAAACAACATTGCAGGGACTATTAAACACAAAGATATTAAAATAGTTTAAAAATATGTTAAAAGACTCTAACAAGTTTGTAAAAGCCAGGGAGAACAGGGAAACCTTAGCTTGGCAGTAAAAATATAGCAGTGTGGGTGCAAGGTGTGCTTCCCTTGGGAGAGCATTGCAGAGCCGGGGGCAACTTCCCCCCAAATACCTCCCACTTATTGCTACCCTCAAAGTCTCAGAATGAAGCTCCATGAAAAATGGCCTCCTGTGGCTGACCTTAAAATTTCAACAGGTATACCTGGAAGTTTCCTGCCATCACTCTTGAATCAAAGGACTGTTTCCATGTGCAAAGACTGTGGCCATTTCTACACCTGCCTTTCCCCACCCCCTCCCCGAGATCGTCCCGGGATCATCCCAGTGCATGCAAATGACACACAGGGGATCCCGGGAGCAGGCAGGGACGATCCCTCCATTTGCCTGGGATAATTCTTAGGTGTAAAAATGGCCTATGTCATTCCATCCCTACTTCCTGAAGACAATTGGTGTGTTAACGAACAGTGGTACACCCTTCCACAGACAGCTGACAACCACCAGTGGCATGGGAACAAGATACAAGTCTTTGGCCACACAGGCCACACTGTAGGTGTGGGGAGCTGCAGAACCTTTCAGGGTTTGCTCAGAGCATGGCAGGCTTCTGACAACTTGTCTAGGGTGACCATATGGAAAGGAGGACAGGGATCCTGTATCTTTATGGCCCTTTACGGCTGCTATTTATGCAAGGTAGGAAATACGTAATTTCCGGAGCCTCCATTGTGCACAATAATGGAGGCTCTGGATGCAGGCAGAGGGGTTGCAAGTTCATTGGGCACTCTCTGACTTGCAAAGATGCTCATGTGGAGCCACGAGTGGGGGCGGGCAGAGGGGGCGGCTTGGTGAACATCTGATAGAGCTGGATGTGGGAGAGTCCGTCCGTCCGTCCCTACTGCAGACCAGAAATAGCACAAATATCAGTGGATCAAGTAAAGTGACAAAGATCCCCATGCATAGTCTAGTCTCCCTGAATGTAAACATTATCCTATACTTGATATCTCATTAGGATTTGCCTTGCACAGCTTGACCAGATGCCATCAGCATTCCATTTGTCTTTGCTTCCAAAAAAGACAATAAAAGGTGGTTGGAAAAAGAGAGAGAGAGAGAGAGACAGACAGACACCCATGTCTGTATTGCGGAGAATGACACATGACCAATCTCTCTGGCATAAAATCCTCCAGGGCAAAAAGAGTGAAGTAAACAAAGGAACAACAAGATCATATTGCTCTGTGTTTATTGCAAGGATTATTTTTTAAAAAAAGAAATCGTTACCGCTGGAGACAAGACAGTGCCCCTTTAAACAGCAAGATAAAGAGAGATTGTTACAGACTAATGTGTACAACACTTTTCTCAAGCCTTAGTAGATGCAACCAAAGAGCACTGAGAAGAAACTGGAGATTCTGCAGATTCTCTCTATAAAAATGGATCTTGCCTTTTATTGCTAGACAAAGGCTATGGCTAGACCAGGCCTATATCCCAGGATCATCCCTGTGCATCCAAATGACACACAGGGGATCCCGGGAGCAGGCAGGGATGACCCCTCCATTTGCCTGGGATAATCCTTAGGTCTAGCTAAAGCCATAGCATCAGAATACCATACGTTTCAGTGGAATACTCTTTTGGTGTCGTAAATCTCAAAAAGGTTTCATGCACTAACTGCACTTTTCTTTTCTTTCGGCTAAGATGTAGCTCTCATTAGAGGTGAGTAGACTGCGCAAAGAACTACTTCAGAAGGTAGAAAAAGTGTTGGGTTTGGGGCCAAAATCCAGAGAAACAACAGGGATTGTCCTTAAGGCATCATAACATGCAAAGTATGCGCTCTTCCAATCCAATATGGCCCCTTCCCAGAATCTATGACAGTATGGAGAGGTGGACCCAAACTGTAAGCAGTGTTTTCCACCACCTTGAGGGAAGAGTACTGCAGTTGCCCTACTCCTGCCTGTTTACCCATCCCAGCGGACATGTGGCGTGAGCCACCACATGGTCTGCAGTCACCCAGCAAGAGCTTGTGAGGTGTTTTTAACCCACAAGCTACGATTTTACGCAAAATCACAGAGGGAAATATTTACAGAAATTGTGATTTGCACAAATTTGTGGCTGTAAATAGCACAGTTAGTGCAAAACTGCAGGCGTGGAGGGCCATTGACACCTCCACTTTTGCACCAAATTGCACTTTTTACAGTCGCGAATTTGCACAAATCATGATTTCCGTAAATGTTCCCACTGGCAATTTTGCGCAAATGCAGATTTGTGCAAATCATGATTTCTATAAATAAAGGAGTGAAACGGTGAGCTTGCCTGACTTGGCATATGCCGAGTCAAGCCAGTTCAGGGATCCACAAGCTGGTACCCCAGGGGGCTAAGCTGGCAAAACCCCACTGGCCTCCACCCCAGAAATGGATTTCCCTAGCTGGGTCAGATCTCTTGCACTGGACAAAGCAGCCAATTGTGGCAAACAATCCATCTTACTGGGCCCTTGCCCATTCTGCAAATCTGCCACCAGATGACCAGGGTCACCTCTTGCCAGGGCAGGGTTTGGGGTGAAATCCAAACCCTCCCCCTGCCCCCCCCCCCACTGGCTCAGAAATGAGGCAGGGAGGATGAGGAGGAACCATTTGCTTGACATGCTGCAGCTCTGAGAGCTATGACCCTGGAAGACCATGAAACTGGAAAACTGCTTCCCTCTACAGAGACGCGCCTGATGGTTTGGCCTGTGCCATGTTTTGCATCTCTGTGTTGGAGCAGTTTTATGCATGTGCAGGTGGGGGCTTCTAGCTTGGGTTTTTTTTTCCAGAGAAATCATCCTGCTGAGAACATGTTACAGGGCAATTGCAGAAGATTGGGGAAGTCAAGTGGATCATGCAAACACTGTGCTTAGAGCTGAAGTTGGTGCACCTGCACTGTTGATTTATCCTCCCTGCTCTTTCTCCAGCAATAATGATCTAATGATTGAATGAGCTTTTACTTACTTTTGTTTGTTTAAGTTGTCTAGACTGGCAGCTTTAGAAATAAAAGGACCAGGGTGTCAAAATGCGACAGCCCTCACACCTTTTGGGGGCAAATCACTGCATTTTCCTGTTGTGCTAGAAAGCATCTGTTACTTACTATTTATTTATTTTTATTATTGCATTTATATCCTGCCTTTTTTCCTCCAAGGAACCCAAGGCGGCATACATGATCTAGGGTGAGCATATGAAAAGGAGGACAGGGCTCCTGTATCTTTAACAGTTGCATAGAAAAGGGGATTTCAGCAGGTGTCATTTGTATATATGGAGAACCTGGTGAAATTCCCTCTTCATCACAACATTTAAAGCTGCAGGAGCTATACTAGAGTGACCAGATTTAAAAGAGGGCAGGGCACCTTCAGCTTTAACTGTTGCAATGAAGAGGGAATTTCACCAGGTTCTCTATATATACAAATGACACCTACTGAAATTCCCTTTGCAATACAACTGTTAAAGATATAGGAGCCCTGTCCTCCTTTTCATACGGTCACCCTACATAATCCTCCTCCTCTCCATTTCTATCCTCACAACAACAACCCTGTGAGGTAGGTTAGGCTGAGAGTCATTGCCTCACCTGAAGTCACCCAGTGAGCTTTATGTAGGGTGACCATATGGAAAGGAGGACAGAGCTCCTGTATCTTTAACAGTTGCATAGAAAAAGGAATTTCAGCAGGTGTCATTTTTATATATGGAGAGCCTGTATATATGGTGAAATTCCCGCTTCATCACCACAGTTAAAGCTGCAAGAGCTATACTGCAGCTATACTGTGACCAGATTTAAAAGAGGGCAGGGCACCTGCAGCTTTAACTGTTATGATGAAGAGGAAACTTCACCAGGTTCCCCATATATACAAATGACACTGGCTGAAATTCCCTTTTCAATACAACTGTTAAAGATACAGAAGCCCTGTCCTCCTTTTCATATGGTCACCCTACTTTATGACTGAGTGCAGACTTAACCCGGATCTCCTGAGTCCCAGTCCAACACTCTAACCACTATACCACACTGGCTCTCAGTGTGCAAGTGCCAGATTATACTAACAACACGCCATTAGCGCTAGCGCAGGAACACCAGTGAAAACTGCTACCCACTCTCCTTTCAGCTTCAGTGCCCCATCTGTAAGATGGGGAAAACAGCAGTGGTTCTTTGCAGGGTAGTTGTCAAGATTATTTAGATGGCTTCTGTGAATGCTAGAAAAGCACTAAAATAATGCTAAGCATATGATTATAGAACTGCTATTATCTTCAACACAGTGATTCCTAAAAATGAGCTTTTAACAGAATGAATGTAGATCACATCGATCAGCTTTCCTCCAGCTGCACCCTCCATATGTGTTGGATCACATGACACATCAGCCCCAGCCAACATGGGGACGTTTAGAGTTGTAGTTGAACATATCTGGAGGATTTGAGGTTGGGGAAGCCCGCTACAGCAAACACGGAATGGTTCTTACGCTGAATCACACAAGACGGAGAGTGCTACACCTCAGCCGGTGAATCACAAAGTCAAACGGCATTTTGGAGAGGCTTCTTCCAGTGCTTGCCCAAGCGATACTAAAATATGTACTGCAATAATGATGCTGTTTCCAAGGCTTCTCCGGTGCCGAAGAGGATTGTTACAGAAAGGAGAGAATGGAGAATGTTCAATCCAATTGCATAAAATGATTCATACAGTAAAGTGAGCTGGGGTAGTTTACACTCCCAAACCAATCTCTCAAAACCGCTGTACGATAACAAAATAAAATGGTAAGCTGGCATAAAAATGAGTGTAAGACCTCATCCAAGGCAATAAATTTGCCAAACTTGAAAAGGAGGGTTTTCCACACACAGCCTCCCAGTCTTCTCAAACTTTCTATCTTCAGGAAAATTCACTCCCCACACCATCAATATATCTTTTCAGGAGCATAGGAAGCTGTCTTGACTCCCCAGATGCAGAGGACTCTACCCCATTACAGCCTTCATGTCCACCCCGGAGGGTCCAGCTGCTGCAAATCAGGCAGCAGCCCTTTAAGAAACGAAGGGGTGGAGCTAATTGCAGGTCTTGAGCTGCTGCTCTTTATAAGGCTTTAGAAGACCTTTGCCTGTTGCTGAGTCAATAGCGCACTTTGACTGAGTCTCAGCTAAGTTGAAGCTGACCAAGGTTCTGAAAGACTCTGCCTGGTCTAATCTTGCCTTGCTATTCTGTACACCAAATCTTATCTGACAAAATGGGACTTGGCCCCACTTGGCTGGACCTCATTGGTTGTGACCAGACTTGCCCTGATGGGGTCTTGTGTTGACCCTTATTTTTGCCTGCACCTTGCTGGTTTCAGCACCTCTAGGTGCCTTGAAGCATGTTGGAGAGGACACAGGGCCATTGAAATGAATGGAACTTAAGTAAGATTAATGCTGCATATAACCCATTGGATTCAACCCACTCTCTCTTGAACTCCTCTAGTTGCAACAGCATACTGCCTGTGTATGAGACCCAGTCTATATAAGGCTAGAAATATTACACCCCCCTACACACACACATTTATGCATTTTGAGAGATAACCTGCAGTGTGGAGGAAGTGGATAGTGAGACAATTTTCCCCCTATCCCATAATACTAGCTCCAAAAGGGGTCATCCCATGAAGCTGACTGATGGGGCATTTAGGACAAATAAAAGGATATTCAGTGCATACTTAAACTATGGAATTCACTACCACAAGATGTAGTGATGGCCACCAATCTGGATGGTTTTAAAAGGGGGTTGGATGAATTACTGGAGAAGGCTACCAGTTCTGATGGCTATGTGCTACCTCCAATATTGAAGGCAGTAAGCCTATATACTCGGGGAAATGGCTGGGAGGGTGCTGTTGAACTTGCATCCAGCTTGTGGGTCCCTGTTCAACAACTGGTTGGCCATTGTGTGAACAGAGTACTGGACCCTTGGTTTGATCCAGCAGGGCTCTTATGTTCTTAGCATTGTGCAAGACTGGACACATTCGCTGATCTTTGAACCCCTGATTTGTGAACCGCCCAGAGAGCTCTGGCTATTGGGCGGTATAGAAATGTAATAAATAAATAAATAAATAAATGGTAAGCTTTTGAAGAACCCTGAAGGTTTCCAAGAACAATGTTACCCAGGTACT
The DNA here is from genome assembly GCF_023053635.1 of Elgaria multicarinata webbii. Lineage (NCBI taxonomy): Eukaryota > Metazoa > Chordata > Lepidosauria > Squamata > Anguidae > Elgaria > Elgaria multicarinata. The sequence continues at coordinate 17,707,538 of NC_086174.1, read as the reverse complement.
AGAATTCATGATTTGCATTTTGCTACTTTTGATGCTGGGATGCTGTTTGTGTAAGCTGACCAAGGTTATTGACCCTTCAAAAGCTAATTTGTTGGTTGAAATGTACAAACATTTCCAAAAGGTAAACAACCAAACAAAAATGAGGAAGGGGGGGGATTACTATGCAGTGTATTGCCCTGGTCTGAACCTCAGTGGAGGGAAAATAGCTAGAAAAAAAGAGGCACTTTTTTTTTCTTTTTAAAGGACCCATTACAGAAATAAGATACATTCCCAATTTTTCCATGTCGTCTTCTTGTCTGGACTAGGCTTCTAAATTTACCTTATTGAAACAGACTCCGATTATAATGTAGTGATTTTTTTTTTATTTCCCTATATTAGTGGCAATCTTATACGTTTTCCGAGCCATTAAATGTGCTGAATGGCTGAATATTTCTTGCACTGAGTAATCACATGGCTTATCTTTTTGTTGTTATTTTTCAAATGTTTAAAATAAAAGGTTTCTAAATGAGATTGCATTCTCTAACCAAGTACATAAACACACCAGTGCAAGCACAATTTGCTCCGCATTTGTCATGCTGTCTGCCCATTGTGGACTATGCTCTTTGCTAAAGACCTACAGTCAGGGGAAAACAACCTCCCTCTCACACACACACACCCTTAAAGATGCTGCATGAAAATACCAGGACAGAAATTTACTGAGGAATATCAGTTCCCTTGTTTTGGCTAACCCACAGTTTTAAACACGGAGGAATGCTGAACATCTTTTTTACCATGGCAAAGAGAGAAGGTGTGAGCTGCGAAATCACATGTTCCTTCCACTAGCTCTTTCCATCTCTATCACAAATTCCCCCACCAGCCATAGTAATGAGTAACGCTTCTGAGGGCATTGGTCCAAACGATGGAGAATGCTACCTAACAGTCATTCATATCTTCTGCAGCAGATTAGCAAACCCTGGTTAAGAGGAGATCCTGTTTGAGGTGGGAGGTGATATAAGTAGGGTGACCCTATGAAAAGGAGGACAGGGCTCCTGTATCTTTAACAGTTGCATAGAAAAGGGAATTTCAGCAGGTGTCATTTGTATATACGGAGAACCTGGTGAAATTCCCTCTTCCTCACACCAGTTAAAGCTGCAGGTGCCCTGCCCTCTTTTAAATCTGGTCACTCTAGTATAGCTCCTGAACTTTAACTGTTGTGATGGTATCCTTCTGGATAGGTTGTCTGAGCTGGGAGTTGGAGGTGCTGCTTTGCAGTGGTTCCGCTCCTACTTGGATGGCCGATTCCAGAAGGTGGTGCTGGGGGATTATTGCTCTGTGCCGTGGCTCCTAAGCCATGGGGTTCCGCAGGGCTCTATCTTATCCCCTATGCTGTTTAACATATACATGAAGCCGCTGGGGGAGGTTATCCGGAGATGTGGACTGAGGTGTCATCAATATGCGGATGATACCCAGCTCTACCTTTCCTTTTCATCAAACCCAGGTGAGGCAGTGGCTGTTCTGAACCAGTGCCTGGGCACGGTAATGGACTGGATGAGGGCTAACAAACTGAGACTCAATCCAGACAAGACGGAGGTACTGTTAGCGGGTGGTTCATTTGTCCGGTGAGGTGATGTTTGCCCTGTCATGGACGGGGTTGCACTCTCCCTGAAGGATCTGGTCCGTAGTTTGGGGGTGCTCTTGGATCCAGAACTGTCACTTGAGGCACAGGTGAACTCAGTGGCAAAGAGCACCTTTTATCAGCTTAGGTTGATATACCAACTACACCCTTATCTAGACAGAGATAGCCTAGCTACAGTTATCCATGCTCTGATAACCTCTCGCTTGGATTACTGCAATGCGTTATACGTGGGGCTGCCTTTGAAAATGGTCCGGAAGCTTCAGCTGGTACAAAATAGGGCAGCCCGTTTACTAACAGGGACTGGCTGGTGAGATCACATTATGCCAGTCCTTTTACAACTTCATTGGCTGCCAGTCCAGGTCCGGGCCCGATTCAAAGTGCTGGTATTGACATTTAAAGCCCTAAACGGTTTGGGGCCAGGTTATCTGAAGGAACGCCTCCTCCCATATGTACCTACCCGGACCTTAAGATCATCTACAGGGGCCCTTCTCCGTGAGCCCCTGCCAAAGGAAGTGAGGCAGGTGGCTACTAGGAGGAGGGCTTTCTCCGCTATGGCACCCCGGTTGTGGAATGAGTTCCCCAGAGAGGTCCGCCTGGCGCCTACACTGTACTCCTTTCGTCGCCAGCTGAAGACCTTTTTATTCACTCAGTATTTTAACACTTAATTTTAACTTAAATTTAAATTATACTGTTTTAACTCTGTATTTTAATCTTATATCCATTTTGCTGCATGGTTTTATCCTGGTTGTGCTTTTTATATTGTATTTTGTATTTGTGTTTTTAACCTGTTGGGTGTTTTATTGTGGTTTTAATTTTTGTGAACCGCCCAGAGAGCTTCGGCTATTGGGCTGTATAAAAATGTAATAAATAAATAAATAAATATATAAATAAATGAAAATGGCAGATCCCATCCTAAAATGGCCTCTGAGCCTCCGATTCGAATACCCGAGGTTTCAACCTTCACAGCCCTAGTGACCACCACTCGTGCAAAACGGGGAAGTATGCAATTTCTGGAGCCCTGGGAAATTGATTGTTTCCCTGTGCCAACTGGGGCCTTTAAGGCCCCCGCTGGCACAGGGAAGGGGAGGAAACATGCAATTAACACGAAAAGGGGGAAGTGCATAATTTCCGGAGGCCCCAGAAATTGCACACTTTCTCCTATCTTGCCAATGGCAGCCGCCATTCACACGGAAGGGGAAAATGTGCAATTGCAGCAATTGCTCCAGGTGGCTGCTGAGGCCTCACGGGGTCAGGCAGCATCAGCAGTGGGGCAAATGCCTGCAGGTGAGCGATCTATGGTTTCACCCATCCCTAGTCCTAACCATGGTTCAGGATAAGGGGGAAAACATGCAAAGAAAGAGGAGGCAGTGGGGGCTAGGGAGTTTTTGCTAGATGAACGCATGGCCTCTTAGCTATGTTTAAGAAATCACTAAGCTTAAGTGAATCCTGGCCTTGAACAACCGTTACAAACAACCCATTAGCCTTAGGTAGGCAACCCTAAATCACTCGCAACTAACTTCCACCACCCCTGCTGAAAGTCATTCCCCACTGAGTCTCCTCCTTCCTCCATTGTCATCACCAGCAGCTATTCTAGCTGGCCATACAGAGGGAGATGAGAGGGGAGGTGGGGTCATTTTGCCAGCCCTACTGAAAGGCAACTCACCTTTGTTCCTTGTCCCTCCCCATCCCTTTTTCTTTGTGTGATGTGTCTTTTTAGATTGTAAGCCTGCTGGCAGGGACCGTCTTATTTGACTGATTGTAGGTAAGCCATTCCAGGAGCCTAAATTAATGAATGCGCTTTGGTTATATACAGATGACTATTTGACACATGTCCATGCTATTGCTATCCTCATTATTAGGCATATAAAAAGTAACTCAAGATGCTGTTAAAGTATACCTTTCCTCCCAGCTATAGTTGGCCGTGAGCTTGAACCAGTATGTTGTTCTCTGTAGCCAGGGATATTTCACCGTATTTATTTATTTCATTTCATTTATATACCGCCTCGTAGCCGAAGCTCTCCGGGCGGTTTACAAAAGTTAAAAACAATGAACATTAAAAACAGATATACAAAATTTAAAACCATCAAAAGTTTTAAAAACAACAATATCTATTTAAAACAACTCTTCTTGGGTCAGTTAAAAACTCCGCATATGCTGTTAAATGCTGTTAAATGCCTGGGAGAAGAGAAAAGTCTTCATCTGGTGCCGAAAAGTTAACAATGTTGACGCCAGCCAAGCCTCGTTGGGGAGATCATTCCATAACTGGGGGGCCACCACTGAAAAGGCCCTCTTCCTTGTTGCCAACCTCTGAGCCATATGACATGCCTATGACACCTTTGGGGGCTGGAAGAAAAGGTGTAGGATGCTCCAAATCCGACCCTTGCCCCATTAAGACAGGGCATGTCTGCAGGTGGACATAATGGGAAGTATCCAGCTGTGTCATTCCTCTAGTGCAAATGATCTTGCACTGGAGGAAAGTAGGTTCCGAACAACGTGCAAGAGCAGAATCCAACTAAAGTTAGATTTGTGCAAGCACAGTTACACGAGTGGTTGTGTGTTACACTTGCGCAACCCATTCTGCGACGGGTTGCACCGTGTGCTTGTGCAACGAAGTGTGCAACCCGTTCTCTAACCAGTTCTGTAACCAGCTGCACGTTACACTTCTGGAGCTCCCGGTCGTGCAACCTGTTTTGCGCCTGGGTGCGTAAGCATAAAGCGCAACTACCTCTGCAATGGAAAGATTCGGCAGAGCTTGGCTAATGCCACCTGAGTTTGCGAAATATACTACCCAATATTTTACTCATAGAGGATGTGGTCATTAAACAGTAGGCGAGGGATCCACTGTTCAGAAAACATTTCCAACCAGTCGCCAAACATTTAAAAGAAGCAGTGTCTTTCAACACCTGGGCTCCCCATGGCTGAAAACTACAACCACGGCCCTGTGGAACCAATAATTTTACGAGAGGTACTCAAGCTAATTTCCGACACTCTTAATAATTAAGTTGGCCAGAGCCAACTAATTATGAGGCATGCTCTTGGCATGAGACTGCTCAGGAATAAGTATTAACCTTCACACCCATTCCACAAGAAAATTCCAATCGGAGTCTGTTTCAATGGGTTTAATTCAGAATGCATAATAGAAGCCCAGTCCAACAGAATTAAGAGAAACCTTTGTTTCATGGGCTGTGAGAACAGCAGTTGGGCTGGAGAAGAAAAACTCCTTGCGGAGCTCAAAACAGGTGTTTAGAAACACACAGAAAGACAGCTGTAGAATTGAGCAAGTTCCCAGCACGTGCCAACTGTGGAGAATAGGAAACATTAATGACAGGGCGGATTAGAACTGCAATAAATGTATAAACATAATAACAAATAAAAGCACCCAGACCATGATGACCTTATAGTATGCCAATTGATGGTGTGACTGTGTACAATTCTGGTCACCACACCTCAAAAGTGATCCTGCAGAGCTGGGAAAGGTGCAGTAAAGACCAAACAAAATGGTCCAGGAAAGATGACAACATCTGCGAGAAAAAGTGAGAAGGAGTGTATAAAAACATGCATGGTGTGGAGAACGTAGATAGGGATATGTTTGACTCCCTCTCTCGTAAGACTAGAACCCAGGGTCATCCCGTGAAGCTGAATGGGGAGGGGGAGTTCAGGAAAGATAAAAGGAAATATTTCTTCACACAGCACAGAGTTAAATCTATGGAATTTGCTTCCATCAGTTGTAGAGATGGCCACCAATTTGAATAATAATAATAATAATAATAATAATAATAATAATAATAATTTATTTTTTATCCACCTGTCCATTTGGATTGAGGCAGCGAACAACATTAGTACAACAATACAATATAAATCAAATACATAAAATTAATTAAAAGAGCATATAAAACCAATACAAAATCAAAAATAACAACCAAGACATCTTAAAATTCTTGGTTTAAAATACACCTGGGTAGGCCTACTGGAAGAGGCTAGTCTTTATAGCTGTCTTAAACCTGGACAGAGAGTTAAGTTGACGAATCTCCTCCGGTAGGCCATTCCACAGTTTGGGGGCAACAGAAGAACAGGTCCTCTGGGTAACAGTTGTCAGCCTAGTTTTGGCTGACTGAAGTAAGTTTTCCCCAGAGGACCTGAGTGTGCAGGGCGGATTGTACATGGGAAGGCGATCACATGCCTGATGCACTTATAGTTCGCTCCTACAAAAGAACATAATGAGAGCCATGTTGGATCAGACCAAAGTGCCAAACAGTTGTGAGGGGTCAGCCCATAAGTAGGGCATGCGTGCAACAGCACCCTCCCGGTCATGTTCTCCAGTAGCTGGTGTATTGCCTCTGATACTGGAGGTAGGACATAGTCATCAGGACTAGCAGCCATTGATAGCTGTCTCCTCCTGGAATTTGTCCAATCCCTTTTTAAAGCCATCCAAATTGGTAACCGTCACTACATCTTGTGATAGCAAATTGCATAGCTTCGCTATGTGCTGTGCAAAGCGCATAGTTCCGACCTCCTTCCTGGGAATCCATAAGGCCACAGCCATGCTTAGTTTCAGTGATTAAACTGTAGCAGGCTTGTTCATACTATTCTCTGGGTTACCAAATGCACCAATAGGATGTGAACTCTGACCTAGAGTTCAAGATAATTAATAAGGACATTTTGTTCTTTAGGATCATTGGCTAGAAGAGCAAAATAGAAGAAGCATATTGTGGTGTCAGATGGTTTGCCTTAAAATGGAAAAGATACAAAATGTGTAGTACAGAACAGAAGCCAATCTGGATCTCTGGTCGTTTGAGCTGAATGCCTGCTTTCGGGAGAGACGTTCCATTAATACACTCAACGGGAGAACATGAACATTTCCTTAGAATTCTAAAACAATTCAAAGTGATTAAAGATAAAGATACCACATGTGCCGTCAAGCACACCAACCTTAACATTGCCCCTAATGAAAACTGGGGAAGAATGCATTTCGTTAGGTTTATAAGATGACATTAATTAGTTACGGTACTTCTACTGGTTCCATTAAGCTCTAGGCAAAGAGGTCTTTCATGTTCAGCCTGACAGGTGCTACACGAGAAGTCCTGATCTATCTCTGTGATTAACCACAATGAACAACATTAATAATGCACTGTAATTTCTTTGATTGCGGCAAAAAGGCTGAGCAAACGAGGTGCTCTGATTCAACAGCAGCAAGTTGGATGAAAACATTGGCTAGATAGAGTCAGTGAAAGTTAGCCTTGATGCCTTGACAGGTGGAGATTAAAGTTCTGCGAGGGACCTACGAGGTATAAATGAGCAAGGAGAATATAGGGTTACCATGATGGGATTGTAATGATGACACCCAGCCAAAGAGAGCCGGGCGTCATCTGCATATTGATGACACCTCACCCCACACCTCTGGATAACCTCCCCCAGTGATTTCATGTACATGTTGAACAGCCCAGGGTATGAAAAAAGATCCATAGAACTCCGTGGCCTAGTTGCCAAGGCAAAGAACAATAATTCCCCAGCATCACCTTCTGGAATCAGCCATCCAAGCTGGAGCGAAGCCACCACAACACAGTGCCCACCACTCCCAATGCAGACAACCCATCCAGAAGGATACTATGGTTGATGGTATAAAAAAAAAACCTGGGAGGTCCAATAGAATCAACAAGGTCATGCTCCCCCAGTCCACCTCTCAGTAAAGGTCATCCCCTAGGCTGACCAAGGAAGTTTCCATTCCAAAACCAGGCCTGAAACCCAATTGAAATGGGTCTAGATCTCCAGTTCCATTCAAGGTTCATGACTAAGCAGCGGAATTCCACCATTTTTGAGCATGCTCAGTTGTTTGTCACTGTAACCCTTTCCTTTCTGTAGGAACTGAGAAGTCCCATTGGCAATACACGTGTCAAATGAATCTACTTTAACCCCTTGGTTACTGTTTTCCAAAGGATTACAGCAATTGTTTTAAATGCTTTGATCTGGAACCATGCAACAACCAATCATAACAAATGGGCGTTTTTCTTATTGCTTCTGCTTGCTCCCCCTTCGCAGCTGCTGCCTCCGCTTGTTCCTCCACATTGGTCCACAATTGTAAATGAAGTACGTGGGATAACAACCAACCAGAAGAGGAATTTGTTGTGACACATGGGCACTGTGATGCCACAGAGGAAAAGGACACTATATGACACATGTCAGGTTCCCAAGATGCACCCTCGGTAGCATGCATGTGCAAAAAGTCCAAATCGAAGGTACTTCTAAATCTCACAATGACAGACAACTTTTGTCCGAGTTTATAATAGTGGATCCATTACTTAGTAAACACATTACAAATTAGGACAGGACCAGTTCATCTACCACTAGTCGATAAGACTGAAGATAATTAAAATCGAAGTAAATAAATAAAGCCAACGGTTTTTTTCAGAAAGCATACTGAAAAAAGGAAGCCTTTTCTTTGTTTTCTATTTTCTTTCTTGGCAGCACCAGAAATGTTTGGGGGGAAATGGGGAATACTTTTAGTTCAGCACTAATTCTGGCTGACAATATTCTTGGACTCCTACCGTAGTGCAATTAACGAGGATTTATCTTATTGCCTCTGGGAGTCCCTAAATGAATGAACACGGGCTGCTGGTCAGCACACCATGGGGCTAGGTGGGTCTTCTGTTTGCCAAAGGAGGAACAAACTGGGACAGATTTTGTGCCACCAGAAAATTACCCACCCCATCTCCCACCCCTCAAATCAAATCGATCCCCCCCTTTATTTTCCACGGTGCTGTCAAAGAGCATTTAAATTTTAATGTGGATTTCCCCCACACAGAGATTTATAGTGTCACTCCCAATATAGCACAACCCAATAAACTGGGCTAAGCGATGTGTCCGCTCTCCCTCCGTGCGATTTCACATGCCGTCATTGTGCTCCACAGCTCTTTAAACCCCCCAATTTCAGGCAAGGGCTTCGGAACGCCAATTTGAAGAGAAATTCACAAAAATCAATTTGCACAGCAGGAAAGGAAGCCGCGGCAGGTGCATTTACAGATGTTACATCCTCTCTTCCTACCAACTAGTGCTGAATTGCAACGGGCCAGATAAACAGAGAAGTGGAAGGGGGCAAAGGTTGTAAAACATCAGTGCCTTTTTTATTATTAGGTTCAAAGAAAGTAAATATGCTAGAGTGCATTCCATGACAGATCGTGTAGTTCTTGGCAAATAGATACGTTGTTGTTAATGTTGTTGTTGTTGATGATGATGATGATGTTTTAAAGCTCTATCTATGAAAGGAGATTTTCCTCCCCTTCCATTATCCCTGCTAGGTAGGTCAACCTAATTATTCCCATTTCATAGGGTGAGATCTCAGGAAAGGTCATTTGCTCAAGGGCATCCAATAACACTTGTGGCTGAGCTGGCGTATGAATTATGGTGTACGCTGTAAATCAGTAATAGAAACATGTATGTAATGCAAGAAGTTACAGACTCTGCCGCTGAATGGAACACACGTTCAAGGCTGTCCATTACCGAATAAGGTCAAAGGTTGCTCCAATCCCACAAAATATACCAGTCCTGCACCAAAGAACACCCAAATATTCTTACATGCCAAGGGATCCATTAGCCAGACCCCAAACCAACCCCCCCCTTTAAAACGATGTTTCAGAAGTTAGTATGTAGCTGCTGGGACATCCCAAAAGACAGCTGTGGTGACAGTAGTTGTGAGGTGTGTGGCTTTGGGGCCAGTTTGAATTATAAGGATGCATTTTGGTTTGCGTTTTGATTAAGGAAGAAAGGCAGTGGACTGGGCATGTTTAGCCTGGAGAAGAGATGATTGAGGAAAGACATGACAGCACTCTTCAAATACTTGAAAGGCTGTCACACAGAGGAGGGCCAGGATCTCTTCTCCATCCTCCCAAAGTGCAGGACAGAGAGTAATGAGCTCAAGTTACTGGAAGCCAGATTCCGGCTGGACATCAGGAAAAACTTCCTGAATGTTAGAGCAGTACGACAATGACCTAGGAACGTTGTGGGCTCTCCCACCCTAGAGGCATTCAAGAGGCAGCTGGACACTCTACACCCACTCCTCTGAGAGAGGTGCAAAATGCACTGGAAGGGCAGGATATAGCTTTCTAATAAATAAATAAATAAATAAATACAACTTCAATCACAGCTTTTAAAGCTCAGCTAAAAACTTTTCTTTTTCCTAAAGCTTTTAAAACTTGATGTTGTTCGGACTTTAGACTGTTAGTTATACTGTTATACTGTTAGCTTTACCCTACCCTGTGCCTGTTTACCCTACCCAGTGCCTGTTTGCATTCTCTTCCCCTCCTTATTGCTTTACTATGATTTTATTAGAATGTAAGCCTATGTGGCAGGGTCTTGCTATTTACTGTTTTACTCTGTACAGCACCATGTACATTGATGGTGCTATATAAATAAATAATAATAATAATAATAATAATAATAATAATAATAATAATAATAATAAAATAAATGCAGGTTAAGTAATTAGTATATTAAAGTAACCACCAAATAAACACCACTATGGTGATTTACGGACTAGCAAAGTGTCTTTCCCCTTCCCCTGAGCTTCCCTGGGAATCATGTTTTTGTGAGCCGCCCAGAGAGCTTCAGCAATGAATGAATGAATGAATGAATGAATGTTCCCCCAAGGGAGCCACCCTGCCCTATTGTTATGGTGCTGTGATGTTTTAACATCTTGCTTTTATCTTATTACATTGTTACATTTCCAGGTGCACCCTGGGAAAGAAAGATGACAGCAGTCAACAGAGTTAGTGGCTATTATTTTAATAAAACAAGAAGGGGGGAACTCTACCACCAAGTCCCCCCTTCCTCCACAAATGAAATGTCTTTATGGTTTGACACATACCCTTCAAAACAGCAGCAACAACAACAAAAACAATATTGGCTAAGGAATGGAGTATCACAAAATGTGACCAGTCCTATTTCAAGTATCCTTTTGCCTCAATAAGGGCTAGAAACATGATACTTAAACCCCCTCTCCTGCGAAGGACCAAATTAAAACCTAGATCTTCAGGAAATTGAATTCTGTACACACACACACACACACACACACACACACACACACACACACAGAGGGAGAGACAGAGAGAGATGTATATATATACACACACATAAACACAGCACCGGCCACATGAGCCTAATTTTATATAGGAGGAAGAAAAGTAAGTAAAAGCAAAAGACCTTCTCAAGGCCATAGAAAGACACAACCGTACTACAAGTTATAGGTTCATTATTCTGTAATGTGTTTTGAGTTCCAGCAAACAATAACATCTGCGGGCAAAAGAATATAATGAAGCTTGCAAGCCTCTTAATTTTCCCTCTTTATTGCCGCAGAGATTCGGAATCCACTTCAAAATAAACCCAATTACCTTTCTAAAAAGGTAAGCTGATGACTTCAGGGAGATCCAGGTGCCTCATCTTTCCCACAGTACAAATCAGCAGATAGGATCTGGGGGCTAATTATAGCCTACCTGTCCACTTATCAACTCGACAAGTATCAAAGTGATGTCTGCTGGAGCACATTCATCAGCCAGGTTTTCATGATTAACCTGCCCCAATTAGGGACATAGGAAAAAGTAACGCATCAGAAACTAATTAAGTTGACACTGAATCATGTTATTTCGGACTGCAAAGGATCTTAAAAGGTCACTTATTCTGTCCTTTTTTTTTCCTTCTGCTCGAGAGCAGATCAGGATGAAAGGGGAACAATGTTGGTCTAACAAACCCCACTTTATTTCAGAAGCTGCCCGTTGCTTCCAGTTTGCACATATAGCCCCTTACGGAAAGCAGTGGGATCACAACACATACACTATTCTGCTTCTGGCCAAGTACATGGCTTAGGTCACCCTTCCCCAACTTGTTCCCTTAAGAAGTGCTAGAATACATGTCCCATTATCCCCTGAGCCACCATGGAGGCCCCTGGCATAAAGCCCCAGTCAGCTATCATGTGCACTGCACGATCCTGGTTTGGTTAACTATCTCAGCCCAAACTACCTCACAGGGATGTTTGGAGGATAAAATGAGTGTGTGTGTAAGAATCACGGCCAACCGTGTTCCTCCGGCAGTGCAAATGATGTTGCCCAAGCAGAAACTAGGCTCTGAACTAAGAATCTGACTAAAGTTACGTTTGCGCAAGCGTGGCTGCGCATTGTGGTTGTGCCACCCATCGTGCAATCCACTGCGCACAACTCTTGTGCAACCTGCTGTGCAACGGGTCGCACAATGGATTGCACAAGAGTTTATGTGCAATGAATTGCAAAACGGATCGCACTACAGTTCGCAAAAGACGTGTGCGCAACTGGTTGCACTTGAGTTGTGCGCGATGAATGTGTTGCACAAGCATAATGCACAACTGCTTGTGCAACCATGTTTACACAAATATAACTTTAGTTCAGCGGAGCTCTGCCAGTGCTATTTCAGGTTGCGGGATGCCATTGTTGGATTACAGTCTATGCATGCCACTATGAGCTTTCTGTACAAAGAGTGGATTATTATTATTATTATTATTATTATTATTATTATTATTATTGCTATTGACCTCCTTTGCACCTCTAAAAAGTTCTTTCAAAAAAAAAAACTGCACACACAACAATATCAGCTTTGCATCATTGAGAACTGGCTTGCACATATAGACCTTTCACTCCACAGATTTCTTATGCCCACAGAGTTATTGATAATGCTGCTTTTGTATCAGCAGCAGTTGCATTTAAGAGAACTCTGCAACATCCAGCGTGTGTTTGTTCTTCAGTGTTTGCACGCCTAATCTTCTAAAAGCATTGCAGATTAGGGATGTATTACTAAATACAAAGCCAAATATCCCCCCTTTTAATCCATTTATGTGTAACACATTTGTTAGTTAAGCCACTTATTACCACTTTCTGACATTTCCAACCACAATGCAGCATCTTGCTCGTAGGGCTCATAACAGCAGCCTGATTATCTGGGGAATTTTCTGATGCTGACTTACATATTGTCGCTTGAAAAAGGGAATAAAAGCAACACACACCAGTGTCCCTTTCACAGCTGAAACAAGCTTAACCTAAAATGCCCTTATCCTTAATTTTCGTTTCATCGAATGGAAGGGGTTTTATTGTAATTACTCAGCACTTGAGGAAACACACATACACACACACACACACACACACACACACACCAAAATAAAACAGGACTGGAAGCCGACATTAATTTTGCAGTGTATCAATTCAATCCCGTATAATTAACAACTGGGAATAGCAACAATTGTTGGGAGCAATTCATATTTCAAATTATTGAGTAAGTGGAATAACTTCGATAGAGAGATGTTCGTGCATTCTTTCCCCCTTTCAATTTCGGCTGCGTTTATGAATGCAGGTTGGCCCCTCTTAGCACCCACCAATCCAATTTTCTGGTTACGGGCTGGATCAATTGATGCATTAGCCACAGAATGAGAGGGTAGATTTTAACTCAAGGTACTGCTGGAAACAACAAATCTACCGCTGTTCATCTATGCATCACATTTGGAAACCCGGCCGGTACTATAATAGGGAAGGCCTGTTTGGGAGGAGATGTTCAAGGAGCTTCCATTGCCCTCTCCCCCGCACCTCACCGCCCAAGGACTACGGTCCACTTTCCACTGCAGAGGCGTACTTGATCTTCATCGAGTCGGTCCAGTTCACAGATTTTCCGTTTTTCAGTATGTGCTTTTTTGTGTGTTTCCTGGGGGAGGTTGTGGCAAGCCCTAATTTGCGCCAGGAGAGATGTGTGCAAATTTCTGCCACAATTGTGCAAATTCCGTAACTCGCACACATCTCTATTTAAGCAGATTCCTACTGCCACCAAAAAAATAGATGCAAAAGGTTCTCGGAGTTTGAGGGGGGGAAACGTAGCTCGGCCTGCAAATGCAACCGGAGTCAGGTATGCCACATAAATCTTTTGAGCGGAAAGAGAGATGGATTTACCAGCGACGGACACCCCTATACTGTAGATGTGCATAGCTGTGAGTGGGGACAGAGTAGTATAGGGTGCCAGGCACTGCTGAGCTCAACCCAAGAGCCCGGCAGGCGGGCACTAATTCCTTGCCCCATTGTGGGAAGGGGAGGCCTGACTTCATGCAGCCCTCCCTTTTAAGTCCTAAGCAGCTGTGATCCCATTGGAACGCAACACTTTCCCCAGGCATTTTAACAGCATTTTAACAGCATTTAATAATGTTAAGTTTGTTTTAATGGACCCCAGAATTGTTGTTTTAAATGAATACTGTTGTTGTTTTTATACTGCTTTTATGTTTTTTAAATTTTTTGTATACTTTTAATGTCTACTATTTTTAATTGTTGTAAACCGCCCAGAGAGCTTCAGCTGGGGGGCGATATATAAATGTAATAATAAATAAATAAATAAATAAATACGTGACTTCCTGTCGTGGCTGCTGCTGGTCATTAGCCATGGTTAAGGGACTGAGAGGAAGGTGTCACATAACTTCCTTCCTGGGAGCCACTTCCTTCTCCCCTGCAAACATCATCCATCTCCCCTCCCACACTGCTGCCTTTAACCAGGGCAGCATCTACACCACTGCTTTATAACAGTTTTGACAACTGTTTGGGCCAAGGACACATTGAATATACAGTTTTCAAAGTGTTATATCATGCTAGGTATAGGTTTAAGGCCTTAGCTAGACTTACCTGTTAGCCCGTGATGGAGGAGGGAAGATCTCACATTGTGTTTAACACAAGATCCTCAGCAGGAGAGGCGTCGCACCCGCCATTTTTAAATTATTATTAAAGGGCCAGCAGCACACGAATGCTCGTGTACAAAAGGTAAGTGGTTTTTTAAATTTAAATTACTTTCCCTACTCCCCCCACTCTATCCCTGATGGGTGCAGCATTCCTGAGGAGTGCTGCGCCCCGTGCATAGCTCCTCACAAGAAATCGCGCGGAGCTGGGTCAACCCGCGGCACCCGGGACTGTGGAAAAACCGGGGCCAAAGGGGAGGGTTATATCCCGGGGCAAGGATATGATATGATAATGTGCTGAAGATCGCCTAGCACAGCCTCCCCAAGCTGGTGCCCTCCAGATCTTTTTGGACTTCAATTCCCATCAGCCCCAGCCAGCGTGGCCAATGGTCATCAATGTTGAGAGTTGTGATCCAAAATACCAGGAGGGCACTTGGTTGAGGAAGGCTGACCCAGTGAGTTTTTAGCCCAGGTTCCACTGATCCATGTCCAATACTCTATCCCACCCTTCACCAACCCATAGTCCAACACATCTGGTGGACACCAGGTTGAGGAAAGCTGCTCTATCCATACTGAATAAGTGACCGGAAGCCACGGAGCATGGAGGCATCCAATCATCCAAGACAGGGTGGGAAGAGTGATGGAGATGAGGGTCACCTCCCTATCCTCCCACCTTCCAGATTTTGAGAAGGTTCAGGAGAATAATAGAATCATAAAACCAGAGAGTTGGAAGAGGCCTATAAGGCCATCCCATGGGCATCAAAAACGTGACCAAGTCCCACCTAGTTTATTTATTAAACATGGGACCGTTTTTTCTACAACTGGCAAAATGTACAGCGTACAACATTATTTTCTGTAATCGTGATGTTTATTGCAGGAGATTTCTCTCTCTCTCTCTCTCTGATGATTTCATGGACATGGCATGTTATCTCCCCCACCCCACCCCAATAACAAAATTGCTGTCTCTATTACACGGTAGGTTATTTTGACCTGGTTCAGAAACATGATAAATAATCAACCCAATGAAATATTGTTAGCAGATCGAGAGAGACATCCAGGCTTCTCCTGTCAGGGTGAGACTAAACTGGGGGAGATGCAGACGGCCGTACGTCACAGAACATTCATCACTTGCAAGGTAACTGACTTCTTCTGAACTCACTCGGGCAGAAAATGAACAGCTGCCAGGGCTGATCACGGAGAAGGGAAATACAGCTTCAAGGGACGAAATCCACCCCACCCCCCATTGTTTTCGATGTTAAACAATGTTATTTAGCCGCAGAAAGGAATGCAGCTGCAGCAAAGGGGTAGAGTATTGGGGTTCCCTTGTTAAATGCCCACCACCACTTTGGTCCCAAACAGACATTGTACTTAACCATGGTTTGTTTCCTTTAACCATAGTTTAGTATCACTTTGGGGACATGGTGGGTAATTTTCAGTGGCAACTTTCCAGCTGCCTGCCACTATGGCTCAGTTAGACCGAGCTTGGGGATGTAGGGATGAATGGGCCTGGAATACGCATCAGCACCAGTGGGACCTCCTGAGGCAATGCAAACCTGGCAGCGGCCAAAGAATACTGGATGGAATCACTGTGGACCTGGTCAAAGTGCTATGGTGGACACACAGATGGGAACACGAAAAGGTTACAATTTCAGCAGGAGCGTGCGTTAAAGTCTCTCTTATTAACAAGCACGCTATCTATAAACTCAGGCGACCTCCTTCTAAGACAGGAGTGGGCCACTACCGGGACTGGGAGGGTGCACACTTGCCCCCCACTGCAGCACCGCCTAATTTGTCACCAAAATTCAGTGCTGCAATGGGGGCAAGGCCAGCGATTTTGCTTTAAAACAAGGTGTGCAGGGAGCACAAGCCTTGTTTCTAAGAAAAATTGTGCCCCATCTCCCAGGCGTGCAATTTTTCTTAGAAACAAGGCACACGCTTCCGGCACGCCTTGCGTTAAAGCAAAACTACCCCTTCCTGTATTGCTGAATTTCAGTAGGTGGCCTCTTTTGGGGGAGGGATTTAGTACCAGCAGGGGTGGGGGGGGGGAAGTGAGTGCTGCTAAAAAGGTCAGTGGGGGTGCTGCAAGTTGCCCACCCCTGTTCTAAGGAAACTGAATCCTGGGTAAGCTCTGGAAACCCTGACATTTCTCAGCACTCAAAGCAGGGCGCACCCACCCACCTGAGAATATAAACCAACATTGTTAAGATTCAATTTGGTCTAAAAGCCAGAGAATGTACAGCTAGATACTACAGAACTGAAGTGGGAGGAGAGAGAGAGTCTGTGATCCAACAACACAATAGTCAGTGGTGGGTTAATAGTCAACTCCATGGTTGATTATCTATTATTATTATTATTATTATTATTATTATTATTATATTAATTACATTACATTACATTAAGATAAAACAACAGTGCACCCATCACTGGGACCAACTACACCTTCATCCCTTTTCCCAAAATTGTAATATTTCTTATACAGGTATACATCCTTTCCCTCTTAACAAAACAAATTCCAAAAATGGTTTCCATATAATCTCAAATTCATTATAATTACACCTTCCTTTTTCTATTTTAATATTACATGTTAATTTATCATTGATAGCTATATCCCATACTTCTTTATACCATTCCTCAATCTGATATTCACTTTGTATTTTCCATTTCCTAGCTATTGTTAATCTTATCAAGGGGGTGCTCCCCACATGATGTAATTATAATCAACCATGGTATGGTTTAAGGCCAGCGTCAAGTTGACTATTAGTCAACGATTGTATGTTTGATTGACACATCCCCATCCTCTCTCCCCCTAGTCCTCCCGGTGGTATCCCATCAGCCATTGCTAGTTTTGCTAGCTGGACTAGAGCAGCCACCTCTGCTTTGGTCGCTGTTGCCAGGGGACTCTGTTGTCGCTGAAAATAACCAACTACGTGTGATGAAATAGTCAACGGAGCCCAACACACAACACAATAACCAACGGTTGTTCAAATAATCAACTCTGCAATGTTGGTTATTTACATTGGTCTTTTTAGCTGAATAACCAACCGTCTTGTGAAAAAGTCCCGACAGACAACACAATAACCAACCGTTGACTATGTAACCCACCGTTGGTTATCGTGTCGTCCGAACCCAGTCAAAGATTTCGCTAAAGGAAGTCACTAGCTGCTATGAAATCACCTTGATGTAAATATCGTAACAGAAAGCCAGAAGCTTATTTCAGGAAAAACTGGGCTTGGCACAAATTCAGGCTTCCTGTTCCATAATTCGCATTTGAAGTTCCACTGACCTCTGTAGGTTAGGAATAAGAATTTGCAAGACTGTTTGCAAAATCAGGACCAGGGAAAAGAGGAGCAATTAAGAATACCCACAAAGATTGGAGCGCATCGAAGGGATACGAAGGGTGACCATTTATGTGGAACGAAGCCCAGGCAAAGAGACTCAGGAACAGACATGGAAATTCTAGGATCTATGCTTGGAACCGTGAGACAACACAATGTAGTCAAACAGCCTCATTATCAGGCGCAGTAGATTTGTCCCTGGTGATGCACAAAAGAATGGAAGGAAAATAAATGTTTGAAGGGGAAACAATACAACAAATAGGGTCAGGATACACCTAATATGTGCATTTACACAATATCACAAAGCTACCCACCTTCTCTCTTCCTCTCTTGCCTGGAGACAATGCTGTAACTATCAGCACAATCCTAGACATGTCTACTGAGGAATAAATCCCACTGATTTCAATGAGGGTTACAGTGCAATTCTATGCATGCTTAATCAGAAGTCCCATTGAGCTAAATAAGGCTTATGCCCAGGTAAGAGGGCACAGGGATGCAGCCCAAGGGATCATCTACACCAAGCAGATATTCCACTATGAAAGTGGTATGAAAGCGGTATATAAAAGACAGGAGCCACACCATTGCTTTATAGTGGTATTGAAGCTCACTGACATCTGTTGGGGCCCACTGACACATACTGTATACTGCTTTCATACCACTTTCATAGTGTTATAGTCTGCTTGGTGTAGATGTGTCATAGGCCCCAACAGTTGTCAGTGAACTTCAGTACCACTATAAAGCAGTAGTGTGGCTCCTGCCTTTTATATACCACTTTCATACCAGAATATCCTGCTTGGTGTAGATGAGCCCTAAGTCATTTAACCCCCTTTTTTTTCAAGAAAACTGGAAAATCGGGTGTTTAGTGCCCATCCACATCTTCAGCTTCCAGCATTCAGAGGCAATTTATTCAAACTATACGAGCAAACAAGTTTTTACCAAAACGAAACCACCTTGCTGCCATTTGTCTGACATGTCGCATTCTCATCTAACTAATTCCTTTCCCGGAGTCAATTATTTGATGTAATAAAAATAAATGTCAATGCAATTATAGGACGCGACTGGAGAATGCTCGTAATGGAATATATTTTAATGCGATGTAAATCAACCGAGCCTTATATAATCTGCAAATTAGTCTGATGCAACACTCGCAAATGGAGTGATGGGCAAGTGGAATCCATTTGACCAATGAAGGTGGTGTCCTGAAAGACCCTACCTGGAAAACACACACAGAAAAACACAGACACCACATGGCATACACACACTATACACATAAGTAGGACCTGTAACAAAATGTTGCAGTGGTGTGAGTTCAGGGCAATCCCAAGAAATTGTGCCGCCTGAGGCAGAGCATCAATGATGCTAACCACCCTCCCAAGTCAAGCCGCATATTATCCAAAATTAGTGGAATTATTTTGGCACAGGTGGCAGAAAATGCCGTCAGCATCTCTCCCCTGCCATGGAAGTGGAAATGCAATAACAACAAGGTAGATAACTAACAATTCGCTGCCCTTTTATGATATCCAAAATTTGCTGCCTGAGGTGACTGCCTCACTCTGCCTCATGGTAGGGCCGGCCCTGGGTGTGTTCCTTGTCAGGGCACCATTTACGCAGTGAGGGAAATAATGAAATCCCTATAGCCTCCATTGTTGCAAAAAACGGAGGCTCTGTATGAGGGCGGATGGCTGCCGGGCGTTCATCGGGCTGTATGAGTGTTCAATCCATCGGCCTGCAAATGAACTTTCTCACGACTGAGTCCGGAGAAGCAGACGCAGGTGAGTTCGTCAGATTCCTGTACTCAGTCGGGCGGGTGCCCATGGCATCCCTACTCTTTTGTTTTTATTCAGTTTTTAAAGTGGGGCCTTTCCCCTTTTTGCCTTCATTTCATTGCATTTACTGTATTAGGACCAGGTACCAGACACTTCAAATAGGGAAATATAAGCCCAAATACATGGAAGTAAGTCCCACACTACCCCCTGCACATGTGAAGAAGGTGCCTCTGTTCTGTTATTGTGTGGTTACGTTGCAGTCCCATGGGAGTCATTCAAAATGTCAGTGTACAGCCTTATCCTATTCCAGTTCCTCAAAGCGTCTACACTACATGATTATGCTCAAGCAATAATCTCATGACAATACATTTACTCTCTGTGCAATGGCAATTCACACTCAGTGTGCCTTTGGAATAATTCAAGAGGAACTTTGCAAGCTGTAAAGCAATGTAATTACTTCTAAAGCCTGCTTGTTCCTTTAGCTGATTGGAAAAGAATGAATTTTGCAAAAAGTCTACGTGTGTGTGTGTGTGTGTATGTGTGTGTACACATTTTAAAGCACATTGTATGTATTAGGAAAAGCATAAATAAATAAAATACACACATAACAAATGTATGTACATTGAAACAAAATGGTAAAAGAGTACACACACACACACACACACACACAGAGACACACACACACACACACACACACACAAATACTCAAAGCACCCACCAAAATGTAGTACAAAGACTTACATTCTTATTGAGATGGGTTCGTTCTGCCCCATTATAATAATAATGGGGAAAAACACTTTCTCTATTGAGAGGCAGTGAGGGAAGAAGAGATTTGGGGTACATATATGTACTGAACCATTCTACAGAAACAGATATAAGCCACAAGAAGCCATGGGTACTGTTCCAGGATGGTGGGTAATCCTACATCTGTCTAAAATTTTAAGAAACACATGCCAGAACTCCCACCTACGAGAGCACAGAGAAGGAACAGCAGCCTCCACTTGACTTGGCCTCGCCAATTTGTCAGT
Organism: Elgaria multicarinata webbii; assembly: GCF_023053635.1. Lineage (NCBI taxonomy): Eukaryota > Metazoa > Chordata > Lepidosauria > Squamata > Anguidae > Elgaria > Elgaria multicarinata. Next base: position 17,687,079 of record NC_086174.1, on the reverse strand, counting down.
GGTGTGGATTGGGGCCCAGAAAGAGAGGGCTAACGAATGAGTAGCGATGACAGTAGCAAGCAGGTGGCCCATGCCAGGACGAAAGACCTGTCAGGGTATCACACCCAAGTCCTACCCACTCCAAAATCTGGATGTGATACTGCTGTATCTGAGCTCAGGCATTGAGAACATGGTGTGGGGCTGAGCACTGGCAACCCTCCATGGCGTGGAAATGCAGAATGAGAGGATGGAAGCGGGGGTCTGTCTCCCTTCACTAGGCACTCCGTTCGCTCAGATGTCAGGCTGCGCACAGCTCCCCCAAACCACTTCGGAGGCCGATTTGGAGCTTCTGAATCAGACCCAATCCTCCTTGCCCAATTCACACCTGATCTGACCCTATTTGGAGCTGGAACTGAATCATGCCTTGGACTTCTACAAAATCCAGAGCCCCCAATTTCAGTAAAAATGACAGCTTGCATGGAGGAGTGAGTGGATGGCTATGCCTGACTGAGGTGAGTCCGTTCATCCCTACCAGGTCCTCCGAATTGTCCAGATCACTCTGAAGCAATCCAAAGCACGTTAGATCAATCCGACCTGCTTTGGACTATTTCAGATTAATTTGGACCCATTCCAGATTCGTAACAATTAAATCCGAATTGCCCCATTTCAGTTCAGGATCCAGATCCAGAACTAAAGCAATATACAGACCAACAGAGAAGTACTCTTCTAGCCTTTTATAAGCAAAGAGGCTGGGGGCAGAGCTAGTGAGGGATAGGCACATTTGCATGGCCAAGGATTCTTTTTAGGCTTACATGATATGAGGAGCACAAGAAGAGGAGTCCTATCAGGCAAACATAACTATTAACTATATTTAATAGGTGCATGGAGGATTAGCTCAGAAGGTGAAAGGAGAGAGTGAAAAATTATCATGGGCAAATCTCCAGTTGCTCCCTCTTGCAGTAGTGCATTAAAACAGAGAGACTAGGCAATTTGTGAAAACATTCTGAGAATATCACACACAGAGACACAGACACACACACACACGGCTTTTAAAACTTTAAAAAATCTGTTCAGGAAAGAGGCTTGGAGAAAGAGGTGCAGAAATTAACAATGGCTGCTATTCTATCATACTAGCCAAGTCCCACTTAGGGTGACCATATGGAAAGGAGGACAGGGCTCCTGTATCTTTAACAGTTGTCTAGAAAAGGGAATTTCAGTAGGTGTCATTTGTAGGCATGCAGCACCTGGTGAGATTCCCTCTTCATCACAACAGTTAAAGCTGCAGGAGCTATACGAGAGTGATCTGATACAAAAGAGGGCAGGGTTCCTGTTCCTGCTGCATCCAGAGACCTGTTTCTGCTGCATCCAGATCCCCCTCTGGATACCTACTCAAAGTCCCCCTCAATTTGGCATTTATTGCTTGAAACATTAGAGTGTGCCTGGGTACACCTGGCACACCCTTTGCACACGCCTATGGGCTCCTTTCTCTTTAACAGTTGTATTGAGAAAGGAATGTCACCAGGTGCTGAATGCATACAAATGACACCTGCTGAAATTCCCTTTTCTATACAACTGTTAAAGAAACAGGAGCCCTGTTTTCCTTTCCATATGGTCACCCTAGTGCCACTAAAGATATGACTTACTTGTGTCGGAATGTACTGCAAACTCTTTTAAAGCAATAGCATAGAGCTCCGGCTATTGGGCAGTATAGAAATGTAATAAATAAATAAATAAATAAATAAATAAATTAAATAGTTATTAAGTGCCTAACTTCAACTACACTTTTGTGAACTGCTCAGAGAGCTTCAGCTATTGGGCGGTATAAAAATGTAATAAATAAATGTAATAAATAAATAAATAATAAATAAACTACAGATGACAATCTCTGTCTCACCAAGATTGTTGGGTTTTGAGTTTGTTGAGTCACATATAAAAGCCATATGGAAATCCACACCTTGAAAAAAAAAAAAAAGTAGGCATTCATGCCTGCATTTTGGTCTTCGTGTTTAAGCCCACTTCCCCCCTACCCTCCAAAGTACTTTACATTGCTGATAAACAGTTTTGTATGCACTTTTGAACAGAGACAAATATCACATAAATTATTGTCACAAGCTTTCTTATGGAATTATTTAATTTAATTTAATTTATTTATTTATTACATTTCTATACCACCCAATAGCCGAAGCTCTCTGGGCGGTTCACAAAAATTATTTGCGTATTTTTCTGCATAAAGGGGAAAAAACTCAAATCTGTCTGTGAACAAATGCCGGAATGAAACACACTGCACAATCCACAAAACACACAGGGTGGATTCCACAAAATCCAGGCATCCTTACTCCCCAGCGAAGCAGATCAAGGGCATTTCTACATTTGTTGAGTGTCCCCAATGCCATACAGCTATTGTGTTTTGAAATCCTTTGTATCTTACTCATCTCAATTGCAAACCCATATTAGTATGTGAAATAGTGTGAAAGGAGCTCTTCCCACTCCTCCCAAGCCTTAGGAGCTCCATCAGTCGAGTGTGTTATTGCACCTTCACTGCTGGGCACTCACGGATTTTTGCAGGTCCCTCTCATGACATCATCTGCCTCTTGCACCCCTTCTAGCCTTCTTCATGCCACCAAAAAACCACCCTCCAGTAAGTCTGACTTTTTTAAGGACAGAAGTTGCCGCTATCGCCTGCTGTGTGCAGGAGAAGCACCGGGATCAAAACAGCCCACTGAATGGACCACATGCACGTTGTTTACATCCTCTTTCAAAAGAGCAAGTAATGAGGGACAAACGTGCGGGCGGAAAAGCGATGGTAAGCAAAGCAATTTCCCCCTGTATGATGATAATCTACACCAAGTAGGGTATTGCACTATGAAAGTGGTATGAAAACAGTATATAAAAGGCAGGAGCCACACTAAGCAGGATGTAGTGGTATGAAAGCTGCATATGGTATGTGCCAATAGGCCACAACAGTTGTCAGAGCACTTCAATACTGCTATAAAGCAGTAGTGTGGCTCCTGCCTTTTATATACCACTTTCATAGTGCAATATCCTGCTTGGTATAGATTAGGTCTTGGACTTTACTTTCTCTTTTTTTCTCTTTTTCTTTTTCTTCTTTTATTCTTTTTCTGAGACATCTAATTTTGTAAAGACCCATTTACACAGAAATCTTCACGAGACAGCTATTTCTTGATATTTCAATTCCACCGATGTTTATCTGGAGATTGTGCACGTGGGATCTCTTGCCGGGATGTGTATGTAGCAGTGAAAACAGTCCATTAAGGAGAAGGGGAAACAGAGCGATAAGCGTGGATCATAATCTTGTGCCATTGTGCGGACGAATTACAGGAAGGCTCTAAATGGATGGAGAGCAAAGCAGGAAGACTCTACGGAGATAACATCACAATGAGAAAATGGAAAGCCCAAGAGGGAAACCATAATAATAGTGACAGGACGGCAGCAGGCCCCCAAATTGCTAGGATTTTGTTCCTGATGTGAAGAAATCAGATGGAAGTTTGTAGAGGACGCAAAACATTGGGCACATTTATGGAGGGCTTGGTAACATCTGAACATGTGGTAGGCAAGTTCTACAAGTTCAACCGCAGCTTTTAAAGCTCAGCTAAAAACTTTTCTTTTTCCTAAAGCTTTTAAAACTTGATTTTGTTCTGACTTTATACTGTTAGTTTTACCCTACCCAGTGCCTGTTTACCCTACCCTGTGCCTGTTTGCATTCTCTTCCCCTCCTTATTGTTTTATTATGGTTTTATTAGAATGTAAGCCTATGCGGCAGGGTCTCGCTATTTATTGTTTTACTCTGTACAGCACCATGTACATTGATGGTGCTATATAAATAAATAATAATAAATAATAATAATAACGTTTTTTACTCTGCGGGAGCATTTGTCCCTTTTTTCTCGGGGTCAATGGGTGCAACCTGTGATTTTGCAGTGGGGAGACACTTTCTTCTGTTCTTATTACCTTCCCTGGATTTCCTCTTTTCTTCCTTCCTTCTCCTGCCACCTGCTTGCCCCTGCTGCTTCTGCCTGCCACCCTGGCCTGCTTGCCTGTCACTGCCACTGGCAGGCCGGGCGAATTCACCCACATCCTCCCTGTTGGATACTTGCCCTGTCGCCGACTGCCCCAACTCGTCGGCTGCACAACCATCTCCTGGGGCTCGGCACGGCCTGATGAGCGGTTGACAGCATTCCACCCCTGCTGCCGAAAGTCTGCACTTCCCCCTGCTGTGTCAATTGGGCCTTTACCGCCGCCGTTAACACAGTGAGGAGGGCGGGGAGAGAAAGTGCGCAATTTCCGGAACCACCATTGCGCGCACAATGGAGGCTCCGGAAATTGCACACTTTCTCCAGCTGCACTAACGGCTCCCGTTGATGCAATGGGGGGGGGGGAGTGCTCAATTTCGGCAGCAGAGGCTTTGCAAGCGTGGTTCTGCACTCGTGCTGCTAGTGCCCTACTGGGCCCGGGGGAGCGGACGTGGGGGAATCCATCAGAGACACGACGTCCCTAACCGACAGTGCTTCTCCCACCTGCTGCTGAACGGTGATTCTTCCGCTTTCCACCCCTGCTCACAACTGATCGCTGTGGCCACTGCCCCTTCTGCTCACCTCAGAGCAAGGAAGCAGGATGCTGGCCAATCAGGAGAAAAGTCTGTCGACTTCCTGCTTGGAAGGGTGAATGAGCGGCGGGTCAAGGCAGTGGGGTCCCGCTAGGTGTTAGAGCGCCTGCGGGTGCTGCGTTGCCGATCCCTGATCGAGACCAGTATAAACCACTCTCCGTGGAGCTGCCATTGTAAAGCATCTGCAGATTTACAGTAGGCACAGAAGGCTACGGGAAGGACTTTAACTGGAGCCCACCCCCAGGAGTATAAAATACGGATAACGCTATCAATTCTAAATACTACTATTAACACTTAAGTTCCATAGCAGCTAAGGGCCGCTATAAAATCATGTGAAGTGATTTGGCCCGCCCTACCAAATCACTTCAGATGGAAAATTGACATGCCAGTTTCCCATGTGAAGTGACTTGGCAGGGCGGGGGACCAACAGGCCTTCAAACATTCAGTCTCCACTTCAAACAGTCCAGCTGTCTGAAAAAGTACAGTCTAGGAGCAATTCTCCACCTTCGCCTCCACACACACACACCTCATCTGCAAATAGTGCAGACCTGATGAGTGTGACAGTATGTGCGGCTGCCTAGACTGTCTGAAAGCCCTTGCGGTGGCTGCGAGGTGTTGCTGTATCGATTATATGATGCAGCCGCCGCCTCGCAACAATCGTGGGACTTTTCTGCAAAGCTGCAACTTAAGGAACTCAGAATGAAGCGAGTACAGCACATCCGCTGTCTATCCTGTCACGGCGGAGGCGTTTCTGGGTGATGGCAACAGCTGATTGGTCACCGTCCGCCAGGGCAGGGGGTGGGCCCGATGAACCAATGGTTGCTGGAAACCCGGCACCCTCCCTCTCTGTCGGGATTAGCCACTGCCACCCCACAGCAGAGAAAGCGTGGGGTTTTGCTTAAGGGGGAGGCAATCCAGCACCATATAGGCAGCCCCTAGGAGGCACATGTGTAGATAAGAACTGTTTTCAAGACCTTCAGGTGTGCCATATTGTCATGTGTCATCCACTATTTTATACTGTATTTTATATTATGGCTTTATACTGTTGTTTTGTTTTGAATTGTCTTAATTTTGTAAACCGCCCAGAGAGCTTCGGCTATTGGGTGGTATAGAAATGCAATGAATAAATAAATAAATAAATAAATATTTGTTGTTATCTTTAAAAAGTCTTGGATGTTATCCTGTTATCTTTCAGGCGCCAGGTCAAGATTTTTCTCTTCTCCCAGGCATTTAACAGCATTTAACAACACTAAGGTTTTTTTTTTTTTTAAAAAAAAATCACCATTATCCATCTCTTTCTAATTAATTTCCTTGGCTCCCACTTTACAGTTAAGAGCAAGTCCTGAATATGGGCTCCCATTTCTTTCAGGTGGGTGGAAGTTGATAAGCCAACAGTCAGTCAGCCTGTTCAGACTACACACTAAGCCCTGGTTAGGCCACTAACTCTTTTGCAGCAAAGGGTTAGTGAGTGTGTTTAAAGCATGGTTATGTAGCCACATGGTTAGGAATGGTTCACCGAACATGCTGGCACCATTCAGACGAGACAGTTAACCATGCCGTTAAACATTTTGTGGTTAAGCAGCACGGTTAATGGTGTTGTCTGACACATGTTTTGCCTAACCATGTTCCTCTGTTAACCACATTGTGGCCAGTCTCACTAACTATGTTATGCAGAATGGTTAATGGCACGAACCATGGCTAAAAGTGCCGCCTGACACATGTCTGTGGTTAAGGGGCTGAAAAAAAGAGAATTTTCAGTACAGAACGGTCTAACGAGCCCAGGCCACTCTAGGCAGTGGGTTTTATCGCTGCTCCCTCTTGACCAGATACAAAAGAGGGCAGGGCTCCTGTAGCTTTAATTGTTGTGATGAAGAGGGAATTTCACCAGGTGCTGCATGCAGACAAATGACACCTGCTGAAATTCCCTTTTCTACACAGCTGTTAAAGATATAGGAGCCCTGTCCTCCTTTACATATGGTCACCCTAGCTGCTTGCGTGAAGAGGCACATTGTGTTGGAAGGGGCTGTGGTGTCATGCCTTTTGCCCAGTCCCCCCTTCCAGCCTTAATCTTGCTGTCCATGCTTTCCCATGGCCATCTGAGGTGAGAAAGCCTTCACACATAGACCTCTATGAGTGGAGACTTCCTTAGGGTGACCAAATGGAAAGGAGGACAGGGCTCCTGTTATCTTTAACAGTTGTATATAAAAAGGAATTTCAGTAGGTGCCATTTGTATGCATGCAGCACTTGGTGAAATTCCCTCTTCATCACAGCAGTTAAAGTTACAGTAGCTATACTAGGGTGACCAGATTCAAAACAGGGCAGGGCTCCTGCAGCTTTAACTGTTGTGATGAAGAGGGAATTCCACCAGGTGCTGCCTGCATACAAATGACACCTGCTGAAATTCCCTTTTCTCTGTTAAAGATACAGGAGTCTTGTCCTCCTTTTCATATGGTCACCCTAAACTTCCATGGATCGTGGGGCCTTGAGGGTTCTAGGGTCTTGAGGAAGCCTCTGCCTTTGGTCAATCCACTGGGATAATTTGGAAGTGACTTTCCCGCATGCTTACAGGTTACCGCATGCCCAGGGAGAGTTTTAAAAGAGAATAATACAGAGGAAATTGCATGCCTTCACTGCCCTTGTGATATATATTAGTCCTACAAGAACCTCCGCTGAGGCTTTTTGGGGTGGGGGATGAGGGCGGTAAGCCACTATAAAATATTTAGTGCATCAGAGTCATTATGATTAATCCTGGGATTTCAGCAATATATGTGCGGGGTAAAGCATAGAATCTGTGAAAGATCCTTACATTGTTTTAGCACTTTTTTCTTATTGTTTCCAAGTCCACATATTGACTTTAAGGAAATTAAAAGTTGTCCCTTCCAGATGGAAGGAAAACCCATTGTTTTGCAATTGAGGGCAGCCCTAAAAAGCAGAAATGTAATACATTCCTGCAGAGAGAGCAGGATTTGAACAGTCACGCCAGCTATAATAAAGCTGAAATGTGAGGTGTGTAGGGGGGGGGGGGGATTTCTACCATTATAAAGGGGTAATCGGGGGGTTGGCCATTCTAACATTCATAAAATTGAAAAAAATTCATCAATCTTCCTGAAATTCACATGTACCAGACATAAATGCTGGTTTTATATAACCTGAAATTTTCAAGCAGATTGGTGAAAGACTGAGGGAAGGAGGGCAGTTTATAGTAGAAAAGAAAAGAAAAATCTCCCTCTTTCAAAACGATAGAGATTCCTGCATTGGCAAGGATTTTTGCCCTGGATATATAGATGAATCAAGTGCTAAAAAGAGCTATTAAACCAGTGGTGTTGAACCTGTTTGGGAGAAGCTCTTGGGGGCCGCATCCCAGTGAAGGGTGGGACTGGAGGCAGAGGGGTGAAGGCTAAAATGTTTTTTATTGCCATTATCTAAGCCTTAGGAGAGGAATTTCAGTCTTTTAGAATTGGGGGGGGGGGGGAAATGGTGCCAAAGCTGAGAAACTACCCAATGAGGAGTTGGTTGCGGGAAAGAGGCGGGACCTGAGAATGAGCTTGATACGGTTAGGACAATATTACTGCAGGGTGGACAATGCTGTTAAGTCACAGTGCTACACTGCTGCACGGGCCCTTGTGCCCAGTCCTGCAGTCAGCTTAGCCCCCCCACTCCACCCCGCCCCACCCAGTCCATGCAGCAGTCTGTAGGATCATCAGGTAAGGTGGCTCCTGTTTGACTCTCAGCATGTGCCAAGATGGTGCTGGGAAAGGCCAAGAAAAATCCCTTGTGGCTCTTACTGTATCAAAAAGGATTTCAGCCATAGCCCAACATCAAGGCTGCCGTTTGCAAGGGACCATGCCTTTGATGCCGCATTGCATCAACTGAAATAAGGTAAATATGCAGTGGGCGCGTGCATTGGCAACAGCGAAATGAAAAAGTCATGGTAGCTATAATATCATATTGGCCTGTAATGTCAGGATTCATCTTTTGTTCTCCCGGCAGGAATTAATCGCAACTCAGTGTGACAACTTGCTCCGGTCCACCACAACACAATCACATAATCCCCCCTTTTTTCCCTACTAAACATGCCATCCTCTTCTTTCTCCGGCACTGAAGTGCATCGACGCGTTATGCACGGAAGTCAGTGAAGGAACAATGCAAGATAACTGGGCTAACTGATGCAGCAACAAAGCAAGGGGTGTGTGTGTGTGTGTGTGTGTGTGTGTGTGTGTGTGTGTGGAGTGGAGTGAAAGGAGGGGGGACAAAAGGAGTGAGAAGTTTTGATCCACCTTATCCTTGTGTTTCCAGAGAAAACATTACTTTTGTAAACAGCCCAGAGAGCTTCGGCTATGGGGCGGTATATAAATGTAATAAATAAATAAATAAATACATACATAAATAAATAAATAAATAAATAAATAAATAAATAAAACATATAGCAGGAGTAAGCAATCAACTGCCCTCCAGATGTTTTGCACTACAAGTCCTATCAGCCCCAGCCAGCATGGTCAGGGATTCTGTGAGTTGTGGTCCAAAGCCTCTTGAGGACACTGTATTGCCAACACTTGATCTACACATTATGCAGAATGATAGAATATATCCCCGTGTCTTGAAAGTGACAAGAAGAATCTTGGACCACTTGTGATGGGGCCATCTTGCAGCTCCTTCATTTTAACTAGGGGTGGGCGAATGAGCCGTGTTCCAGATCACTAGGATTCTCTGAACGTCGTCTCGTCTCGTGCCCGATTCCGCTTCGGGTTTGCGCTCGCTGCTCTCTCTGAGCGATCGGGGGAAATGCTCAGATTCAGCAGTGATTGAACGTGAAATGTGCATAGACTCCCCCTAAGTGCAGGGCTTTGAGTCTGCAGGGAGGCATTTCTGCAAATTAAGAAATGTGCGCAAAAACGAACTTGGGAAGTTGTGCAAATTGAACCCAAGCACATGCCCTGCAATTTGTGAGCATTTTCAGCAGACACGTGCTCGTGGTCACGTTCAGGGCTTGGAACAGGGCATGCTCGTACGTTTTGCGAGCAAAAATGAAATTTCCTTGCATTCCTGATGGTAAGGCCTTTAGGAAACTGGGGCAACATTCATGTGGGGTGAAGCTGAAAGCAAGGGCTCCTCCAATGTGAATCTGTTATCTACACAGTGCACCATTCATCCTGGGGATATGGTAGGCTGTGGTGGTAAGAGTCCTGGGCCGAATAAGAATATGGGATAAAAGCAACAACTAGCACATCAGCGGGAAATGCTTAGCATACATCTCTCCCTAAGGTGCTAGATTTTTACAGGCAGGGAATACTGTATGTGAGAGAACACTCCAAAATGTCGTCCCCTCTGGGTGGATCCAAGACAATTTAAATCGCCAAATTAATTCATTTAATCACCTAGAAATAAGGACAATTAAAATCGAGTTGGCTGTTTTCAAGTTCATATATTTCCCGAACAAGCATGCGATACTAATCACTTGCTATAACAATTAAAACATAATAGTTCTCTCCCACCAACAACAACTAAATAAAGTCTGTATAGACCCAGTAGCAATCCAGAGCCTCTGGCCATACAACCCAACCCATACGCCTTTTGCGCACTAGAACTTAGGGGCTAACTTCACATGACAGTGATGATGTGATTAGCAATCATGTCCTAGGTTTACAAAATAAAAAATAAAAAGCCGGAGGTGGTGGTGGGTGGGCAGTTGTTAGCCAGCATGCAAGGAAAGAAGGCTTTAACTCTTTCCTCCATAGCTGCAGTTTTGGTGAAACTCACTTTCCACTGTGCAGCAATTAGCAATAAGAAGCAGTATCATCCTGCCTTTACACAAATCTATGGTGTGACCACACTTAGAATACACTGTACAGTTCTGGTCACCACACCTAAAAAAGAAAATTACAGAGCTGGAAAAGTGTAGAACTGGGCAAAACGCATGACACCGCAGCCCCTTCAACACAACGTGCCTCCTCACGCAAGCAGCTAGGGTGACCATATGGAAAGGACAGGGCTACTATATCTTTAACAGCCGTGTAGAAAAGGGCATTTAAGCAGGTGTCATTTGTATGCATGCAGCACCTGGTGAAATTCCATCCATCACAACAGTTCAAGCTGCAGGAACTGGTAAAGTGGGCAGGGCTCCTTCAGCTTTAAGGTATGGAGCATAGTTATCTCAAAACATGCACACACAGGCCTTAGCTAGACCTAGCGGTCTAGCAGGATGGAGGGGTGAAGATCTCACGATTTTTTTATCGCGAGATTGCCCCCTCTGTTCACATTTGGCGCGCGACGTTCTCAGATGGAGAGGCGTCGCGCCCGCCATTTTTTTGTTTGTTAAAGGGGAAGATATGCACAAACACTCCTGCGCAGAATGTAGGTGTATTCTTTTTTTTAAAACTTATTTTCCCCACTCCCCACCCCACCCCACCCTCGATAGGCAAAATGCTCCTGAGGAACTCTGCATCCCATGCGCGGGTCCCGGCTCCTCGCGAGGAACCACAAGGGGCCGAGACAAACTGCAGAACCTGGTCACACGTTCCACAATCTCGGGATCAGCACGAGACTGCAGAAAAACCGAGCCTCAAGGGGAGGGCAAGATCCTGGGGCAAGGGAGGGATCATCCCTCCCTGATCCCGGGATCCCCTTTGTGTCATCTAGACATACAGGAATGACCCCGGGGATCGCCCCGGGATTTCGCCCCATCTAGCTATGGCCACAGAGAGAGAGAGAGAGAGAGAGAGAGAGAACTAGTCAGAGCTACGAGACACAATCACATTCTGGGCTCCACAATTCAAGAAGGACGCAGACAAGCTGGAACGTGTTCAGAGGAGAGCAACCAGGATGATCAGGGGTCTGGAAACAAATCCCTATGAAGAGAGACTGAAAGAACTGGGCATGTTTAGCCTGGAGAAGAGAAGATTGAGGGGAGACATGATAGCACTCTTCAAATGCTTAAAAGGTTGTCACACAGAGGAGGGCCGGGATCTCGTCTCGATCCTCCCAGAGTGCAGGACACAGAATAACGGGCTCAAGTTAAAGGAAGGCAGATTCCAGCTGGACATCAGGAAAAACTTCCTGACTGTTAGAGCAGTACGACAATGGAATCAGTTGCCTGGTGTAGTTGTGGGCTCTCCCACACTAGAGGCCTTCAAGAGGCAGCTGGACAACCATCTGTCAGGGATGCTTTAGGGTGGATTCCTGCATTGAGCAGGAGGTTGGACTCGATGGCCTTATAGGCCCCTTCCAACTCGCTATTCTATGCTTCTATGATTCTATAATTCTGATCACTGCACCCACTCCACATGCACAGCTTATACCTAAGGGGTCTCTATTCACTTAGCTACGATCGAAATGCAGAAGCTGCAGGCACTGACAGATTAGGACAAGGCTAACATGCAAATAATTCCGAGGTTGAAAAAGGTTCAGGGCTTTTTATCCCAGCATCATGCATATATAGTTCCTCAAAACTGTGAGGGAGGTTTTATGAAACAATTTTATTTTTATTTTATTTATTTTTTAAAAAATTGCGACTGGCTTTGTTTCTTTTCATACACACCCATAATTAAAAGCACTCCTGTTTTAAATCTCCACCAGTAGTCACTGCTGTAAAGGGGGCCGTGTAAGCACCGGGAAAGTGGAATGAAAGCAGAACTAGAAACATCGCTCTCATCAGGGATGGCTTCGAAGATCAATGCGTTGTGCCCAGGGAAATAAATAAATAAGTATTTTTTTACTTTTAATTATTTTTTGCTCTTGTGTAAACCTGGCTCTTAAGTTTTTTGTCTTTCTTATCCTTGGCTGCTCAGAACAGAAATCTGGTTTTCATGGTGAGTCCTTTTTCAGGGCTGACATTTATTCATTTATTTACATTGCTGTTGTTGCGGACTTATTCCTGGCTTATCCAGGAACTCTCTAAAAAGCTGCCATTCTCCTTCAGCTACTTGGCATTTGGCAATAAAAAAGGAGAAGAGGAACTAGAAGAGAGGATCACAGCAAGGCTTTTAAAAAATGTTTACAGGCGTCTCTTGCTATAGGGTAATCTCTCAAGGACATTCCGTCGGGCTGAGTTATGTTTGCAATTACCATGCTGAATTTCAGAGACTCGTGAAATCGGGCACAGGTTGAGTATATTGTGCCGTGTCCAATCCAGAGAGCTCTTATGTATGTTCAATGTACGTTCACAATGGTATGGGCTTATGTTATAACGCTCTCTACAAGCTTTTGTATTATTAGAATTAAAAAAATTTTTTTTGTTTGCTTTAAGACGTCCTCCCTGCCAATTGCAGAAATACACAGAGTGTTTCTGAATGCATGTTTGAGATATCACATATAATGTAACCAAGGGTAATTGCTCAGGGAGATGCCTTGAGCCCTTCCCAGGATATGAAGAGGAATGCAAGCATCAACTCAGGTGTTGACTGTTTATACCAGGAATCAGTGGAACAACCATTGATTTTTTGGGTAAAGGTTTGTTCTGCTTATTTCAAGGGGATGTTGCCACCTAGGTGGCACTGACTATTCCAAGAGTGCAGAACCTCAGATGGGGGAGGAATCCAGCCTTCCAAGAGTCCCCAGATGTAGGGTGACCATATGGAAAGGAGGACAGGGCTCCTGTAGTTTTAACAGTTGTATAGAAAAGGGAATTTCAGCAGGTATCGCTTGTATGCATGCAGCACCTGGTGAAATCCCCTCTTCATCACAACAGGTAAAGCTGCAGGAGCTATACTACAGTGACCAGATACAAAAGAGGGCAGGGCTCCTGCAGCTTTAACTGTTGTGATGAAGCGAGGCTCTTTAAAAAAGAAGAATTAGAGCACTTTAGGGAGGGCAGGTCTATCAATAGAGCTATTGGTGATGATATCCAGAAATAAAACCTGCAGGAGATCTCAGCTGCCAGACGCAAACAACAAAGGGCTAGTTGTGACCTTCCCCTTGGGCACCAGGTGAGTTACATTTGGAGACATGGCCCTGTTTGTTGAAAGGACGACAAGATGAGCATTCATGTTTGGAACAACTCATCATCATTAGTAATCTTGATGTTTCAAACCCCTTCCAACTTATCCCATCATACCTAAAAAAGAGTTCCATTAGAGTCAACATTTCTCTCCATGAAAAGATTTTACAGAATTTTTAATGCACAGTTTAAAAGAAGAAGAAGAACCCTACCACGGCTGCTTGCAGTAGTAACTACATGGTGGGGCACTTGCAGTGATAAAAGACATTGTAAAACACATTGTAAAATTTCAATTTATGTCTTTATATTGATGGTGTTGATTTTGCATATTCCCTTCTAAGTCCATGGCGAAATGCACGGGTACATTTGCAGTTTCCAGTGTGAGTGCTGCTTTAGCAGTACAACAATGGAACCAATGACCTAGGGAGGTTGTGGGCTCTCCCACAGTAGAGGCATTCAAGAGGCAGCTGGACAGCCACCTGTCAGGAATGCTTTAACGTGGATTCCTTAAGGTGCATTGAGCAGAGGGTTGGACTAGACAGCCTTATAGGCCCCTTCCAACTCTACTATTCTATGACTCTATGATTCTAGTTTTGATCCAGATGATGTACCAAAATGTGAAATGTGTCAGAAAGCAAAATACTGACTCCTGATGGGAAGCTGCTTTGCCTTTCATTTTGCTACTCCAGGATACATCCTTGGCCAAGCACACCTCCTAAGTTTAGTTTTGCAAATATGAACATGCTTCACCATTTAAATACTAGCTGAGGCCTTTGCTAGACTTACCTTAAAATCCAGGCGAGAGGAGGGGAGAGCCCGCAATGCAGCTGTCACCCTAGTCTAGATGTCAGGTGCGACGAGCTAAAGGAAATACCCATCGTGTCCGCCATTTTTTTTAAGATTTAAAGGGCCGGCTGTGCAGGAGCACACAAACGACGAAAGGTAGGGTTGTTTTTTTATATAAAAAAAGATTTCCTCACCCCCCCACCCTGCCCCCAATGGGTGCAGCACTCCTGGGGAGCGCTGTGCCCCGTGCGCGGCTTCTCCCGGCTACGCACGAGTAATTGCGCAGAGCCAGGAAAAGCCACGGAACGGGCTACACACTCGTGGTCTCAGGCTCAGCCCGAGACTGTGGGAAAAATCAGGCTGAAAGGGGTAGGCTATATCCTGGGGCCAGGGAAGGTTGATCCCTCCCTGAGCCTGAGATCCTGGGTATTAGCCCGGGATATAGCCTAGTCTAGCAATGGCCTGAGACTACTTTGTGACAAAATAATGAGAAGCTCATTTTAGTATCTCCCCCCTATATAAGTAGCAAGCCTTTGTCATTGCCAAGGAAGGCTTCAAAATCATCAACAGGGCTGATGAAATCCCCTCTTCATCACAACAGTTAAAGCTGCAGGCGCCCTGTGCTCTTTTGTATGTGGTCACTCTAGTATAGCTCCTGCACTGTTGTGTGATGAAGAGGGAACTTCACCAGGAGCTGCATGCATACCAATGACACCTGCTGAAATTCCCTTTTCAGTACAACTCTTAAAGATAGAGGAGCCTTGTCCTCCTTTCCATATGGTCACCCTACTTCAACCTAAACATGCTTCACACCAGCAGTGGTTTGTAGGAGCCACATTTTAATAATAATAATAATAATAATAATAATAATAATAATTCGTTCAAGTGCTATCTCACGTGATGGCTGTAATGTAAGAAAATGTAGTGCTCTGGAAAGAACACACAAACCAAAAAACACTCACTCCCTAAGAGTTGCTCCATTATAGCAACTCTGTTTTCTCATGCCCATTCGTGAGTTCTCTCTTGGTGATTCAAACCATCAAATCGACACTGGATGCAGGACCTCAGCCTCTTTCCTTTAGGCTTAGAAACCGTAACAAACATCAAAGACTCAGTGCCAAATAAATACTACTTAAGGTGTTTCATGATCATTAAAGACAGTCTCGTTTTCTCATGACTAAACCGTTAGCAGTCAAAATGATGGAAGAGGGGATTCAATTATTTAACAGCAGAAAGCCCATTTTGTGTGGGGTAAAATATCCCCTACAACGTGCCATGTAGCTTGAAAGCAACCCAGGTACGGTTCCCTTCTAGCTGGAGTACATATCACAAATGATGCTATTTTTCTTCTTTCTGATGCAGGCTCCAGGTGAGTTACTTTCCTATTCTAGACACAACTCCCTCCTGAGACTTTTCATCAATAAATAAAATGACATACTGCTATCACAGCTGCTATGTGTCTACCAAACCCCTCATTAGCTTGTAGACTTAGAAAGAGATAGAAAGAGGAAACGCTGTGTGTGTGCTTGTGTCTGTGTGTAGTGAGCACAAGTGATATTCACACATTCTTAAAGTAGAGTCCATTATCGTTCCACCAACAAAGGAAGTATATTTACCCAAAAAAGGCAGGCAGGAAGAGGAAAGGAAAATGCAACCAAAATTTTTAACATCTGTACTGCAATAACAACCTTACCTAGTTGTGTACGGATGCAAAGAGAAGGTTTTCCCAGATGTAGTTATGATTTTAAAAGAAACAGAGAACAATGTAAATGTGCAGGAAAAGTCCACAAAAATCCAGGCTCCCACACAACCCTTCCCATAAGTGTGAATAACTATTTATTTATTTATTGCCTTTCTATACCGCCCAATAGTCAAAGTTCTCTCAAAAATCAAAACCAGAAGTACAATTTAAAGTATAAAACTTAAAAACATACTGTAAAAGTACAATACAAAGTACAACCAGAATAAAACTGAGCAACACAAAGATTTAAAATACAGATTTAAGACTAAGATAATAAAACGTTAAAATACCAGGGAAAACAAAAAAGGTCTTCACCTAACGATGAAAAGGTGCCAGGTGAACTTCTCTAGAGAGCTCATTCCACAGCTGGGGTGCCACAGCATAGAAGGCCCTCCTCCTGGTGACCACCTGCCTCATTTCCTTTGGCAGGGGCTTACGGAGAAGAACCCCTGAAGGTGAACTTAAGGCCCTAGCAGGTACATATGAGAGGAGGCGTTCCTTCAGGTAACCTGACCCCAAGCCGTTTAGGGCTTTAAATGTTAAAACTAGCACTCCGAATCAGGCCTGGACTTGGACAGGCAGCCAATGAAGCTGGAAAAGGATTGGCATAATGTGGTATCACTGGCCAGTTCCTGTTAACAATCTTGCTGCCCTGTTTTGTATCAGCTGAAGTTTCAAAGGCAGCCCCACGTATAACTATCACAGCTGTGATCTGCTTTTTTATTTATTAAAAGGAACATGTGTAAAATCTGAGTGTGCCCAGTTCAGACAAACCTAGAAAGACCCAAGGAGGAGGAGGAATTTCTGTGCTCACACTTGACATGTCAAATGGGAGAAAAACAGAATGCTCCTTAAGGCCCTGTTAAACTATTTGAAGTATCCCCAGCCTCCAAAGAGAGCTATAGAAGTGCACACACACAAAAAGACTATTAGGATTCAAAGACAATGGCCAATCCTATGTTTGTCTAGAAATGATATTTATTGTTATACAGGATCATCCTGAGAGCTATAGCCAAGACAATGGCTGCAGCTCTCTGCTGATTGGTGGTATCATACCTCTCCACCTTCCACTTAGATCAGCCTTCCTCAACCTGGGGCGCTCCAGATGTGTTGGACTGCAGCAGAGCTGGCTGGAGCATTCTAGGAGTTGTAGTCCAACACATCTGGAGCGCCCCAGGTTGAGGAAGGCTGACTTAGATACTCCGTGACGGGGAGCTGGGAAGGTGTAGATTCAGGTTAAAGGCACCATCTTGATCACAGAATACTGCGAATAATCCCACCATTTCTAATTTCTTATGAGCATATATTATATGAATGAGAGCCCTGCTCATTACCCACAGTCATAAATATGCCAATTTAAAAATGGAACTGTACATTGATATCTGATAGGTTCTGGAAATCAGTTATACCTAAGGAGTCTACATTTCCAATACATCCAACATGCGGAGAAAAGAAATGCACGGATGGTCCTTGCCTAATGCCCTTTCGGCTGTTATATACCAATTTTCATCAGTTGCCCGGAATCATAATGAATCACTATACTTAAAATCTCTTCCACTGCATCCATAATAGATTGCCAGGATATTAATAAAAACTGTATTCCTAGAAAGCACATATACTCAGCTCAAGCTCCTGATGGGTGTGTGACCATATTTGCATCTAAAGGTTACCTCAAACACTGAGCAGATTTTCATCATTATTCAGAACACATTTATATCTGGTCAAGGATAATGTGTGGAAGAACAAGGCCATAAAAATAATACAAGGGAGAATTTTACTTAGCTAGAGTTGTTACCCGCCCCCGCCCCCCAAATAACTTTCAACAGGTTTCAAAACACACATAATCATCATTCAGGTCTACCCACACAACCCACACCAAGATTGATGTAAAAATACTAATAGTAATTGGGTCTGAAAATCTTTCATTAATTAATACGTTTGACCAACTAAAACGCATCCCTGATAAATCAGGGAACACATACAAAAATAATGATTTTGAGGGCTAAAGAGCGAAATACAAAATATGTTATAAATAAAAAGTACTTACATTAAAAATGATCTGTTTTATTTATAATGTATCTGCCTCATGCAACATATGTGGACATGATCTAAACCCAAGGCAAGTATAGTGTGTTGTGCTGTGTGTGTGTGTTCCCTTCAGAAGCTGTCTTTATTTGTATGTCTATGCAGATTTAATCAATCAAATAAACCTCAACTAATATCTATTTAACTGGGTATGAGCCCTAATAGTAATATCAAAATGAGCACCATTTTATTTAAAGGTGAGTTATGTCAGTTGCCATTTCTGTCAGATGCAGGTCCTAGCCATGGTGGGACGAGTAGGGTGACCATAAAGAAAGATGGATAGGGCTCATGTATCTTAAACAGTTGCATAGAAAAGGGAATTTCAGCAGGTGTCCTTTGTATTCATGTAGCACCTGGAGAAATTCCCTCTTCATCACAACTGTTAAAACTGCAGGAG
Source organism: Elgaria multicarinata webbii (assembly GCF_023053635.1). Lineage (NCBI taxonomy): Eukaryota > Metazoa > Chordata > Lepidosauria > Squamata > Anguidae > Elgaria > Elgaria multicarinata. Next base: position 17,668,534 of record NC_086174.1, on the reverse strand, counting down.
CTATACTAGAGTGACCAGATACAAAAGAGGGCAGGGCTCTTTAAAAAAAAAAAAACTTTTTTATGCCGCCCAATAGCTGAAGCTCTCTGGGCAGTTCTTGCAGCTTTAACTGTTGGGAATTTCACCAGGTGCTGCATGCATACAAATGACACCTGCAATTGTTAAAGATACAGGAGCCCTGTCCTCCTTTCCATATGATCACCCGAGGGGTGAGGAGAAGAAGGTCCAGAAAGCATGAGGCAGAGGAGATGCGCAACAATGGTGGCCTAACTAGTAAGCTTTTTACAGCGGACAGGTCAGATCACACGGTTCTTCTTTGGCCAAACTGATGTTCCAAATCTCTAACTCAAATCTCTGAGATCATACTGTGGGCTCAAAGTCCCAAATTTCTCCACAACAGTGGGTTGGATCCAATGGGTTGGATCCAAGGTTAAGTCCCATGCATTGGGTCTCTTCAAAAGGAGAGCTAACAACCCAGGGCTTTCTCTTCTTTGCTTTTCTGACAAAGATGATGATGTGAAAAGTTGGGGAACAACCCAACCCAAGATGTCTCCAGCAAACCAGCACACAATTTACAGATGATGATGATGATGATGACTGGCTTTGGGGCATTGGGAATTCTCTGAAAAATGTACAGTGTGGAACATGCCATCTGTTGGCTAGGAAGCGGTGGGCCATAATTTGGGCATTCAGAAAGACTGGTTCAGCATCGCAATTGGTGTTTGCTTCAACAAAACTATTGTTCAGCCGGCCCCACTGAAATAAATGGGGTCTTCTTCCAAGTAATTAGCCCTGTTTGTAAAGCTGCCAATTATCAGGAGCTGCTATGGTTGTCGACAGCAAATAGCTCCCCCTTGTGGTAATCTGTCAGACCTGCAGCTTGGAAATGAATTGCTCTCAAACTCCGGATTGGACTGGGTGCCCAAGGTAGCCATTTCTTCCACATTTCTCTCATTTTTTCTTCTGACTGACCGTCTCAAATATCGCTTTAGGTGAAATTTAGGCCATAGCTAGACCTAAGTTTTATCCCTGGATCATCCAGGGGTCAAACCTGTTCACCTAGGTGACACACAAGGGATCCAGTGCTCAGGCAGGGGTGAACCCTGGATGATCCCAGAATAAACCTTAGGTCTAACTGTGGTCATAGTGGCAAACCCGATATAGTACGACAATGGAATCAGTTACCTAGGGAGGTGGTGGCCTCTCCCACACTAGAGGCCTTCAAGAGGCAGCTGGACAACCATCTGTCAAGTATGCTGTAGGGTGGATTCCTGCATTGAGCAGGGGGTTGGACTCAGTGGCCTTGTAGGCCCCTTCCAACTCTGCTATTCTATGATTCAATGATTCCACTGGAGTGGGGGGGGGTGGAACCTCTCCATATTTATTTTTGGAATCCAATCAATAGAATGAAGACCATCCCTCCGTGAACCAAAATATTGGTAAAACCGGATGCTCTTTACACTTGTTGGGACCAAACCTTGTTGAGTATGCAGTCACCTGGTCCTTCAGAATCAGCTCCCCATTTATACTTATGGCTCCCACATCCCTGAGAAACTTTTCTAGTCTTATCAAGGCTCTTCAGGAGTTCTGCAAAATTCTTCAGAGTTTCTGGCTGTGAAGGAAGAATCCCTCCACTTCTGTTACATTTTTCTTTATGTGAAATGCCAGCGGCAACGTTAAATATGTTATATGGCCCAGCTAGGACACTCAAGGTGCTTTAGGTGGGACTACTAGTGGACTCCAATCTATAAAACTTTTAAAATGCTACAGTAGCAGGGGCTCTCTGGAGCATTCACTGATTCTTTTAAAGCATGCCTATATTGATGCTTTAAAGTTTTTCCTTCCAAAAATATATATCTTATGGGGTTGGATCAAAATTTATGCTGGATCAATTGAGCTGGTGGAAATGGATTTTCCTGCTCCCTCCTTCCCTCGGCAGCCGCTCCAGACCTCTGAAAATGCTACGTGAAGAGCCAGGTGACCCTGCTGAATGGGCTGAATTGCCGTGTCTTAGGGTGGGGAGGATCCCCAAGAATCGGGCAATGGTACTTTCCATGAGTGGAGCCCTTCCCCTTACAGAAGGAAGAAGCTGGGTCCAACCCCAAGGACTATAAAAATCAATCAGATTAATATAGGGCTCAACCACACCAAGCAGATATTCCACTATGAAAGTGGTATGAAAGCAGTATATAAAAGGCAGGAGCCACACTACTGCTTCAGAGTAGTATTGAAGTGCACTGACAACTGTTGGGACCCATTGACACATACCATATACCGCTTTCATAATGCTTTCATAATGTTATATCCTGCTTGGTGTAGATGTGTCAATGGGCCCCAACAGTTGTCAGTGCACTTCATTACCGCTATAAAGCAGTAGTGTATATCCTGAAGTGCACTTCAAGACCGCTATAAAGTAGTGTGGCTCCTACCTTTTATATACCACTTTCATACTGCTTTCATAGTGGAATATCCTGCTTGGTATAGATGAGCCCATAGACACCATATAGAAATAGCCATGATTTGCTTGTAGAATGGCAGCCAGGGAAGTCATCCCTGTGCAAAACCATATTAATATCTAAATCATGCCTTCCAATGCCCTTGGCTGACTTCAGTCACTGAACATGTCTTTGACAGGGAATGATATGCAAGCATATGAGAGCAAGATCTGAAATATCAACATGAAAGATCCAATTTAACACCCCTTAGAAGGAAGCACAATCCCAATTACTCTCATTGCAAGAGGAATCTAGGTAGGCACTACATGATAATGAGAGACCGTTTTTTGCCACAAGTGTGGAGTCAAAGGAAGGTCTGAGTGCATTTTTTTAAAGAAAAAAATCCTACCCACCAGAAACATAACATCAATGGTCAGTAGTTCACTTTTTTAAATTTCTATAAGATTGTTATTACGGCTGCCATCATGGAAATCTTAATGTATTTTTTATTATACAGATGGACAAACAGATGGGTTAAATTGTGTCAAATCATTGGTCCAAATCAGCCAATTCTGTCTAATGCTGATTGGAAATGGCTTCCCAATTTCAGCATTTTATTCACAGATGATAAAACTGAGGGAGGACATTATGCTTGTTTTCGGGGTGATGGAAGGAATGACGGGGTTTGGTGAAAAGGAGGCCTTATTAGTGGTGAAGGTCTTTTTGCCAGTCACCTATCACTACCACCCATCCAAAATGTCCCTCAAAATGATGCTACGTCATGACATAGTGTTATTCTGAGTGGTACCCAGGTGCAAATATGGAGGTCACGAGGAAGAACACCACTGCCAATACAGTGCTGAAACAAAGTAATAGAGAGTCATCTCAGCTTCCTTTGTAAATAAATAAATAGCATGGGAGCAAAATGCAAACTTTTGAAAAATGTGCATAAAGATCATTTTAATCCAAGGGAGGAGAATGTGTACAGTTCAAAGACAGGCAGGACCAACACACACATTTGGAAAACTATGCAAGAGGATACAGATGGATTTCCATGCAGAAAGAAAAAGAAATAAAACTCACCATCTGATACGGAGTTGGAATGAGCTTCGAAATGGAGTTCAGAGAACCACTGTGAGCTCAGAGTTTGCTAGTTTGCACATCACTCATGTTGTCCTCTGACCTGCTCAGGCCAGAGCAACCTGTGTGGCCTAGAGATGAATATTTTCAAGGATGCGTCAAGCTTGTGACTTCCCTTCTCACTCTGAATAGAAGGGGCTCCATTTATTACTTTGTTTTAACACAGGCCTTAGCTAGACCTACCTTTAAATCCGTGCCGGAGGAGGGGCAAGCCCGCAATTCAAGTAGCGCAGGCTGTCGCCCCAGTCTAAATGTGAGACACAACGGGCTAAACAAAAGCCCCATCACGTCCGCCATTTTTTTTCTTAAAGGGCCAGGTCCGCAGGAGAGCACGATCGACAAAAGTGAGTTGGTTTTTTTAAAAAAAGAAAAAGGTTTCCCCGCTCCCCCCACCCTGCCCCTGATCTCCCCCCTGCCACGATTTCCCCTCCGGCTGCGATCTCCCCCAGCCGTGATCTCCTCCCTGGCCGCAATCTCCCCCCTGGCCGCGATCTCCCCCCCTGCTGCAATCTCCCCCCTGGTCGCGATCTCTCCCCCTGCCCCGTCCGCCGCTTTTCCCGGCTATTCACGAGTAATTGTGGTAGCCGGGAAAAGCGGTGGAACAGTCTACATGCTCACGGTCTCGGGCTCAGCCCGAGGCCATGGGAAATAGCAGGCTACAACTGGAGCCTGTTACCCCGGGGCAAGGGAGGGTTGATCCCTGCCTGAGCCCGGGATCCCCTGTGCATCATCTGGACACACAGGGGTGAGCCCGGAGTTCACCCTGGGCTAACCCGTGGTCTAACAAAGGCCACAGTCCCTTTACACTGCCACAGTACATTACATTCTCCCTCCACTCCCCAAAACTTTCAATTCTATATCTTCTCATCATTCTTCATGTTATCAATGTTGACAACCCTCCCTGTGGTCAGGCGCATTTTGTGTCCTCCGTTTCCAGAAACGAGTGTTTTGCTGCTCCACTGTACACCTGGAAATTCAGTCGCCCCGTCGTTGGGAGTGAAGCACAGACTCCTGACATTTAAAGGTATTTCTTTTTTCCTAAGTGGCATTATGTTCTTTCTGTTCTTGAAGTGCTGTTTCAAAGGCTAAATAACAAAAGGGCCGTTTCTCCCCTTCCCCTTGGAAGACGCTCGCCCGTTCTCATTACTCTGGACTGGAGCCTTTTGATTATATCACCAATGTTCCGGCCATCCACCTTTCATTAGAGGCCCAAGAGAGTCCATTGAGAGGGCTCTGATGGAGGCCTGACAGCTAAAATGGGGCCGATACAATCATGAATAATATACAGGACCTGAAGGCTAAAAATAATAAAAAGTGAATGGACCTTGACTTTAAAATAAAAATGAATGAGGAACCGTAAGCACCACAACCGAAGGGCATCCAAAAGGGAATCTGGGGAGACCGATGCAGTAAAATCGGCACAAGCCCCATGGCACATGTCAGTAAATACAAAAAAAGGGGAAAGAAGGGAAAAAAGAGAAGAGGTTAGGAAGGGGAATGGGGGAATAAAAACCAGAAGGCATTGCAAAGAGCATGGCAACGGAAAATTGCAATTCCTTTAGCATCTAATATGTTTGAGACAAGAGCATAATACATGCTCTGCATCCTCAGGGGAGGCTTATCAAAGGAAATTGTATATTGTAAGGGGATTCTTCAATAAGAAATGTTTTATTCACATTGCTGGTGAATTCTTATACGTGGCACAGCAGGCTCCGAGTTCCGAACAGACAGACCTTTTGTGAATGAACGGTTTCAGAAATGAATGCACAAACACAAGGTCTACAATCTGTTGAAGTGGGGCGGGGGGGGGATTAACACCGGTGTCCTGGGCCCAGTTTCAAGGAGGTGTCTATCATGGGCTGGATGAGGAAAAACAAATGGAAGCTGAATCCAGACAACATGGAGGTGCTTACTGTCAAAAAACCCAACCTGGGTTTGGAGGTGTGTCAACCAGTTCTGGATGGGGTTACACTTCCCCTGAAAGACTGCATTCGCAGCTTGGGGGTGGTCCTGGATCTGTCGCTCCAAACAACAGCCCAGATAGATGCGGCGGCCAGGAGTGCCTACTATCAGCTTCTGCTGATGCACCAGCTGCGCCCCATCCTAGAGTTAGAAGACCTAAAAATGGTACTGCACGCACTGGTAAATTCAAGGCTCGACGTCGGCAATAGGGCTACCTTTGTACCTAGTCCAGAAACTTCAACTAGTTCAAAATATGGCAGCCAGGTTGGCCACCAGTACACCTAGGGGTGACTATGGCCGTTTCTACACCTGCCTTTTTCCTGGGAACATCCATTTTCCTGGAATAATCCTTACGTGTAGAAAGGTCCCATATCACACCAACTTTAAAATCACTTCACTGGCTGCCAATTAGTTTCCGGGTGAAGTATAAAGTGTTGGTTATTACCTTTAAAGCCCTACATGGTTTGGGTCAAGGCTACCTGCGGGATCGCCTTCTCCCGTACAACCCTCCCCGCACACTCAGGTCCTCTGGGAAGGGTCTACTCCAGTCAGCCACAACTAGGCTGACAACTGTTACCCAGAGGACCTTCTCTTCTGCCACTCCCAGACTGTGGAATGGGAACTGTAAGCACCACTACTGAAGGGCAACCAAAAGAGAATCTGGGGAGAACAATACAGTAAGGAGGAGATTTGTCAGCTTCATACTCTCTCCGAGTTTAAGACAGCTGTAAACACTAGTGTCTTCTGGCAGGCCTACCCAGATTAATTTTAAACCTAACAATTTTAAGATGCTGTGATTGTTATTTTAATATTGTATTATTTTTATATGCTCTTTTAACGAGTTTTATGTGTTATGTTGTGTTTAATGTTTTTTCCCGCCTCAATCCAGAGGGAGAGGCAGGTAAGAAATACATTATTATTATTATTATTATTATTATTATTATTATTATTATTAACACCTTGAACTCACCTTCCACTAAAAGGCATGGTCAACTAATCAAGAAAGGAGCAGAAGATGCCAGCAACCGAGAGGTAGGAAACTATCCCACTGTAGGACTTGCTGTGCCACAGCAAAATGGCGCAAGCATTTCCCAGGAGTAGACCCACAAACTATCCCTTATGCAAACCAATAGAGACATCTCCTTCATTGGTTTCCATCACAGAGTGACTTTACGGGCTGTACCAAGGCCGTGGAAAGCAAGTCAAATCATGTCTGGAGAGATCCAATCACAGATCCCCTACGTCCTGTCATGTGTAATATGGTCCTAACACTGATACGCTTCCCAGCATGGTTGGAAGGATCACCACAAAGAGATGTATGAGAAGCCGCTTGAACATTAGTAGTGATGTAGTAGTAGCAGTGGTTGTTGTTGTGGTGGTGGTGGTAGTAGTAGTGATGGTAGTGGTGGTGATAGTGGTAAACCACTTAGATATTTCATTAAGGGGTGTATTAGCATTAAAAATAAGTAAATACATAAATAGTAGTATTGGTGTCATCATTAATGATGTCCCAGAATCTGAAAGTGAAATTATAGAAATTGAAAGATGGCCCTGCCTCCATTAAGATACACACAGGCCTTTTCTTGGCACTACTTTTAGAAGAAGGGATGGGTGAGGAATCATTAGAGACCCCCCCTCCAATTTACATAAGAACTATTTCTTAAGTGTTTACTGGGTATCACCATTGGAAATCAATCCTTCTAATAGGCTGGAGCCCGTATGGGATGTGACAACAGCATTCGTGGTTAAAGAACATGGAACAATCAATAGGCCAATGAGGAACAGACAGACTGCCAAAGAGAATCAGACCCCTGGTCTGTCAGATTAAGTAGCCTTTACTTAATAGTGCTGGACACCTGATGCTAGGGGAAAAGTGGAATATCCTGAATGGCCCAGCTTTTTCTAAATTGTACTGCTTCAGGATATTGATGGGAGGTTGGATGTTTCAATGCTTCCTTTGAGCGGGCATGAGACTCCCTGCACATAGAAAAATAGTATTTCAGAAAGAAGACTAGGCTGTACCTGGTCCCCTCTAATTATTTGATTTTCTTCATGCAGAGAGAACCAAGCGTGTTTGAAAGAGTACAGTCTACCATGCCACCGCCTTGTATTACTAAAATGAGATAGACCATCAAAGCACTTTATTATTATTATTATTATTATTATTATTATTATTATTATTATTATTATTATTATTTATTTATTTATTTATTTATATAGCACCATCAATGTACATGGTGCTGTACAGATTACACAGTAAATAGCAAGACCCTGCCGCATAGGCTTACAATCTAATAAAGTTGTAGTAAACAATAAGGAGGGAAGGAGAATGCAAACAGGCACAGGGAAGTGTAAACAGGCACCGGGTAGGGTGAGGCTAACAGTATAGAGTCAGAACAAACTCAACATTTAAAAGCTATAGGGAAAAGAAAAGTTTTTAGCTGAGTTTTAAAAGCTGTGATTGAGTTGGTAGTTCTCAAGTGTTCTGGAAGAGCATTCCAGGCGTAAGGGGCAGCAGAAGAAAAAGGACGAAGCCGAGTAAGGGAAGTGGAGGTCCTTGGGCAGGCGAGAAGCATGGCATCAGAGGAGCGGAGAGCACGAGCGGGGCAATAGTGTGAGATGAGAGAAGAGAGATAGACAGGAGCTAGACCATGAAAAGCTTTGAAGGTCAGCAGGACCTTCTTCTTAAGAACATAAGAAGAGCCCTGATGCTGGATCAGACCAAGGGTCCATTCAGTCCTGCACTCTGTTCACCTAGTGGCCAACCAGCTGTCGACCAGGGAACCACAAGCAGGATACGGTGCAACAGCAACCTCCCACCCATACAGTACTCTCTAAACTGGGCTCAAGTTGAACTTTACACTCCAGAGACTCTGAAACAGTGATCTGGGATTGAACAACAGGCACTCCAAGAATGGGCTGGAGACACCTACGAACCTATATTCACCTTGACAATATGAACTGTTCACAATACAGAATATTTTCATGGATAAAATCCGGATGCCATCTACAAAGGCAGATACTCATGTACTGTAAAACTCTGCTCCTCTTGAAAACCGTTCCACCCTGCCAGGTGGGAGGGGGTAAAAAAAGCTTACGTTGCACTCTGGGAACGCTATACATGTTGAGGTTCTCTCGAGAAGGTGTCTAGGTTAAAAGTTCACATGTTACTCAACCTTGCCTCAACTGCCTGTTCCCGTTACACAGAAAAACGGAGGGACGTGCTTCAGCGAGACACCGCCATCACCAGGTTAATAAAAAAACATCCTTTGCTAAGTTTAGATCATTTTGACAGGTCAATATGTGCCAGAGACTGCAGCCCTTTTTTTATTTTTATCTCCAGCTCTTTTGTGGCCAGTTTTCTTTCTGTCATGATTACATCTCATTTTGAGGTAATTTATCTCCACCGAGTGTCGGAACGAAGGCAAAATATAAAACAGGAAGGACCACACCAAGCTGTAGCTTATGCATGGAAGAGGAAGAAAAAGCTTTCTGAATCATGAACTCTACTAACTAGGGTAATCAAGTTTTCATCAAGTTGTAACTCGGGAGATTAGGAGATTGCTGGTGCATTACGCTAGAAATCAAATCTGATTAACATTTAATTGCAGTGCTGCGCCTAGGTATTAATTAGGTGTATTTTTCTAGGAGTCATAAATAGTTATTAAAGCAAAAAAAAAAAAAAGCAGGAATAATTTCAAAATTAGCATAAACAGAATGGCACACTTGAATAGTAAGCGGTGGTGCTAACGAATGGACCTTGTGAAAACAGATGAAACGGGCAGCTAATTAACATGTTAATTTCAATATACTTCTCCCCATCCAAGCAATGCCTATTCGCCTGCCTACACAACCGGCTGTTCCCCTGAAACAATTTTTGTGGGGTGCAAATTCAAATTTCAGAAGTGGGTGGAGGGTGAGACATGAGCTTCCCACAATGCCCTGATGCAGCATCACTCTGGGACATGGCAGGAAATTTCAAATGGCGGATAGGCTATAGTTTGAAGGAAGGAAAAGAAAGCAACATCTCATGCAAGCACTTGAGTCATTGCTGACTCCTAGAGGGATGCCTGCTTTCGCTGACGTTTTCTTGGCAGACTTTTTGTAGCGGGGTGGTTTGCCATTGCCTTCCCCAGTCGCAGTTACCTTTCCCCCAGCTAGCTGGATACTCATTTTACTGACCTCGGAAGGATGGAAGGCTGAGTCAACCTGAGCTGGCTGCCTGAGAACCAGCTTCCGCTGGGATTGAACTCAGGCCGTGGGGAGAGTTTCGGCTGCAGTAACTGCCACTTACCACTCTGTGCCACACGAGGAGCCACATGAGGGTAGTTTGAAACTGCTAGGTAAAACCAAGCCAGGGAGAACGGGGCAGGAGACTGGGCCTAATCCAGACCATATGTGAGCATCAGTGGGCTCTCAACAGCTGGCATGCTGAGTGTTACCCTTAGCCACTTTCAGTGACCAGCCACGAGTCAAGGCGTTCTGCTGAATGCTTTATTGCTTTAGTGTTTTATTGCCAATTACCCAGCCATAAATCTCTGGCCAAGAATGCAGGAGGGAACTGTTGTGTTTTAAGAAGAACACAGTCCTTTAAGTAAAGTAAAGTTCTAGCCAGAGACAAGTTCTGAAGTGCAAGCCTACCGATCCGGGTCGAAGAACCAAACAGAGGGTGCTGGTGTCAAGGAGCCAAGAGCAAGCGAAGGTCAGGTCCAGTCCGATATCAAGAGCCAAGTCAGTCGTCCAAAATGCCAGGGATAAACGTCAAGCAGAGTCAATCAAGCCAGTCCAGGTCAAGAAACCAAAGTCGCAGTCAAACGGTAAGGCGTAGGGCACAGTAGCAACCGGAGGGACGAAAGGTGTTTGCTACACCAGACCAGCGGTCAGATTCTCCCTTTTCAAACCCTGCCAGCATGACCCCACCCAGATCCCAGCTGTGCCTCATTCCTTCACCTTTTGACCCAACCCCCTCCTACAGTTCAGCGTCTTTTCCCTGCCTGTTCTGCAGGCGCATACTTCGCCTCACCACCTGCATTTGTTCTGCCCTTCTCCTTCGTCTCCTTTCGCGGGGGCTGGGTGGTCGGCTCTGACTCAGCCTCAGGAGCGACAGGCAGAGGAAGCAACTGACTGGCCCGTGGCTCCTCCACGGGACCTGCATTCTCTTCCATGGAATGACTCCCTACCAACTGTGCACTGGTCTCTGGTCCGGCTGTGGGGGAGGAAACACCCTCTACTTCTTGTAAGTTTGCCTCCTCCTCATCTGAGGAGGCTTCCTCGGGTGCAACTCTAACAGCCACTGAAAAAATCTCCTACATCTTTAGGATGACCATATGGAACGGAAGACAGGGCTCCTGTATCTTTAATAGTTGTATAGAAAACGGAATTTCAGCAGGTGTCATTTGGATGCATGCAGCACCTGGTGAAATTCCCTCTTCGTCACAACAGTTAAAGTTTCAGGAACCCTGCCCTCTTTTGTTTCTGGTCAAATGGGCAGGGCTCCTGCAGCTTTAACTGTTGTGATGAAGAGGGAATTTCCCCAGATGATAGCTGCTGAAACTCTTGTTTCTATACAACTGTTAAAGATACAGGAACCCTGTCCTCCTTTCCATATGGTCACCCTAACTTCTTTAAAAGTCCTGTCACCCTCTTGTTCAACGCTTTCCTTCATATCCTCCAGCATTTCACAGATAACAATAGGCGCTCCTTCCTTCCTTCCTTTCCTTTCCTTTCCTTCCCTTCCCTTCCCTTCCCTTCCCTTCCCTTCCCTTCCCTTCCCTCCCAATGCCTGAAATGGAAGTTGTACATTCTTGGGAGACGGGGGGCTCTTTATTTTACTTAGGCTTCTTTATGAGGGACCAGCCTTAAAATCTGTAAATTGGCACTAAGAAGGGACATAAGTCCATTTCTAGGATCATCAGATTAATCCAACAATAGTCAATTCAGTATTTTTAAAATTATTTTTTTAAGAGGAAACCTACTCAGATTACATGACATCTGATGCTTTGGTTGTCATTTCACTCTTAAGTCCTATATTTAAATTGCACAATGTAATTCTATGAATAACAACAACAACAACAGAATGGAACTGAGCATGAAATGGTGCAATGATGGTTGTATTACCACTATTTCCCCCACTTCCATTGTCCACTCCACAACCTAAGACCATTAGATATGAGACGAGGTGGTGGTGTAATGCTGTAAAAAAAACCTTTATAGCTTGCCACTTCCCTATCAAATGAAAACATTTACCTCCTATGGTGAAGCAGAAGATGATTAAATCAGGTGTAACCATAGATTATCCTCCACCAAGTCAGCCCATATATGATTTGCAATACAATTGCAAGCAACAACCACATCATCACCATAAATACGTTTTTTCATAATGCTTGAGACAACCCCAGTCTTTTATAGCTGAGAGGCCCCATTGTATAGGGATGTGCAATTTTCGGGCCGATAAAAGAATATAATTGCACAGGAGAGGATGTACAAAGTCTTCTTTGTGGGGAGGATACGTGCACTCTTGAGAATATCTTCAGGGAGGGGGGGCGGTTTGGGGGGGGGTAGAAAAGTTTCCGACAAGTGTAACTAGTTACTTCTCTATGTCATTGCTGTATTTCCTAAAGGGAAGAAGTCCTCATCCCCCAAACCCAGAAAAGACAATGCCATCTGAAGTCTGCATGCTAAAAATTGATAAATAAGCACTGAAGTGTAGAAGTTATGGGAGAAGGTGAAATGGTGGAGTGTCAACAGAGAGTGTGTGGTGATGTCTTCACTGAGTTATCCACCACAACCCTGAACTGGCTGTGTCCAACCAGGAGCAAGAACTCATGCGACAGGCCACAGCTAGACCTAAGGTTTATCCTGGGATCATCCAGGGTTCGCCCCTGCCTGAGCACTGGATCCCCTGTGTGTCACCTAAATGAACAGGTTTGATCCCTGGACAATCCAGGGATAAACCTTAGGTCTAGCTATGGCCGTAGTGGTGGATAGCTCAGTGCAAGAGTGGGGACCCGTTTTCTGCATAAGGGCTATCCTAGGCTACCAATTTTTCACAAAATGGAAGAATTCTGATCTGCTACCATCTCTTCATAATTTCTCTGCAAGGTATGCCAGTGTCCAAATCCACCGCCACTTCCCCTCCCCCATCCCCTCAGCAACAACACTTTATGCAAGTCCTCCTGGAATGAATATCATCTCTAGTTGAAGACAGTCCAGGTTTCCATTTTTATAATTCTAGCTAGGTTTACTCAGAAGCTGCCACTTTTGCAGCTGTAGAGAAGAAGGGCACGTCAACTCAGACGGCTGGCTATGCTGGGGAAACAGAGCTGCCCAGGGAAGGCGAGGGGCTCATTTGCTAACATGGCATGGCCTCTTCCCTTGGCGGCTCTCAGTGGAAATGGTTGCTCTGACTGGCTGCTGTGGGTAAACTTAAGACAACAACAGCGAGATGATTAGGGTGGTAACAGGGCTGGAGAAGGAACAGCCAGAGACGAGTCCAGCTGCCTTATCTCCTGCTGCACTGGGGTGTATGATGTCTCTCCAGCTTTGAATCTAGAACATAACATAGGAAGCTGCCTTATTTGACTATCGGTCCATCTTAGCCCAGCATTGCCTATACCAGTGGTCTTTAACGGAGACCCACCTCAGACTTCCAACCTACAACATGGGACCCATGGCCAACATTTCTCCATGCCCACCATGGAGACAACAGCTTTGCTGCAACCCATCTGGAGTGATCTCACAATCCACTTTGGGTCACGACCCACCGGTTGAAAGCTACTGGTCTACACTGACTGGCAGCAATGACTCTCCAGGGCTTCAGGCAAAGGTTTTCTCAGCCCTACCTGGAGATTCCGGGGGTTGAACCTGGAACCTTCTGCATGCAAAGGATTTGCTCTGTTATACTGAGCTATTGTCCCTTGGCTTGATTAAGTAAAACATTGTGGTTTCAAAACAAAGCTGGGGAGTGTGAGGTGCAATTGAAGTCACCCATCAACACTCAGCACCTGGACATCAGACTGAACAGGGACAAAGGTCACCTGATCACATTCCTCCCCACCACGGTAATATGCATTGCAATTCCAGGTGCATTCTAGTCATTATTTCAAAATTTGTATAAATTAGTTAGTATATGCAAATTTCCTGCAAATATCAATCTGTTTTTTTGTCTTCTTTTTTATTGTTGTTGGTGACACAATTCCTCTTTTGGGGGTGATGTTTGAGTGGCCACCTTTAGCTCAGGCCTAGCACAACACTTTTTCCATGGCCTGTCTAAACAGAAATCTTTGTGTGCCAGCAGAAGGCCATCTCTACTAAGAACTATATGACAAAGACTCTGTTCAGACAACACAGTAAGCCATGGTGGGTAAACATTTTTGAGCTAAACATTATGGCTTAGCATGTCGTGTGAACCATCCTTAACCATGGTGGCTACATAAGCATGGTTTATACATGCTCACTAACCATTTTCTGCAAAAGGGGTTAGCAGCCTAGCCATGGCTTACCGTGTTGTCTGAACAGACCCAAAGCCAAAGCACTAATGAGCGTTTTCATTGTCACCTAGCATCACAAGCAGCAAAATTGTGGCTTTCTTTAGCTCTGGCTGTGCTCAGATCAAGTGCGCTCACCCACTTCCTACAATGCTGCAAAAGCTTTTAGCGTTGCTTTTGTGGGCTCCAGTTTTTCCACTTTGTCATGGAGTACAAGACAGGTAAGGGAATGACGAAGCAGTCATTTGAGACGGTACAAGGAAAAACAAAACCTTTCACCATCTTCACCGGTAGTGCACTGACTTGACTAAGCTGTGTGTAGTCTTTGGAGACGATTGACAGGAAATTCAAACTGATTTAACTAGGCAAGAAGGGAAGTGGGGCCAAAGGAGCAGATTTCACAAGCTTTTAGTAACCTTTTCCAGAGAAAGGGGGCTGGACAGGCCTCTCTAAGTTTTAGCATCTGGCTGCAGCTATGGGTAAAGCCATTTCCCATGTCCCTGATAAACGTCCCTTAGATATTGGCAAGACATGGAGAAGAGCCTCTCCTAAAGATCTTATAATATGGTTCATACTGGATCAGGTGACTTTGCCCCAAGCTGTTTAGGGACAGGTTTTCCTGTGTGGTGCTCACAGACACCAATGTCTCCATGGCTACCAAGGAACCCACCAGGTTTCCTGCCTCTCCTGATCTATATCATGTTTCCCAAGATTTTTTTCAATTGTTTTTTTAAAAAAAACAACAACACCAAAACACCTGGGAGTTTCGCATCACGTTTAGTGGTTTTGCATTCTGGAGAGCTCAAAATATTGGCCTCGTATGTAGGTTCTTGAGTAAGTTACTTTGCGTTTATGCTCCCCAGTTTGCCTTATAGGAAATGAGTGTTTAGTGATCGGCCATACCCACCATGGCAGCCATTTTATGAATGGGCAAGCTCATCCCTGTGGCAGCCATGCTCCACAGCAGAAATTAAGTTCCTGGGCCCTCCCAGTTACGTTTGTCTCTCTTGAACTCTTCCATCACATTGGAAACACAACTGCTGTCTGAAGTGAAAACACACACTCTCTGGTCAAGTTCTTGCTAAAGCAGCAACACTATGTCTGAAACTTTAGGTGGCGCCTCAACATGATGGAATGTGACTCCATTAGGGAAACCATAATTTCACACTGAGAACTAGGGGTGTCGTGGGCACCTGACTGGATCCGGGAGTTGGGCAGAATCCCCTACACCTACCCGCACCCCCTGGACCGAATTTGCTGGGCCGTGACACATCTGCGTGCCCACTCTTCAACCACCCCACCATTCCGAGATGAACGGAATGCCGCCATGAAGAAGCCTTCTCTGTAGCAGCACCCACCCTCTGGAAAACCCTCCCTCACGCGGTTCGGGAGGCAGAAAATGTAACATCTTTTAAACGTGAAGACATACCTTCTTACACAGGCTTTCCCTGGTTTTTAACGTAGCTGGTTTTATACTGCCTTTTAAACTTTTTAATGTTTATACTTGTTATATTTTATGGTTTTTAGTTATGCACTGCCCAGAGAGCTTTGGCTGATGGGCAGTATAAAAATATAATAAATAAATAAAAAATAAAATAAAAATAACATTTATACAAGATTAAAGACATGGACATTGAGTGTTCGCTGGCCCATGAAGAAGTTCACGTGGCACTTAGAACGGAGGTGGGCAGCACCTTGGCGGGCATCCGACGGATCCAGATATGGGTCAGTCTGTCCATCCCTACTGAGAACTCGCATATCAGAGAGAAGGGTTTTAGCACAGCCTTATACCTGACGCGTTAGTTCTCTTCGCACTGGGAATTGTTTTGGTGAAAGAATTTGGGCCACATAACCCCCACCTCCAGTATTATTGCATAGCTCAATTGCAAGACTGCTACTACCGGCTGAACAAGGCCTCTGTGAGCATGGGAAGTCAAAGCATCATTGAGTGATACTATGCAATTAGATATTTTTCACTGACTTCAATTGCGTTTAGATCAAGCATTTCTTTAATAAATTTAAAAGACTCTGCATAATGTATACCAGCAAGCAATTCGGAGATTGGCAATTACAAAATCCAGAGCAGAAATTATATTATAGATGACAAAATGATTGAGCAGCAGAGAGCTTCCCTTCCTCCCCATTCTTTACTCAGTAAATAGGACATAATGAATCACTGTGTTACATTCGGAACAATGTCCTAACCTTTGCTTTAATTCCAAGCATCAGTTCCAAGCATATTAAAACCAAAGCCTTCCTCCCACCCTCTCTCCTTCTGAATCAACTATTTCAATTTATTTTACCTTTGTTTGCAAACAAGAAGTATTTTAAAGTGAAATTAATCTGGATTTCTCTGTGTGTGTGTGTGTTTGTGTGTGTGTGTGTTTCTTTATATATTTCCATCTGAATTTTATACTTCTTGTATTATCTGGCTTCGGTTTTGTTTTGTCTTTAAAATAAAGATAGGATAGAAATAGATACACACAAAATATAAATAAATAAAATCAATCTAAATTAAAAAAAACCATGAAACTATTTGCTACATTCAATTCTCTCTACTTTTTTTTTCAATGTTCTTTTACATTTTGTCATAGGAAAGCAAAAAACCTTTTCCGATACTTCTCAGGACTGTTCATGAGATCCGTTGCAAGATCCACCTCTATCAAACTGCCCAGCCACCTTATTTTAGACTGCAAATGGGTTCTTGCTTTCTTTCTTTCTTTACTCCAGACATAAGCAATTAGAGCATTGGAAAATAGCACAGTGAATGCTCTGAAGAACTGATCCAGAGAGAGCAAATCTAGCAGTGCCAAGCAACTGTACGGTCCCCTGACACTGCTCCGAACAAGAGTTATTGCTGGTTGAGCACAGCAACTTGCAGAGATGTACACAAAACCTTTGCAATTAAAGCCTCACATTGCAAGGTAACTGATAGCTTACCTGGAGGCAAGTGGGAAAGTTTCCCCTCCCACTTATGGCACTGATCAGACAGGCATAGAAAAGAAATGAAACGTATTAAAATGGCAGAGTAGAAATGGAGAGGATTTGCACCCCCATCGTAGCAGCCTTTCCGGAATGGACCCAGCCAGGACCCATCGCTTTCCAGGTCCTTCCAGAAATAGCACAGGAGGTGGATGAAGGTATGCCATCACTAGGAGAGCGGGTTCATTGTCGGCTCGATGGGAGTTCAGCGGCATGCACAACTCGCTTTGCATCTGCCAGCTGAGCTGCAGGATGTTTCCCGAACTCTGGCAACGTCTTCCTTTATTTTTGGAAGGTTTCATAATTTGTGCAAATTTCCGAGGAATTTGCACAAACTGCGCAAATTCATACATAAGTTCTGCAAATTGCTCAGAAATGCGTGCAAATCGCAAAACTTCCCCAAAATACATAAATAGAGAGCACAAAACTCTCGTAAATTCGACAAGCTGGCACAATTAGCTGCAGATCGAGTCGGGCGCTGCAGAGGAAACCAAATTGGAGTCCGGGAGGGTGGGGGGTGGAAGCATAGGGGAAAAAGCATTGAATTCACACACTCCCCAAACAAATTTCTCTGACATCCCTAGGTGGACGTAGCACAGCCCAGAAGTATACCCACCTCACTTGCCCGAAGACCTAAGGCACACTGAGAGTATGGAAATATCCAGACTTTGGTTGGAGTGGAATGCAACCCAATGACATTTCAGAGCAGAACCAAGCAGTTCCACTATTCCGCATTCTAAACCCGGTGTTTATTTCAAATTACAATAATTACAGAATACCCCTCTCCTCTCTTTGTACAGCACCTCTCTCTCTCTCTCATCAGCATATGCTATTTGCATCGA
Organism: Elgaria multicarinata webbii; assembly: GCF_023053635.1. Taxonomy (NCBI): domain Eukaryota; kingdom Metazoa; phylum Chordata; class Lepidosauria; order Squamata; family Anguidae; genus Elgaria; species Elgaria multicarinata. Next base: position 17,650,687 of record NC_086174.1, on the reverse strand, counting down.
GAAAAGTGGGAGCGGAGGAGAGGGCAGGCACACGCTCCTCTTTGAAATTAAATGACACCGAACCCTGTTGCTTTTTCCCCGCAAAGCTGCCGAACACATCAAAATGCTACAAAAGGCGAGTAAATTGGGGAAGGGTCCACAGGGGGAAGAAATAAAACAAAAGCAACTTGTCAAGTGGGGCTCCCTGCTGCCAGGTGCCGTGCGGCATTCCGGCAAGCGGCATATGCTCAGCCGTCAAATGCGCCGGCGAATATGATATAAGCGGCTGTGAGATTATCCAAGGTGCAAAACAGTTATGACAATCCCTGCTATGGCATCTCTAACGCACATGCGCCATAACCACAGCAGCGCACTCTCCTTTGATTATAAGGCGCAGGAAGCGGGAAATGAATTTAATACAAGGTGAGGAAGAGACCCCTCAGAAGATACTGCGTTTCTAAACATCCACAGTGTTGAAGAAGCTTGTCCACTGGTGGTCATATGGCGTCTAATAACTCTTAACCTGCAAACATATTCATAGTGTTATGTTTTGCAACTGAAACTCAGACTGATGTGGGAAACGGCAGGCTTGCGGAATAAGAGGCAAAGAAAAGGGTCTTTCACACATGGCCATTTAGGATGGCCATGTGTCCTACTTTTCAGAGGACAGTCCTCTACTTGAAGGGTGGCGCAGTCCACGTCCAGTTTAAAGATAAAGAACCCTAAGCTACCTCCAGTATCAGAGGTAGCATGCCTATGAACACCCATTACTGGGACTGGGAGCTTAAGAGGCAGGCTCCTGCTACCTGGGATCGTGTCCATCGGATCCAGCCAGGAGAGGAAGCCTACAAAGCAAGGGGCCAATCAGCGGCTGCTGTTGTCCTGCCTTGGGGGTTTGCCTAGTCTGCGGAACCTTCCAACTGCCTCCTAGCAGACCCAGGCTCCCAGCACAGAACCTTCCAACTGCCTCCTAGCAGACCCAGGCTCCCAGCACGGAACCTTCCAACTGCCTCCTAGCAGACCCAGGCTCCCAGCACGGAACCTTCCAACTGCCTCCTAGCAGACCCAGGCTCCCAGCACGGAACCTTCCAACTGCCTCCTAGCAGACCCAGGCTCCCAGCACGGAACCTTCCAACTGCCTCCTAGCAGACCCAGGCTCCCAGCACGGAACCTTCCAACTGCCTCCTAGCAGACCCAGGCTCCCAGCACGGAACCTTCCAACTACCTCCTAGCAGACCCAGGCTCCCAGCACGGAACCTTCCAACTGCCTCCTAGCAGACCCAGGCTCCCAGCACGGAACCTTCCAACTACCTCCTAGCAGACCCAGGCTCCCAGCACGGAACCTTCCAACTGCCTCCTAGCAGACCCAGGCTCCCAGCACGGAACCTTCCAACTGCCTCCTAGCAGACCCAGGCTCCCAGCACAGAACCATCTCACCCCCAGCTGCAACATCTTTTTGGGACTGGGAGCTTAAGAGGCAGGTTCCTTTGGGGGGCGGGTCCGCCACCAGCGGGGTCACCTCCGAAGGGGGCGACACCAAGGCGAGGGCCTGTCCCCTTATTGGTTTGTTTTGTTTTCTCCCCCTACTGACTTATAATTTTGTTGTGAACTTTAAACTTTTTTTAAAAAAACATTTCTTTTCCTATGTTTTAAAACGTATGTTTTAAACTTTGTAATACCGCCTTGAGGCCCATTATTGGGCAAAAGGCGGGATACAAATAAATATAATAAATAAATAACAAATAAACATGGGTGGGAAGGTGCTTTTCCACTCATGTCCTACTTGTGGGTTTGGCCACTGTGTAAACAGAATGCTGGACTAGATGGACCCTTGGTCTGATTCAGTATAGCTCTTTTTATGCTCTTATGTCCTTGAGGTCCTCATCAGCCAGAGGACAGAGTCTTCCTCAATGGTACTGCATTTCTATTTAAACGATGGCAGTCATTTATAAATTTGCACCTACAGATATAAATAAACATATGCAAATATTATGCAAATTGGCATCCCTTTTGTCCTTTCGCCCCTTTCAATGACTAAGTGGCTGCCCTGGACAAAGGCCAACAGTCCCGGGGGTGGGGGGTGGGGTGGGGTTTTCCTGGTTTCTTTTAAGTGCCCACAGAACATCACTGTCAATATTTTTCTTTTCATCTTTTGGAGATGCCTTGTTACAATTTGGCTTGCGTGCGGCTTGCTCAAGTTGTCAGATCTCAATTTTAGGGGCTTCTCCAGGATCTCTAGGAGTTCAATCTCTTAGTGGGGATTGGATGGATGCCCTACTAGGGACACAGCCCTACGCATGTTTAGATAGGAAAAGAAGTTCTACAGTTCTCAGCATTCCCCAGCCAGCCATGCTGGCTGATTCAGTGCCTCTGTAGGTAGATGCACACACATGAACACTAAGGCACAGTTCACCTCCCAAACCCCTCCCCATTCCTCCTTTGCCACCAATCATCGCTGTCCAATGGCCACCCTCCTGAAGGTTCGGCTATTGGGTGGTACAGGAATGAAATAAATAACTAAATAAATTGAAGGGGAGCTGCCACGATAGGGTGTCCACATAGGGAGCTCGCTATGTCATCCTTTAATGTGTTGGCATTACTGGAGTGCCTAAGAGAGAGAGATTAAACTTCACTAAGGGGAGACATGATAGAGGTGTACAAAATTAAGCATGGTGTGTGGAGAATGTGGAGACTTCTTGCTCCCTCTTTCAAAATACTAAAACCCAGGTCATCCCATGAAGCTGACTGGTGGGAGATTCAGGACAGCTAAACGGAAGGACTTCTTCACACAGTGCATAGTTAAATTATGGAATTCACTACCACAAGATGTAGTGATGGCCCCCAATTTGGATGGCTTTAAAAGGGAGTTGGATAAACTCCTGGAGGAGAAAGCTATCAAGGGCTACTAGCCCTGATTTTAATGTGCTACCTCCAGTATCCGAGTTTGCTGGGGTACATGGGTGGGTGGGTGTTGTTGAACCATGACCTGCTTTGTTAGTCCCTGGTCGACAGCTGGTTGGCCACTGTTTGAACAGAGTACTGGACTAGATGGACCCCTGGTCTGATCCAGCATGGCTCTTCTTATGTTCACTAATATTTCTCTAGTCTTACTGATATATATTTTTCTTAGTTCCCTGAAAATTCCTCCAAGGTTTCACCGGATGAGAAACCCCCAGATTTCCTCTGGATTTTGCTCAAGGCCAAATTCCGGCAGTAAAACCAGTTGGATCCCTATTGGATGCCCATACCAAATAATCTGGTTTTGTTTCCAGGCTGACTCAGAGGCACCAGGGAAATCACTGATGCTGAACAACCCTTTCCGCCATTCTTAATAGATGGGAGAGATTTGGATTTTTAAAATTGCAATGCTTTGTGCACAGGCAACTGGTCACTGTCACTGAATTTAATTTAATTCCACCTTGGCCTTGAACAAATATAAGTAGGATTCTACAGTATTTATTTTATTATTTTTCCTATGACAAAGGGCTGTCCCTGAGTATGGCATTTATATATAATATATATATATTTATATATATATATATATAGAGAGAGAGAGAGAGAGAGAGAGAGAGAGAGAGAGAAAGAGAGAGAGAGAGAGAGAGAGAGAGAGAGAATATTCTGATATTTGAGGCCACTGAGGCCTTAGCTAGACCTAAGGATTATCCCAGGCAAATGGAGGGGTCGTCCCTCCCTGCTCCCGTGATCCCCTGTGTGTCATTTGGATGCACAGGGATGATCCCGGGACAATCCCGGGATAAAGGCCTAGTCTAGCTATGGCCTGTGACACCTATGGAACTGATTTGAGAAGTCCAGAGTGGGGTAGTAGTATCAGACCAGCAGGAAGGTCTGGGTTCAAATCCCCATTTGCCTACAAAATGTATTGGGTGGCTTTTGGACAGCCACAATATATTAATATTAATATTAATGTTATCGTTTATATACCTCCACATAGCCGAAGCCATATCATTCTGAATTACATTGCAGGGTTATTGTGAGAGGAGGGGCGGGTGAACACTGACTTACCTGAACTCAATGAAAGAAGGGCAGGATAAAAACAATGTAGATAAATCAATAAATGAATATGCTACTAGAGTGCTGAAAATAGATTAGTTACAAAACACACAGCACCATGCTTTGTTGGTCCCTGGCCGATGGCAGGTTGGCCACTGTGGGAACAGAGTGCTGGACTAGATGGACCCTTGGTCTGATCTAGCATCAGGGCTCTTCTTATGTTCTTAAGTGTTTTACGTGTTTTCAAATAATTTGTAATTTATATTGTTTTGTACACCTGGGATTTCATGTGATGAAGGACAGTCTAGAAAGGGTGTGTGGACATCCGGGGAACCTCAGAGGGCTGAAGTGAGACCCCAGCAGGCCAGATTTGAGGTACTCTGCGCCCTGTGTGTGGTTTCTGGCTCCTCGCGAGTAACTGCGAGGAGCTGGGACAAATCGCGAGGCCTGCCCACATGTTCCGTGGTCTTGGGATGATCCCAAGACCGCAGAAAAAGTGGGCTGAAAGGGTAGGGTGAAATCCTGGGGAAAGGGAGGGATCATCCCTCTCTGCTCCCGGGATCCCCTGTGTGTCATGTGGATGCACAGGGACAATCCCGGGAATCGCCCCATGTTATCGCCCTATCTAGCTATGGCCAAAGTTTAGCAGCGATGCAAAAAAAATACAGTGACAGATTTAAAACAATAGGATTAATGCATGGCTGGTTAGGACTCCATTTAGCTGAATGGCTCACAAGCTAGCCTTGGCATACACCTGATAAATTAATGTTTAATTGTCCAATTCTTTTCAGACTTTCCCCATTCTACCTACCCATTATCTATTTTGCCACTCTAAGCCTACTCATTAATTTCTGCCACTCCTCCTTGCCATTTCTCCCATTGTATGGAAGAAGAAGAAAGGAAATCTTCTAATACTATATTGGATTTTCCTTATTCGTCACAGTGCTGATATTGTAGCATCAGAGAATCTTAGGTTAATTAAGCACAACCTCCTTGGTTTATGTGCATCTCGGCTGCCCTTAATCAAGTGATGTTTTCCTTGGGGCAGGAGCAACTTCCAGATATTGAGTTCACCAATTACTGGTGCAACAAGGCACTCCCATGATGCTTTGTGCAGGTCCAAAATGACCACACGACATACAGCAAAAGAAACAGAAATGCTTCCTCTTAAAATATAAATATAAATGTACAAACACTATATGATTTCAGAATGCTTAGAAGCTTTGTATCTACAATGCAGACTCTACAAATAGTCACCGAAAACACTGGCTGAAAATCCTAAAGGAAAGGCAACAATTCTTCCTCGTGAGATGTCCAAATCAGAAAGTAGTTGTGTTCTGGCAAGTCCTACATCTTTTTGTGTAAGGTCTAGTGGGAATCCCAAAATTCTAGATTTCATTTAGAAAGAAAGAGAACTAACCTCATAGTTCCTAGTCCTCATGGTGCAGAGACAGGTCCAATGGGAAAAAAGTAGTCCACAGAAAATATGTAGCACTCCTGAGAATCCTTCTTAATGGGAAAACTTTTTGTTCTCACTCCCCTTTAAGTAGGAATGAGAGATTCAGCAAAGCTCGACTCTAGGGCCATAGCTAGACCTAAGGTTTATCCCTGGATCGTCCAGGGGTCAAACCTAGAGTGACCATATTTGGGAAACCAAAAAAGAGGACACCTAGTGTGTGTGTAGGGAAGCAGCTTTCTGAGTCCTGCAGAAAGTACGTTATTCCCCCGCCACCGTAAAGAACCAGATTGGAGTGGAGGAGGGGAAAGGATTTCATTCTGCACCACCACCATCCACTCCAGTTGGGGCTTTTTCTATAATGTCCACGAATGACCCACTTTCCCCTTTAAGACCTCAATTGGAGCTCGGGGTGGGGGAATGACGTGCCTCAAGAAAGCATGTCATTCCCTCCTGCCATGCTAATGGCAGCCTTAAAGGGGAAGGTGTGTCATTCCAGGACATTATTGAAAATTATAGAAAATCCCCCCTGACACCATGGAAAGAACAAAAACCAGGACAAATCCGGGGAAATCCTGACAGTTGGTCACCCTAGTCAAACCTGTTCATCTAGGTGACACACAGAGGATCCAGTGCTCAGGCAGGGTGAACCCTGGATGATCCCAAGATAAACCTTAGGTCTAGATGTGGCCTAAATTTCACCTCTGAGCTCAGTCTGCCTCATTTCTGTTCATGATTGTGAGCTTCTTCTTCTTTTGTTTGAATGGGAAACGTGTGAATTTGGGAACAGGTTTTTTTTATGTGCGCGCACCCAAATTCCTTCTTTCCCCCCATTGACTAAAGCATGAAAGTATGCATGAAATATCTATCTATCTATCTATTCTGATATATTAAGGATGTTTGCACACCCAAAGCTTTGGAAGAACACATGAACGGAAATGTGTAAATGTGCGCTTACTTCAGTCCACATAAGGCACCTTTTTCCACACCATCTGAACATGTGGCTGATAGGGAAATGTTTCCATAGGCCATGGAGGAAAATAATAATTTTTGCACATTATTTCATTGTGTGTTGAGGAGTTTCATACGAAGCAGCCGATTCTAATTGCGCAGTCTGTGTTGGCAAGCCTCGGAAATTGAGGCGAATCAAAAGCAGAATCCCCGCAGCCTTCCTAAGACAGTTCACCCCTTTGAGTCTGCGTTAATGACGCTTCCCGTGACATGCAAGGTTCTTCTATGCATGACAATGCTGCTTGGAGATACAACTCAGTTACAAAGCCTGATATGCTGCAGTGTTGTACATTACCGGTGGTTTTAAAATGCTCCCTGTATTAGCAATGGTTAATCGGGAAGGACTGCTGCTATGTAAGTAAATAGTGTTTCTAGTTGAACATTAAGGGCTGAATCAGATGGTCAAGTAGCAATCAAGGAGGGAATTTTCATCCGCTTGGATTCTGCTTGGTTCACATCAATCTTTATAAACTGGGTAATATGGGGAGAACAGGCCTGTGTTTTATTTCTCTGATTAAACCTGCCGTCTGCTTCTGGAATTAAACTTCTTTTAGAAAAAAGAAAAAAGAAAAGAAAACAACAGCATGTATACAGAGAACCTCAGCAAGGACCCAATGATGCTGGTCTGGAGGCTCCTTTAATCTTGCATAAATCAGGCTTTTACGGACACCAGTTATGCAAGGTAGGAGATATACAATTTCTAGAGTCTCCATTGTGCACAACACTGGAGCTCCGGACCCGAGCAGATGGTTTCCGGGCACTCAAAGAGTGGGTTTGCGAATGTCCCGGGACAGTGAGCTGGGTCCATTGGGGCGGACTTCTGGACCCAGTCGGGCAGCCGTGACATCCCTAGGTAGCACACACCCCATGCACATAGATGGTTCCATGTTCAAGCCCTGGCATTTCCAGATGAAAAAGGATCTGGTAACAGGCAATGCAGAAGATTTGTGCTTCAGACCCCAGAGGGTTGCTGCCAGTCAGATCAGGAAGTACTGGGTCAGGCAGGTCAGTGATCCGGCGGTCGGGATGTAGTGATTATGTAAAATCCATTCCGTCTACATTTTATGGATTGACCGTTGTCTGCTCATTGATGGAATCAGGGTGGGATCTACACTACTGCTTATAACGGTTTATAATGGTTATGACAACTGTTCAGGCCCAGGACACATTGCATATACAGTTTTCAAACCTTTTTTAAAGTGTTGTATCCTGCTTGGTGTCGATCGGGCCCTGGGGGTTTTCAAGTTCCCAAATTTTGTGCAAATCCATATTTGTGCAAATTAGCACTTGAGAAAATCTGCAATTCAACCTCTCCCTCCCACAACCAAATGCCCATATTAGCCTTTGAGGGAACTGCACATTCTCAGTGTTGTTATTATTTTATATATATTTTTCTATTACTAAATGTGCATAAAATTTCAGGATGTTGAAAAGACTAGTCTGCAAGTCCCCGGATCTTTGCAACTTGTGGGAAGCTTGTCCTCTGCAGAACCCATGGGTTGGATTCATAGAAACCCAAACTCATTTGAGTCCATTACAGATTTCTCTGACATTTCTATGTGGCACGTAAGAGCAGAAGATGCACAGCCAGCAAAGCCTGTGCAATACTACTGGGCCACAACCTTTCTCCGGCAGAAAGACAGTTTCATATGAAGTTATTTTATGCTCAATTTTGTTACAGGGCAGCGGTGCCGTCCCTGTCTCCAGATGTTGGCACAGCTTCAGACTGAAACACACGCCATGGGTTCCAAGGGGGAAGCTGCCACGTTGCAGCCATTCCAGATGGCCGAGCAAGTAAGAGCCATCTTGCGGGCGGCCCTTTGCCTTGCTCTTGAGAGTGTTTCATTTTAAGCAGCCTGTATTTCTGGTTTTCTATTTTCTACTAATTGGTTGCTGCTCTTGTGTAATTCAACGAAGCGGAATGGCGGTAGATTCAAGGCAGATGAAAGGAAGTTCTTCTTCACACAGTGTGTAGTTACTATGGAATTCGCTACTGCAAGATGTAACGATGGCCACCAACTTAAGAAGGGGTTAGACAAATTCATGAAGGACAACAAAGTCAATGGCTACTATCTCCAAGATCAGAGGCAGTACGCTGGGGAACATGAGGAAGGGGGATGCCATTGATTTCATATTCTGGCTTCCCATAGGCATCTGTTTGTCCATTGTGTGAACAAAACGCTAGACTGTATAGGCCTTTGTTCTGATCAAGCTTCGGAGCAGGAGGGGCAGAGACTGTGCAGTGCTTGGGATGTTGTCTAAACTGGCTTCCATGGTCTCCTTGAGCATGTCTCAGGTATGCCTTATCCCGGGGATTGCCCCAGGATCATCCCTATGCGTCCACAGCGGATCCCGGGGGCAGGGACGGAACATCCCTGCATTTTCCCAGGATAACCAAGATGGCTTTTAGCCCAGTTTTTCCCGTGGTCTCAGGATCGTCCCAAGACTACAGGAAGTATGGGCAGTCATCCTGGTTTCGTCCCAGTTCCTTGTGAGTAAACATGAGGAGCCGGGAACCAGGCATGGGGCATGGAGCTCTTCAGGCACTCTGTGCCCATCAGGGGTGGGGAGGGGAAATGGATTGTGTGTTTTTTACCTTGTTATTTTTGCTGGAGCGCTTGTGCGCTCCAGTTCTTCTTGTTCTTTTTTTAAAAAAATGGCCGCCGTGATGGGAACAATGCCCGAGATGTTACGCAGCCCATGTGGACTGAGGGGGAGGATCCCATGATTAGCATATCACGAGATCCTCCCTCTCCCCTTCCCTGGTGTAGACATGCCCCTCCCCTCCCCACCCCTGAAACTACCCGCCTTTTGCCCTCTCCACTCTCTGCTTACCGAGCGCGGAGAGACAGCCGACATGGTTCACTCCGTGCTGGCTGTGAGGGGGAACGGAGGGGGAGTGTGGTTTCCTGGCTCCCAGTTCAGAGCTCCGTCTATGAGCTCAGAGCCAGAAAAATGAACAAGCCTATGTCCACCACTACCCCCAGACCCTGCGTAGGAGACATAGGATTGCTCCCTACACTGTATTTTTAATGTTTGATTCTGTGAGCCACCTTCCGAAGAACTGCTCCTTAAAACAGCTCACAAATGGTTAAATAAACGAATAAACACACAAGGACGCTAGTCCTTAAGGTTGCTGCAACAATGAAGTGCAATGGCAAGCACATTTTATCATCCTGTAGGCATTCCAACATCAGTGCAGGCAAACAGGCTAGCATGGATCAAGAGGAGCTCAGAAGAGGGGCAGGTTTGAATACAAAAATGCAGACCACGTCATTTAGGAACATAAGAAGAGACAAGCTGGATCAGACCACGTGCCTAGCTTCCAGGATGGTACAATGTGATTTCGAAAAAATCACCATAGCAAGTTTTCCGAGGCGGAAAGTGTAAACTGCTGATAGATCAATAAGTAATTTCTTCCAAGAGGAACTCTTCCTTCTTCAGCAAAGTAGCAAGGTTGTTAAATCAAACTCAAACTTAATACATTAACAAAGTTGAGATTAATCTAAACTGCGAAAATTCTCGGCTGCCCTACTTAAGTTTATCTCAACTGATCATTTATTTATGCTGCCATAAAAACCCAGGCGCTTTCCACGGCGATTGCTGCTTATTGGCTCTAAGGCAACTTGAAATTAGCCTGCTCGACTTTTCAGGGTGACGACTGCGTTTTCTGCTCAAAATTTATCACAGCGCAGTAATGGCGGGATCAGGCGGCTCTCGTAAGGATTAACAACGCACCCGGCCAAATGGGATCATTACCATTCCTCTGACAGATTCCTTCTCTAATCTGCTAGGACTAATATATCCTTCCCCGACATTCATATAAATGAACTGCCATATATTACAATAGTTGAGAACACTGATGGCAGCCAGCTCTGAAAACAGATGACTTGGGCCATAGCTAGACCTGAGGTTTATCCCTGGATCGTCCAGGGGTCAAACCTGTTCATCTAGGTGACACACAGGGGATCCAGTGCTCAGGCAGGGGCGAACCCTGGATGATCCCAGGATAAACCTTAGGTCTAGCTGTGGCCCTGGACACTGGAGTCAAGGTGTTTCCCCTTCCTCCTCGGATCTATTTTGGAGTAGACTGAGCATCCAGATCAAGGATGCAGAAACCCTGGCCTGGAGGATAAATCCAGTCTGCCTGGGGTCCCAACCCAGCCCTCCAGGTTTTCCCAAACAGCCATGTTCGATTTCCTGCTACAACTAATCATTTTGTGGTTTTCATGGCTTTTGTGCAGTTCTTTCTCCATTCCAAGAACTTTTAATGTGTCTCCTATGGCCTAGTTACTGGCAGTAAGAACCTGAAGTTAAAATATGTTGATATTTTTGAGCCCAACCCCTTTTGCCTTCACCCCGCCCTGCCCGTTGGGATGTGTCCCCTGTGAGTTTCTCCAAAATGGAACTGTCCTTCAGGCTGGAAGAGGTTCAAGATGGTGCTGTCCAAACTGAAATCAATATTGACCCCTACAAAAGCCATGTTTGGCTAGTTAGCCAGCTCCTTTCCCCAGCCATCTTTGAGCAACCAAGCCAGGCAAGTGTTTGGGGAGGGGAGTAGGTTTTCTGGATAAGGAGGCATTTTGGGAGTGGGGATGATGTCAGGTTTCTGCACTGTCATGAGGCCTCATGATTTTAGCTAGGATTTAATTAGAACTAGTTTGGAATGTTTGGAATCTCATGGCAAGTTCTTAGAAATCCAAAGACCAATCCTTGTGCAGAGTGCTTTCAAAGTCCCAGATGGTGATGGATCCAAACCAGGAGGGATTTCGGGACATGAGATGAGATGTTCCTAGCAAAGGCTTGTTACCTTTGCCTTGGCTTATAAAGGGAGGCATAGGCCTCCTCCAGACCACTTGAAAGACAGGGGCTTTGGCCCTTCAGCAATGCCCCTGTCCAAACAGGGCAGAACTGCTCAGCCAACCAAGCTTTAATCTGAGTGACTCCTTCTGCAAAGCTCCCACCTCTTCCAAAACTCTACCAGGTTCTCCAGACGGGACTCACAGCAATGCCGAAATCTACTCCTGACACTTCGAGGGCCTGGCATCCCAAGACCCTTCTGTGCTCAATTCATCATCACCACCCCCATGTCCTTGGCAAAGGTGATATGGAAAGTGGGAAGAGTTCTTTTTAAGGCTCTTCTGGGCACATGGGATATGTCTAGTAGGGGTGTGCACAGACCCCCCACTCCGCTTCACTTTAAGATCCGCCATTTTCGGATCGGCCCGCTCCGCCCCGCCCCCACTCCGCCTGTGCCCACTCCGCTCCGCTCGGAGCTCCAGCTCCGGATCGGAGCTCCGGTCCCCCCCCCATAGGGGGAGTTACCGGGCCCTGCCGCCATCGCCGCCCATGCGGCAACGGCGGCAGAGCCCGGTAAGGAGGAGGGGGGCCTTACCTCCCTCCGTCCGTGGTCCGTCGCCGTCTTCAATTGAGCCCGTGGTTCCACCAGGAAGTCTGGGCCGCAAGTGCGGCCCAGACTTCCTGCTGGAACCACGGGCTCAATTGGAGATGCTGACGGACCGCGGACGGAGGCAGGTAAGGGAGAGGAGGGTGGGGGGGTTACCGGGCCCTGCTGCCGTCGCCGCATGGGCGACAGCGACAGCGGCAGGGCCCGGTAAACCCCACTTACCTTTCCAGCGGAGCTCCGGATCGAGGCGAAGGATCCGCCTTCACCTCGATCCTCTTCGCCACGCTCCGCCGGCCCCCCAATCCTCTTCGCCTCCGCCTTAACGGCAGGCGAAGCCCCCCGCTCCGCTACTGCTTCTCCGGTCCGATTAGAAGCGGAGCACATCCCTAATGTCTAGGACAGATGAAGGCTAGAGCTCCTTTCCATGTTACCCAGTTTCACAGGATGAAACATACCTGCATGAAGTCATCTAACAGTGAAGTCAGTGGCATTTGAGAGATCTGGAAAATTAGTCCAGACACACTGAATTATTTCCAGAATGGATCCTAAAAGGGGGGTTGGGATGGGTTCCTGGCAGTCACAAGCTGCAAGATGTCTGGTTACAGAGTGTCTGGAATATTCTAAGCTTGCCTGAAACTTAAATACATTACCAGCTTCACAACCTAAGTACATAGTTTGCAATCTCATCCAGTTCTCACCAATCACTGCAACAGCCGAAAGAGAAGGCTCCTGTTTTACAAAGATAATTCAGAACCCAATCTATAGCCTTGTTCAATCCCACTGAAATCAGCCGCTCTAAAATGGTTCGAAATCCTGCATTTTGCCCTTCACCAATAGGATGAGACTCTCCCCGCCAACAAAAAAACCACACCCTTCTTCCGAAAATTGGATTGAAATTTATAAATCGCTTAACTACTTTGGGGGGAGGGGAAAATGTTACTCAATGGCGAGAAATCAATTTCAGAAAAGGACAGTATTGTAAGAGCCACAGCGAAAGCAGGAATCGGAATGCAGAGATAAACAGTCGCATCATATTCTGCTGACAGTACTTACGATGTGCAGCTCTAAGTAATCACCGAGCCCAGTAGAGCTATCCACTCTCACCAAGATGGCTTCCTTCTGAGATGTGCTAAACCCTATTGCCAGCCTATCTGCTCGCGTGCTGGGTCGGTCGTTGGGAGGCCACGTATATGTGATCTGTCCACCACCTTTGCTAAATATATAAGTTGTTCCCGCTGTAAGAGAAAAAGAAAATTCATTAGAATTTTTACAGTAGCCTGACCCTTTAAATACAACAACAATCAACTCTTACAAGGATGAGCAAATCCGTCAATTCCATTTTCAGTCAGCTTCATATTTCTCCAACCTTAAATTTATCTCCAACTCTGAGATTTTTTTTCAATCCTAAACTTGGCTCGTCCCAAACCTTTAAGTCTGCATGAAAATTTGTACTCATTTTGGTGTGCATGTCTCTGAACACGTCCCTTTCTGTGCACAATCTTGTCTAATGTAGACAGTTGGTGCAAGTTATTTTCCTAATATAAAGCATGTTTGTACATTATTTGCACTAGTATATATGTATCTATCCCAGAGAGCAACATTTGGATAAATGCAAATTTTGAAGGATAAGCAAGTTTCGAATCGCGTATTATTCACAAGTGCAAAATTAAATATGTTCACATTAAAAGGAGGACTGAATGAATTTCCCCCCATCGTTTCACATATTACAATCTTGGCCTTATGACCCTCTGAGGGCCTGTTGAGAAGACAAGTTAAACTCTGCCGGTTAAGGCTTTTGATTAAGCAGCTGGGTTTAAGGTGACTTATGCAATACGTTTTGCTAAACCCTGGTCACTCACTAACCACAGTCGTACCATCTGCAGCAGGGTGAGCGGCTCTAACCATGGCTTACAGTGTTGTGTGTGACAGCACAGATTGTGGTTAGTGCTAACTCCAGTGAACCACAGTTTCACTAACCACAGAGCCTGAAGCGTCATCTCAACATGCCCACTGAAACGCTCTCTAACCTTTTGTCTGTTTTGTACTTGTGTCAGGGATGTCCTCATACTCAGGCTGAAATCCTATGCTGGGGAACTCAATGGCTAACAACTATTACCCAGAGGACCTTTTCTTCTGCCGCTCCCAGTTTGTGGAATGGCTTGCCAGGAGAGATTCGTCAACTTAATAGTCTTCCGGAATTTAAGAAAGCCATAAAGACTGATCTCTTCCGGCAGGCCTACCCAGCTGAATTTTAAATTTGTCTTTTAATGATGTGCTGCTTTTAGTGATGCATTGGTTTTAAATGTTTTAATTAATTGTATTGATGTTTGCGTTTGTGTTGTGCCCCGCCTTGATCCAGAGGGAGAGGCGGGTAACAAATAAATTCTTCTTCATCATCATCATCATCATCATCATCATCATCATTGGTCTTTCTTCTGAGTAGGAATCCATAAGATTGAATTGTTAATAATTGATGACCTCCCACAGTCTGTCTGACTTCTAGTTCTAGGCCTTAGCTAGACCTACCTGTTATTGTGTGACGGAGGGGTGAAGGTCTCACGATGTTTTTATCATGAGACACCCCCCTTTGTTTACACATGGTGCGCAATGACCTCAGAGGGAGAGGTCCACCATTTTGTTTGTTTTTCTTAAAGGGGAAGATGAGCACAAGCGCTCGTCCTCAAAAGGTTAGGTTTTTACCATATTTCTTCAATTCTAAAACACACTTCCCCCCCCCATATAAACATCTCTAAAAACGGGGTTTGTCTTAGAATCATGGGTGTGTTTATTATTTCTTAGAATCAAAGCCTTTTTTCTGTTGGTGGTACTGAAATTAGTGTGCGTCTTACAATCGATGGCGTCTTAGAATCAAAGAAATACGGTATATATATTTTCCGCTCTCCCCCCACCCCACCCCCGATGGGCGCAGTGCACCTGAGCTCTGCGCCCCGTGCATGGGTCCCAGCTCCTCGCGAGAAACCAGGACAAACCACGATGCCCGGCCACACATTCCGTGGTCTCGGGATCAGCCCAGGACCATGGAAAAAATGGGCTCAAAGGGTAGGGCGAGATCTTGGGACAAGGGAGGGATCATCCTTCCCTGATCCTGGGATCCCCTGTGTGTCATGTGGATGCGCAGGGATGATCCTAGGGATCGCCCCGGGATTTTGCCCCATCTAGCTAAGGCCCTAGTTCCTTAGAACTTGTATCACTTGCTGCTCAACTGCCACAAACATTCTCTAAGGCCAAATCTACGCCAAGCAGGATATGACACTTTGAAAACAGTTTGAAAACTGTACATTGAGTGTGTCCTGGGTCCCAATAGTTGTTACTACTGTTATAAACCATTTTAAAGCAGTAGTGTAGATCCTGCCTACGTTTGGAAGTTCACAGACCAATTCCTTTCTTTCAGACCATTTGGGTGTTTATGTGTTTAATTTTGGTGTCTACGTGTTTCTTTTAATTTACACATTTCTGTACAAGCCAATGTACATTTCTTACACATTTCTGTACAAGCCAATGGAAACCAACCATTTTTTTCAGGTGGGCCCATTTTACTTCCAAAGTAGGTGGGACTACAACAGAATTCATGAGTTTGAAATACCCATAGAAGGAGCATATTAGTGGGAAGATGCAGGTTCAAATCTCTGCTCAGTCATGAAGCTTTCTGGGGGTACCTGGGACTGTCACTATCCTTCAGCCCAATCTACCTCATAGGGTTGTTGCAAGGTTAAAAATGATGACTTAATCTCCTTGGCGGAATGGTGGGATATAAATGTAACAATAAATGTATACATTAGATCCACAGGGGCACATTTAGACATGCAACTCAGGTGATAATCCCTAGCAAGTATGTGAGAGAATACATATATGTGAATAAAACATGTACATATATGTCTCAGAGTAAAATGGAACTAGGAACTAGTGACAATGAAACTGAATGTGCCCCAACAACCACTTTCTTGAAATAGATGTGTTTCTGTTAGCATTTCATGCACAACTTTTGGGGCTGCTAAAATTAATTAGTTTGGCAACAGTTTTCAATACTTTCTTTGTGTTTTTCTTAAGTTTAAGCAGTGTAAGAAATCTACATGGTATTGTCTATAATTTTTTACAAGTGTTCCAATAAAACTTTCAACATAATACAACATGTAGGTCACATTGAGGCCATAGCTAGACCTAAAGTTTTTCCCAGGATCATCCCGGGTTCATCCCTGCCTGAGCGTTGGATGCCCTGTGTGGCACTTAGATGAACAGGTTTGACCCCAGGACAATCCTGGGATAAACCTTAGGTCTAGCTACGGCCTGAATGTCCTTTAATTTTGCAGAGGTGGGCAACTTGCAGCCCTCTAGATGATTTGCCCTACAACTCCAATAAGCTCTAGTCAGGACAGACAGAAAGGCAAAAATATCTGGAAGCCTATAAGTTGCCTCCCCTGCCTTAAGGCATCGGAACATTTTCTGATACACACTGGAAAGAAATCAAATGGAAATGAACCTAATTTCTATAGGAATCAATTCAAACTTTTTCGGAAAACCCACATCACTGTAAACATTTCTGTCAGGTATCTTCTTCCATATCCCAATACATCCCCCCAAAACTGCCCTACAACTGGGGATGTACAAGAATTTTGATTCACTTTGCAAATCATTTGAATTCGCACTGCTTGGTATACCGAATGTGAACATGAATGTGAGCGTGTCTTTTTCAAAGAGGTCGCCTGCAAATTCCCAAACTTTAAAAAATGAATATTTTGAGAAACGCACACTTTAAAATGCATTTTAAAAACAAGTACACATTTTAACGATTTAGTTAGGAAGGGTGAGAGCACTTTTAAAAATTAAGCATGGAAATGCACATCTTCCCTGTTCAAAATGGGCACTTTTCCCATGCAAATGGAGAAAAATCAGGTTGCAAATGAGAACGAGAGTGATACAAACTGAGCTACAAATTGGGATACAGAATATCTTGGTGAACATGAGTATCCCTGGTTGTCACATCCCTGCTTACAACACAATAATCTACATGTTCGAGGATGGGCAAAAATCCTGGAGAACGCTCAGGTAGACTCCTTCAGCCTGATACATTAACTTTTCCCGGCCTAGTATGTAGGTTCAACATTTGAGCATACAACTGCTCCTCCTTACTTCCATCACTCGATTCTGAAATAATAAGGTCCCAGGAGGACTACATCACATTTCCCCCGAACAGATAGTTTGTCCCTAAATAAATCAGAATATAGTTTGAAACAAGCACAAGAAACTGCAAACAGGATGCCTTCTGGGAGATGCCTATATAGTAATGTGTACCTTTATAACTAACCACAGAAACTTCTCAAGTAATTGTGATAATAAACTGCTGAGCCACCCACCCTTACCTGTCTCCCTCAGGGAAGAAGGCATTGACTAAAAGAAAAGTCTCATTCCTCGACGATTTTTAAGGAGTATGGGAGCTTAGCTCATTTCCCTCTGCTGTCTCCCCAAACTCCAGGGGGAAAGCGGAATCATGCACACAGGCTTTTCCACATGGTATGATGAATAAGTTTTCTTTAATTAACTGCAGTATTGGGGGGGGGACGTTACTGAGACCACAGCAGATGGAAAGGGGGGTTATTGCTGTCCTCCCTAGCTACAATTGGGACAAAGGGCTCATCTACACCAAGCAGGATATTCCACTATGAAAGTGGTATATGAAAGGCAGGATCTACACTACAGCTTTATAGTGGTACTGAAGAGCACTGACAACTGTTGGGGCCCATTGACACATCTACACCAAGCAGGATATAACACTATGAAAGTGGTATGAAAGCAGTATGTGGTATGTGTCAATGGGCCCCAACAGTGGTCAGTGCATTTCAGTACCGCTATAAAGCAGTAGTGTGGCTCCTGCCTTTTATAAACCTCTTTCAGACCACTTTCGTGGGATATCCTGCTTGGTTTAGATGACCCCAGGGTCAAATGACTGGATATACACTACTGAGCAGTAGTGTATATCCTGAAGTGCACTTCAAGACCGCTATAAAGTAGTGTGGCTCCTGCCTTTTATATACCACTTTCATACTGCTTTCATAGTAGAATATCCTGCTTGGTGTAGATGTGCCCAAAGTTCCTCTCCCCCAAACAGGTGGAGGTAGAAGATTTAGAAGAAGAAAAAACTTCTGTTGTGGGAACTTTTTTCTAAGCCTTGTAGCTGCAGCTTGGGCAGGGTGTTTCCCCCTCCCAATTCCAGCTAGGGAGGAAAGAGATCACACCCCCCCCCCATTCCTCATGCACTGCAGTCCCCATAACCTTCGCACCTCAAATACGTGAGTATTTTTCTAAGCCAAGATGGAGCCATAGACTATGCATTTGGTGTAACATCTCGTCTGTTCCGAAGGCCCTGACATGAGCGCTGGGTCTCGTTCGCTCTGCTTTCAGCAGAAAAGACTGAAAATGGGAACCATGGTAGATTTTTCAAACATCCCAATTGTTTTTCTTCCAGAAAACTCTTGCAGCTTTCCAGTTTGAGACACACACCCACACACCCACCCCTACTGATATATAAGCAACAGTAATGTTTTAAGCAAGTGCCACTCATAAGTACTAAAATCCACCAAGAATAAAATTTAACTGCACAGTGTCCTCATGGCTTCCCGGAGCCATAAATAACTCTCTATATCTTATAGTGAATTAGCAACTGAGTTCCCCAACCACTTTTCTAAAACTAGGCCCTAACTGAAAAGGATATC
The DNA here is from genome assembly GCF_023053635.1 of Elgaria multicarinata webbii. Lineage (NCBI taxonomy): Eukaryota > Metazoa > Chordata > Lepidosauria > Squamata > Anguidae > Elgaria > Elgaria multicarinata. Next base: position 17,632,095 of record NC_086174.1, on the reverse strand, counting down.
ACACACACACCCTTTTCCCCCAACAACAAACAAGCTCATGTGGAAATAGGATGAAATCAGGTTGAATTTAAAAAAGGACAATCTCAATGGGAACCCTGCTAGTCAGAGAAAAAAAGAAAACTGAGCTAGATATGGGGATGGCCAGAACTGTCGATCTTAATATACTTTTAACTTTTGTATATCTCTATAGGTTTTTAATGTATATGTTTTTAATTTTGTAATGCCGCTTTGAGGCCCAGCATTGGGCAAAAGGTGGGATATAATAATAATAATAATAATAATAATAATAATAATAATAATAATAATAATAATAATATCGTAGCTCAGTTTTATTAACTTTGACTAGCAGGGACCCCACTTTCAGTCTCTACTCTCTCCATATTATATAAAACTGGAGAGACTAGAGACTGAACTGAGGATACATGGTACAACAGGGATTGAACCCGGGAGAATACATAGATAGATAGATAGATAGATAGATAGATAGATAGATAGATAAATAGATAGATAGATTTGCTATGGGTGTATGAGAATTTCATCTCTGTACTTAAAGCATGTGAACATATTCCGAGCAGGAGTGCTGTTTTTCAAGGAAGCTTTGCCAATTCTTAAATTTCCAATTGTGTTTGAAAACCCCCAATTGTGGTTGAAAAACTTGCGTCAAAAATTAAGGAAAAGTCAACATCTAGGTTTACAACTGAATGGAAACCTCTTATAGACTTTTTGCGGGATCTAGAAAAAAATGACCTGTTTGTCTGTGGATTCAGCGAATAAGAAGAAAATTTTTAGACATCAAAAAGAGGGGAATTTCTCATTTTTGGTTTTTTTTTGTGATTAAAGAGTAAGAGAACTTATTGTTACTTATTTTTGCTGTGGAGAAAATCGGAAGCCCATTTTAAATGTGCATGTGTTATTTTTGTGATGTTTGTTTACTTGTCTGGTTTTTATGGTTGGAAATAACAATGAAAAAAGAAAACGAAAAGAAAAACTCCTATTTTTAAATAAAAAAAAACAAAAAAAAAACCCTGCACACTTTGCAATGCGCTTTTTTGTGGGGGGGGGACACCACACATTTTCATGCTTTAGTCAATGGGGGAAAGCACACACTTCTGGGGGGGGGGGATATGCACAGAAATGCACGCTTCTCATGGTCGAATGAGCCGGAAAACAGGTTGAAAATAGGAGCAATCACAAACAAGCTTCAAAGTATTTTTCTGAGAATTTAGGCCATCTTGAAAATTGCTGGTTCTGCCATCCCTATTATTTGCTCTCCCAAGCAAGCAGCAGCCCCCCCTCCAAAAAAAATCCTTCTTTCAACTTGGTGGGTCACACATTGTTCAGGCCTGGTCTTGTTTATGTAACGGCAATTGCATGGAAGATATCGTGGGAGGCGGAGAACGCATAAGAAATAAATTCAGGTGATGGTTTGATGTGGTTGATCAGTTTGTGGCAGAAAAAAAATAGTGAATGGGATGGCAGCGCTTTGCTTCAGCAGCCATGCGGCTGTGCTAAAGATAATGAATACAGCCTATGAAAGACGCGTCTGATTTGTGGGAGATGCGTACAGTTAAAAAAAAAAGTGCTGGTAATTGGAACCCATCACATTTCTCTCTCCCTTTTCAACACAGATCTTTACTCATTTAATTAGAGTTTGTTTGTTTGTTTCTTTGTTTTTACATAAAACTTTTTGGGATTGCAGAAGGGCTAAAAATATATATCAGCTGACAGGCCATGCAATTCAGCCATACATCTTCTTGCTGAATTATAGATTGCCTTAGTAGGCATAAGGAGCAAAGTAGAATCCATTTGTGCTGGCATTACTTTTATCAGGTATCATGAAGGATGTCTGAATATGGTAAAATTTGCACTGGAGGAAAGGTGCAAATCCCCCCAAAATTGGCAAAAAAAATTAAAAAAACAGCCCGCACAAATCCCTCCAATGCACATTTTTGGCAAGTATGATGATGATGATGATGGATCATTGGCTATTGGGTGGTATACAAATGCACTAAATAAATACATGAAAAAATATTATTTTGCATATTCTTTTCTGTAACTACTTTTGCATAACATTCCGGAAAGTAAAAAAAAGATCTGCATGTCCACGGAATCCATGTGTCTCAGCAAAAGCTGGTCGGCTGCACAATCTATGGCTCAGATTCATTATTATTATTATTATTATTATTATTATTATTATTAATTTATATAGCACCATCAATGTACATGGTGCTGTACAGAGTAAAACAGTAAATAGCAAGGCCCTGCCGCATAGGCTTACAACCCATTTGATTCCATTGCAGATCTCTCCAACATTCCTAGATAACAGTTGTGTGATGCCTAAGAACATGAGATCATAAAAAAGAGCCCTGATGCTGGATCAAACCAAGGGTCCATCTAGTCCAGCACTCTGTTCACACAGTGGCCAAGCAGCTGTTGGCCACTGCAGGCGGTTGGATACTAACCAGCATGATTCTGAGGATCTTCGTGCTGAGGATCTGGTTTCATCATGAATTCTGATTTTAAATGAAGAAATGAGCCACTGAGGGTATCTAATGCAAAACAGGAGGAAACATACACCTCCACTCTGCATTTTAGCTAGATGGGTAAAAACAGGTTTCGAGGAAGGGGGAGGGATGGAGGCTGCGGGTAGCTCGGATCCCTGCATCCACAGTCTCCTCCCCTCCCCACCCACTGACACACACCCCTTCCACCCCTCTAATGACACCTCTAATATTTGCAGAAATGGCCCTTTAGGGCCACAGTTGTGAGGAACAGTAGATATACAAAAATATAGAGCCCCCATCTTGCATTAAAATGCCGGATCGCACATAGGACAGGCTGATGGTGGCATGAGCAAATGGGTCCCATAAGTACTGGAGCACTTGCACAACTCGGCAGGTGGGGGCAGCAGCTTGCCCAGCCTGGTTTTGGGTGGAGAACAGAGAGGGGGGAATCCAATGGACTCCCAGATCCAGTTGGTTACCTGCAACATCCCTAGATGCGGCCGGCACAGTTGTGAAGGGGCGGAGGAGGGGCAAGGGGAGCTCATTTTCCTGGCTCCAAGGTTGGAGAGCTGATTTCTGGTCTCAGGTCCAAGAATCCAAAATGTCCTATCCCCACCCCACCCCACCAATGCTTTCTAGGGGCCATAGGGTTGCTCTCTGAGTCACTTGTCCAAACCCTCTGGACCGAATTTCAGGGATCTACCTTTAATGAAATTTCATCTGTGTGGTAGATTTCAGCTTACAAATTCGTTCCACAGATACTAAAATGAAAACTGCTTATCATAAACTGTTACAAAACTCTCCGCCCCCCTAATAATGTGCCCACTCTTCACTTCCCCCCCCCAATAACACTTCTTAGACAGGGAATGAAAACAGGTATGTCTCCTCAGACCAAGGCCGTAGCTAGACCTAAGGTTTATCCCTGGATTGTCCAGGGGTCAAACCTGTTCACCTAGGTGACACACAGGGGATCCAGTGCTCAGGCAGGGGTGAACCCTGGATGATTCCAAGATAAACCTTAGGTCTAGCTGTGGCCCAAGTTTGCTCCCAAGTAAGTTTGCATAGGATTTCAGCCTTCTTGGGTAAATCTTGCTCCATATTTTATGTTCTGTATTACAAAATGTAAATGCTGTACAATATTTGAGCTTTCATAATGTTTATTGCACCCCGGAGTGACTTTTTATAACAAGTACACATTTCTGGCTAAAAGACAGAGAGATCAGTTTTAAAAATCTGAAAGAACAATTCTGCAAAAAGTCATGGAATGAAGCACACATTAAAATGTGAACGCCTTGGCTTACTATAGCTTTTACAAGGTTTATCCTATCCCTTACTCTAATAGCAATTTCTGTGTACCCGAGCCAACAGAATTGGAACAAAACATGGCCACTAAGAGGTATCAGCAGGCTCAGCTATCAGCAACATATAGCTGCCTTTCCCAATGCCATGCCCACTGGAAGTTTTAGAATACAATTCCCATAGGGAATTCCCTATCAGGCCATCAAGTCCAACCCCCTGCTCAGTTCAGGCATCCACCTTAAAGCATATCTGAGAGACAGCTGTCCAGCTGCCTCTTGAAGGCCTCTAGTGTGGGAGAGCCCACAAGCTCCCTAGGTCATTGTTAAAGCAGTATGACAATGGAACCAGTCAGGATGTTTTTCCTAATATGCATCTGTAATCTGTCTTCCTATAACTGAGCCCATTATTCCGTGTCCTGCACTCTGGGATGACCGAGAAGACCTCCTCTGTGTGACATCCTTTCAAGTTTTTGAAGAGTGCTATGATGTCTCCCCTCAGTCTTCTCTTCTCCAGACTAAACATGCCCAGTTCTTTCAGTCTCTCCTCGTAGGGCTTTGTCTCCAGGCCCAAGATCATCCTCGTTGCCCCCTTGTGAACACGCTCCAGCTTGTCTGTATCCTTCTTGAAGTGTGGTGCCCAGAACTGGACACAATGCTCAAGATGAGGTCTGATCTCTGACCAGGCTGGCTGGGGCAGATGGGAGTTGGAGTAAAGAGAGCCCTATGTTGGGAAAGGCTGGCTTATAATATCCTGAAGGAAGGCATGGCTGGTTGTCTGTAACAGCGAACAAGAACAGGCCTCTTAGGGGATGAGGATATACTGCAACATTTTGTCATAGGTGTCACTTGTATTACCCTCAATGCCAACTGTTGTTTAAGGGATGCCGTGTTACGTACTTCCAACCCACCACTAATATTTTTTTGGTCCAGACGAGTCAATTGAGGACAGTGGGTGAAAGAGTCTGGAGATATAAATATGGCTTGTCATGCGGTTAAGTCTCCTTCCCGCCTCCCGAACGCCATGAGCTCTTCGTCTGAAGTGTCACAATAAATGAGCTACAAGTCCTTTGCCTCCATTTTGGGCACCATGTTTCACAGGGCATTAATAATTCTGCTAATTTGTTTTGCAGCCAGGCGGCTTCTTCTAATCCATTTAGTTGCCAGTGTTGCTGGTGTTTTCCCACTCCCACTCCTTCTCTCGCTCCCTTTCGCTTTTTTTTTTTTTTTTTTTTAAACTCTGGGGAAAAGAAGCATAACAAATGTGACATCAATAATCCGGTTTGACTGCACCACAAATCTCTTGACCGGGTTCTGGACGGCAAATTGCTAGTGTGTGCATCCTTTGCAAGCAAACCTGTCAGCCTCTTTTAAACTTGAAGGACAAGGGTGCGGGGCTGCTCGATAAACACCCCCCCCCCCGTCATTTAAGGATGCGTTCACATGTGATGGATAATTTCACATGGTCAAAATCACCTCCAAATTAGGCCAGGCTGGGGTAAAAAGAAACACCCAAACCTGTTTCATGCAACGTGCACAACTACATGGGAGGTGGCGATTGCGGCCCCAAATGGAGAATGTGCTTTGATCCACATCTCTGCATTGCACAACTTTACCCTTCACCTTGCTCCTTGCTGTGTACTTACTGAATACACAGGGAATGAAATTGGACCCAGGAGAGCATCCTACTAATACCATCTAGGGAGAGTTTGGGAGGGTTCAAATCACTTCACATCACAGTAACATTATTATTATTATTATTATTATTATTATTATTATTATTTTCTACATTTACCCCGCACTCGTCTTCTAAGGAGCTCAGCACAGGGCTGGCACATCTCTCTATCTCTGTCTCTCTCTCTCTCTCACACACACACACACGCAAAGAACTCACACAGGGGAGAAACCGTATAAATGCATCCAGTGCAGAAAGAGTTTCTGCAATAGTAGTAACCTTAATGCTCACCATCAAAGAATTCACACAAGAGAGAGGCCATATAAATGTTTTGAGTGTGGAAAAAGCTTCTGTGACAGAGGAACTCTCTTTGTACATGAAAGAACCCACACAGGAGAGATGCCATATAAATGTATGGAATGGGGGGAAAGCTTCAGCTGTAGTGGGACCTTGAATACACATCAAAGAACCCACACAGGGGAGAAACCATACAAATGTGTGGAGTGTGGGAAAAGCTTCAGTCGTATGTTCACCCTTACTTTACATCAAAGAATTCACAGAGGTGAAAAACCATTTCTTTGTACCGAGTGTGGAAAAAGCTTCCATCACAACATAAATGTATTCACGGAAGGCAGACACCACAGAAATGAATTTTAATACTGTTGTTTTTTATGCTTTTTATTTTTAAAAAACTTTGCATATTTGTTTTTAATGTTTACTGTTTTTAACTTTTGTAAACCGCCCAGAGAACAAAATTTGAACTTCCCCACAATAGGCTGAAGTATGAAAAACACTTTTATTCCCCCCCCCCACATCACTTTTGGGGAGATTTGGGTAAATTTGCATAACCAATGTGGATTAGTGCTAATGCACATTAGTTAATGCAGATTAGTGCTCATGTACATTAGCATTGTGCATTAGCATCCACCTGCATTACAAAATTCTCCTACAAAAAAGTCAGACTCCATCAATGAGCAGACAACCAAATGAAAGACGCCTGACGATGCATGAAATGCAGATGGAACCGTTTTCACAAAATCCATACATCTCATGGGGTAAATTTGTCACAGAGCTCATGACTTGCCCGAAGTCACACAGTGAATTCCATGGCTAAACGGGGATTTGAACCTGGCTCTCCCTGGCCCTAAGCCGACATTCTAACCCAGCTTTCCCCAACCTGGTGACCAAGTCCAGATGTTTCAGCAACAATTTCCACTGGCATTAGCCAGTGGCCAATGTTGATAGGAATTGCTATCCAAAACACCTGGAAAGCAGGGGGTTGGATTCGATGGCCTTGTAGGCCCCTTCCAACTCTGCTATTCTATGATTCTACCAGCGGGGGAGGCTGCTCTAACCGGTCTTCACAACAACCAGGTCAGGTAGGGCAGAACTGCAGATGTATTCAAAGGCAGTGGCTTGCCTAGGGCAACCTTGTGAGTTTTAGGCATGGGGAAAGAACTCTCAACCAGGGGTTTCAACTCTTAGCCTCCGTCTCATACACTAATTTTCTCTGAGGCTGATCTCAAGCAAAACTAATCCAGAGTCACTAAAACTACAATGCACCGGTCTATGGTGTGCAGTCAGGTGAACGGAGTGGGTTCTGTTCCTTGGGCATTGCTCCCCCTCGCCCCAGCATACATACAGGCATTTAGCAGAACTTGGGAAAGGTCCTACATGGAGGTAAGAAGAACTGTCTTTCCCTGAATCTTCAGGGTCTATACAGGTGTACATTCCTAGCCTTCTCAACCTGGTGCCTTCCACATGTGTAATGATGGCAATTCCCATCTTTCCCAGTCAGCAAGGTCAATGGCTATCTATATACTAGGCAGCAGGATAGGATTGGCTCTCTGGGGTCATATGACTCTCAGGACCAGGAAGACTCTATTAGGTCATGATAGCACTCTTGAAATACTTAAAAGGTTGTCACACTGAGGAGGGCCAGGATCTCTTCTCGATCCTCCCAGAGTGCAGGACACGGAATAATGGGCTCAAGTTAAAGGAAGCCAGATTCCAGCTGGACATCAGGAAAAACTTCCTGACTGCTAGAGCAGTACGACAATGGAATCAGTTACCTAGGGAGGTTGTGGGCTCTCCCACACTAGAGCCATTCAAGAGGCAGCTGAACAACCATCTGTCAGGGATGCTTTAGGGTGGATTCCTGCATTGAGCAGGGGGTTGGACTCGATGGCCTTGTAGGCCCCTTCCAACTCTGCTATTGTATGATTCTAGGTTTCCAGCTAAACTGGCCTCTGACCAATGGTACAGAGGGAAAGAAGGGACTGGTCCTTAACCAGAAGACTCCTGCTTCAGTCCCGAATATCTCCAGTAGAAGGTAGCAGCTGATGAGAAAGACCTTTCTCTCCCTGAGACCCTGGACAGAAGCCACCAGACAGAAAAGACAATCATGGCCGTGATTAGGGTAGTCAACCTGGTTCCCTCCGGAGGTTTTGGACCACAACTCCCATAAGGCCCAGCCATGTTCACATTACACCTGTGTTTAAAGAACTGCACTAGCTGCCTATTAGCTACTGTGCATGTTCAAGGTTGCACCGTTGATATACAAAGCCCTAAACAACTTGGGACCAGGATACCTAGCAGACTGCCTTTACCTATATATACCAAAGCCAATCTTTAAGATCTTCAGAGGAGGCCCAGCTGGAGGTTCTGCAAAGGACAGAATGTCACCACAAAACGATCTCAACAGCAGGGCTTTCTCAGTAGTGGCAGCTATCCTCCGGAAAGCCTTCCCCCGGCACAGTTTGGGAGACAGAAAAGATTATAAGTTTTAAATGCCTCCTAAAAAATGTGCTTGTCCATCCAAGCTTTTTCTGGCTTATACTCAAAGAACTGTAATTAATCTTAAACTACTCAATCGTACTCTTCCTTATATCGTATTTGTCGTTACTGCATTTGAATTCATTTTAATAGTACATTTTAAATATGTTTGATAATATATACATTTAGAGAGTGTATTATATTCAGATGTATATCTGAATTTGTGAACCGCCCAGAGAGCTTTGGCTATTGGGTGGTATAAAAATGTAATAAATAAATAAATAAGAATAATAAATAAATGATCCCTGTCCATTGGCCATGCTCACTGGGGATGATGGGAAATGTAATCCAAAACAACTACAGAGCAGCTGGTCACCTATCCCTGAGCTAGATGGACGGTCTGATCTGATATAGAGCCCATATTCCTAACCCTAAAACACATTGCAGCCTTGCAATCTTCTATTAAACTCTTGAGAAACAATATCATATACATTAGGCTTTCTTTCTTTCTTCCTTTCTTTCTTCCTTTCTTTCTTTCTTTCTTTCTTTCTTTCTTTCTTTTTCCTTTCAAGGGAGCTTTAACTCTAGCAGTGCTCTTTCCCCCACCCCCCTGCCCATTCCTCCGTGGCCAGAGCACCAGCTGAGATTCAGATAACCGGCTAATTAATCTGTGTTGATGAACACTAGACCTGCCTTTGTATAATCCACAAAGCTCCTATTCTTCGAGCTTCCCATGTTAATTATGCAAAAATGGACTATAAGCCATTGGAGAACAGGGCCCCTTAGTGTTTAGGTTTCAGGAAAGGCAAATATAATAATGCAAAATTCATTACTTGGGGACCGATAGGCGGTATATTGTCCTGTCCTTCCCATTAACTATTAACGCCTACAAAGAACTTAAGCAATTGTTCTAATAAAGCTCTGGGCTCGCTCTCAATTTCAGATCTGCAGAGCAACAACAGAGGAAGGAGGGAGAGAGGGGGAATTCCTGCTCTCATTAGGCATGCCTACACGGGGCAATCGCCCAGGGATAGTCCCGGGATGGTCCCGGTGCGTCCACATGATGCACAGGGCATCCCGGGAGAGCAGGGAGGGACGATCTGTCCCTTGTCCCGGGATATCACCCTACCCCTTAATTCCGATTTTCCCCACGGTCTCAGGATGATCTCGAGATTGTGGGATGTGTGTGTGGCCGCCCCAGTTTGTCCCAGCTCCTCACGAGGAACCGGGTACGGGGCACAATGCTCTTCAGAAGCTCTGTGCCAGTCAGGGGTGGGGTGGGGGAGCAGGAGTAAAACATTTTTTTTAAAAAAAACCTTGCCTTTTTGACGGAGCGCTTAAGCGCTCATCTTGAGTAAAAAAAAAAAATCCAAAATGGCGGGCACGATGCCCTCCATCCTCCCAGGATGTCATACGCTGTGTTTAGACTGAGGGGGAGGATCTCACGATCATCATATCTCGAGACCCTCCCCCTCCACTCCTCTCATCTAACCATGCCCCTAGGTCCATTTTCTTCAGTCCCACCACCACCACCACCGGCACACAGGAGATGGCCTTCTCAGTGGCTGCTCCAGTGCTCTGGAACTCGCTTTCCAGGGAAAGCTAGTCTGGCTCCTTCCTTGATGTGCTGTTGGAAGCAGGCAAAAACCTCTTTGTTCCGGCAGGCCTTTGGCAAATACTCTGGGCCTCTGTCTATGCTAAGGAGTTTAAAACTGTCATGGATTTTAAATGTTTTAATATTTAAACGTATTTAATTATATTTTAAACTTTTGTATATTTCTATTTATAGGTTTTAACTGTATATGTTTTAATTTTGTAAAGCCACCTTGACGCCTAGCACTGGGTAAAAGGTGGGATACAAATAAATAAATAATAATAATAATAATAATAATAATAATAATAATAATAGCAGGGATTTCCCTGTGTGCCACGCCAGTCCCCAATAACACTGCCAGGCCTGGAGAGGCTTAGGTGGTGGGTCATCAAGCTCCCACTCAATTCCATTCCCCACCCCTCTTTTAAAGCTTTATTGATATGCGTAGGGCACTCACACTAACACGAACCTTAACACTGTTACTCAGCATTACCCCAGTCACTGATATAGCTCCATCCCAGCACTCTAATGTTCAAGGGAAGTTATCAACAAAATCCACCACCCCACCCCAACCCCCCCTCCCCAACTTTAGCCAAATCATCCCCTACCGAAGTCTGTTTTATATCGTAAGTCAGCTTGAGAAAACCGCAGTCCTGAAAGGCGACTAAGAAATGCATTGAATACCTACACAACATGGCAGCACTGCTCTGCCATCCCCAGAATTTGAGCACTGACCCCCTTCCATCACCGGGCCTTTTTCTACACCTCCCAGCAATCCGGGATGGACGGTGGAGGCCCTTATCCTGATCGTGAGAGCCTCCCCCAGCATGCACACACAGCGCGGGACATCCCGGGAGGAAGCAGGGATGTCACAAGTGCTTTTAAAAAAAGCAAAAAAAGCAGAGGGGCCAGTCATGGAAGAGTGAGGCCCCACTCCATCGAAACTGTAAGTTAAAAACCCAAAACAAAATCGCCCCCCTAACCCCATCCCTGCCATCCCAGGGGTGGTGGAATTGCTGCCACCCCCTCTCCAGATGGGCACAGAGCCACAATGTGCAGCTCCATGCCCATTTCTGGTGCCATGCTTACTCGCAAATAAGCGCAGCACCAGGACAGGCACTCAAACCTCCCGTGGTCTCGGGACAATCCCGAGAATGAGGGAAGAGTTGGGTTTTCCCATCGTTGTTTTTTTTTTTTTTTATCCCTGGGAAAACCCGTGCCCATCCCCCCTGCCCTTGTGTGTCATTTGGATGAACAGGGACTCAGCCGTGACCAGCCCGGACTATCAGGCTGGTGTAGAAATGTCCACTGTTTGTAAATAACATGGTGCTAGTCAAAATAGCTACTTTAGAATCATAGAATAGCAGAGTTGGAATGGGCCTACAAGGCCATCGAGTCCAACCCCCTGCTCAATGCAGGAATCCACCCTAAAGCATACCTGACAGATGCTTGTCCAGCTGCCTCTTGAAGGCCTCGAGTGTGGGAGAGCCCACAACCTCCCTAGGTAACTGGTTCCATTGTCGTACTGCTCTAACAGTCAGGAAGTTTTTCCTGATGTCCAGCTGGAATCTGGTTTCCTTTAACTCGAGCCCGTTATTCCGTGTCCTGCACTCTGGGAGGATCGAGAAGAGATCCTGGCCCTCCTCTGTGTGACAACCTTTTAAGTATTTTAAGAGTGCTATCATGTCTCCCCTCAATTTTCTCTTCTCCAGGCTAAACATGCCCAGTTATTTCAGTCTCTCTTCATAGGGTAATATATATCATATACATACATAAAGTTATATATGAAAGGGTATATATTACCCTTTCATACATATCTTTTTACTTATTCCACTTATGCCCCATCTTTCTCTCCAAGAAGTGGCTCAGAGCAACATACAGAAAAGCTTACGAAAACCAGACCAGTATCGCACCCGCAAGAGAACCGCAGCTAGGGCCTTTGGTTCATTATCTGGGGCAACCCAAATGCCTCGGACCATCTTTTCTTCTAACACTGGATCTATTTCCTGTAGGAACAGTAAAAGCAAGCAGTGTCCTTCTTTGTGCAGCCTCATTAAATATCTGAGAAAATGATGTAATTATCTTTCACCAAAATCTTACGCCTGCTGTAAAATGCCACACAGCAGCCAACATTAAAAAGAAAGAAAAAGAAAAACCCACTCCATTTATAATTCTATTAAAGGTAACAAGGATAGAACGTGTCTCTCTTGAAAGACTTGCCAAGGCATCAAATGGAAATTAAAAGTCAAACATCTATAAATAAAGGACGATTTCATCCCTCCTGCATCCTCTCTACTTTATTATCAGTTCAGCAGAACTTTCTGAAAGAGGTGGGAATTTTCCTTGGCAAAAACTACATTATTCAGCCTATTAGATACACACACACACACACACACACACACACATAGACATGGGAAAAAATACTATGCAATTTTCACAGGTGAAATTCAAATATTACATTAGCAATCGCCTAATTTGTTTCTCGACTTAGAAATTAAGGGACTTAACGACCGCATATTGACTGAATTGCCTATTAATACAAATGAGCATTACACATCAGGGAGCAGGGAACTTGCATTGCCTACCAATTTGTTCCTCATGACTTATTAATTGCGCCAGATGCTCAAGGAGTAGAGGGAAGGTGCTGGTCGGCACAGCCAAGGGACCAGGTGACAGAATGCGGAGCCAGGAACCCAGTTCCGATTCTACCAGGTTCGATAGCAAACAAAGGCGCTCAGCCATCTGCCCGTCAACTACTTGAAACAGATCGGCCGTCCCACTTTAGGGGGCCTGGAGGCGCCACAGGAAACACCTGGCAAAAGTGGAGTGTTTTGCAAGCCAAGGCGCAGTGACTTCAAGGAACTTTCAAGCTTTTTGAGCGAAACAAAGGAAAGAGTGAAGCTTTGACAAGTGGCACTCTCCCCCGCTCCCCTTTTTGCATCAGAGAGAAATCGTCACACAACACAAGGTCTGGACAGACGTCAAGAGAATTGGGACACTGGGGACCAATTCATACATAGCGTTTGATAGGAATGCACCCCAGAGTCTTTGAACTGGTCTTGTTTTTAAGTGTACACCTAAAAAGTACAATCTATGAATAAGACAATTACTTAAGAACACAAGGACATTAGAATCATAGAATAGCAGAGTTGGAAGGGGCCTACAAGGCCATCGAGTCCAACCCCCTGCTCAATGCAGGAATCCACCCTAAAGCATCCTCGACAGATGGTTGTCCAGCTGCCTCTTGAAGGCCTCTAGTGTGGGAGAGCCCACAACCTCCCTAGGTAACTGATTCCATTGTCGCACTGCTCTAACAGTCAGGAAGTTTTTCCTGATGTCCAGCTGGAATCTGGCTTCCTTTAACTTGAGCCCATTATTCCGTGGCTCAAGTTAACTTGAGCCAAGCTGGATGAGATGAGGGTCCATCTAGTCCAGCATTCTGTTTACACAGTGACCAACCAGGTGTTGACCAGGGAACCACAAGCAGGACATGGTGCAGCAGCACCCTCCCACCCATGTTCCTCAGCAGCTGGTGTACATAGGCTTACTGCCTCTGCTACTGGAGGTTGCACACAACCATCAATAATACAATACAAATTTATTTGTGTAGCAAAAGCCATTACAAAGAAACGGGGCACATAGAAACAAAAGTAAAATACGCATCAGTTTAAAATAATGTTAAAACCCAACTGTAATGGTTTACTCATCAATACAGATCAGCTTATCGCAAATTTCTCTCCTTAAGATGGCTGCTTTGAAGGCAAACTGGGCCACCTTCTCAGAAACCTCACACAACCATCAGGACTAGTAGCCATTGATAGCCTTTGCCTCCAGGAATTTAAAGCCATCTGAATTGGTAGACATAACTACATCTTGTGGAAGTGAATTCCATAGTGTGCTGTGTGAAGAAGTAACTTCCTTTTATCTGCCCTGAATCTCCCAGCAATTGGCTTCGTGAGATGGTCCAGGCTCTGGCATTATGAGAACGGGAGAAAAATGCTAAATCCTGTCGTTTCTTCCTGTATAATATTGCCAGGATTCGACCATTTTTGTCTGTCTCTTCTGCCAAGACTCTCGTTCACGCACTGGTTATCTCTCGGTTGGACTACTGCAACCTTCTTCTCTCTGGCCTTCCTTCGTCTCACATCAGTCCGCTGGTCTCTGTCCACCACTCTGCCGCTAAGATCATCTTCTTGGCCTGCCGCTCTGACCATGTCACTCCACTTCTGAAATCTCTTCATTGGCTTCCAATTCACTCCAGAATCCAATATAAACTTCTCCTGCTGACCTTCAAAGCTCTTCACGGTCTAGCTCCTTCCTATCTCTCCTCTCTCATGTCACACTATCGCCCCGCTCGTGCTCTCCGCTCCTCTGATGCCATGCTTCTCGCCTGCCCAAGGACCTCCACTTCCCTTACTCGGCTTCGTCCTTTTTCTTCTACTGCCCCTTACGCCTGGAACGCTCTTCCAGAACACTTGAGAACTACAAACTCAATCACTGCTTTTAAAACTCAGCTAAAAACTTTTCTTTTCCCTATTGTCTTCAAATATTGAGTTTGTTCGGACTCTATACTGTTAGCTTCACCCTACCCGGTGCCTGTTTACACTTCCCTGTGCCTATTTGCATTCTCCTTCCCTCTTTATTGTTTACTACAACTTATTAGATTGTAAGCCTATGCGGCAGGGTCTTGCTATTTACTGTGTTATCTGTACAGCACCATGTACATTGATGGTGCTATATAAATAAATAATAATAATAATTCTCCACACCATGCATAATGTTGTACACCTCTATCATGTCTGCCCTTACTTGCTTAACAATCCGAGCTGTTTTAACCTTTTCTCATAGAGGAGTTGCTTCTTCCTCTTAATCATTTTAGTTGGCCTTATCGGCACTTTATAATACCACAATATCCTTTTTTAGGTGTGGTTCAAAATGTGTATGTGTGTGTGTGTGTGTGTGGCAGGGAGGAGTTAGATTCGAAGAGATAGTCTGTGACTTATTTTCCAAGGTAGAGCTCTGGCAATATTTCCTGGGAAACATGAGCCATAGGGTGCCATTGCATTCATGACCTGTTGTGGGCTTCCCTGTTGTGGGATTCCCCTTCCTTCTGGCATTCACATGTGCTGGCAAACTGACATGGGACACCCTTCTGTTATTGGAGGAAATTCCATGGTGAAAAGCTTAATGGTCATACACTTCAGAAATCCTTAAAGCTGATAAATGGTCAGAAAGGTTTAGGTTCTAAGATCATATACAGTCAAAATGCTAGTCACTACAATAACACCATGGTTTCCCAGTTGCCATCTCAATGGTTCCAGAAATGGATTCCAAACCCGACGAAGGGAGAGGAAACATTCGTGATGCGATCCTTCAAGCAATCACAACAGAACATTCTTGAAAGGCTTAATAAACCACCGCAAGGGAGCTAGTCCAAACGCGGCCACACGTTGGTAACTCAGGGAACGTGGCCAAAGCCAAAACAAGTTCACAGGGTGGGTAAAAAATCTCAGGCACAAGAACTCCTGTGCTGCTGCTTTAGCACCAGGAAGTCCCTGCCACCTGAGTCTGTAGAGAAAAGGTCCAACTATAAAAATCAACCCCAGTCCCCTCTTACACTGAGCATATGATAACAAACAATCCATAACAAACGAGAGTTCAAATCTATGAAAAGCCTCACAGTACTTTTCATGGCACAGTCCTTAGAAATCCAAAGTCCAAATAGGAGAGAGTCCATGTGCAGAGTGCTTTCAAACTCCCAAACAGGGAGGGATTTCAGGCCATGAGTCGAAAGATGATCCTAGCAAAGGCTCCTTGTCTTTGCTCCAGCTTATAAAGGGAGACAGAGGCCACAGCTAGACCTAAGTTTTATCCTGGGATCATCCAGGTTTCACCCCTGCCTGAACACTGGATCCCCTGTGTGTCACCTAGATGAACAGGTTTGACCCCTAGATGATCCAGGGATAAAACTTAGGTCTAGCTATGGCCATTGTCCTGCCTCAAACCACCCAACAGACAGGGCTCTGGCCCATAAGCCATGCCCATGTCCAAATAGTGTGGCACTGCTCAGCCCACCAAGATGATGCTACAATGTGAGTGACTCCTTCAACAACAACCCCCCCTCCCACCTTTCTCACATTCTCAAGTTCCCAGGGAAACTTTACAGTCTCAAGGCTGAGGGAGTGGGGTGAAACGTTTCCCTGAGAATCAAGACAGAAATAAGCTTGCACAGACATTCCAAACTAGTTCTAATTAAATCTACCTGCAACCTGCAAGACCTCCCAGCCTTGCTAAACCCTATACCCGACATTCCTAAAAGCATCTAGTTGGTGACTATGATCTATGTACACCAAGCAGGATATTGCACTATGAAAGCGGTATCTGGTATGTGTCAATGGGCCCCAACAGTTGTCAGTGCAGTTCAATATCGCTATAGAGCAGTAGTGTGGCTCCTGCCTTTTATATACCGCTTTCATACTGCTTTCATAATGTAATATCCTGCTTAGTGCAGATTAGGCATATGAGAACAGAAAGAAAGGCTAGATAGGTCTTTGGTCCAATTCAGCATGGTTCTTCTGGTGTTCTTAAGGCTGCCATCCTATACTCATTTCTCAGGTAGCAAGTCCTATTGAACTCAACACATCTACTTCTAAGTACATGTGTATAGAATCATAAGGCTAGTCTGGCAATACACAAGCAAAAATAAAGGACGTTTGATCACCACAACTGAGAAAAGGGTCAGCAGGGGGGAAGGTGGGTGGAGAAGCCATGATAGGCAGGATTCTAATCAAACCCAGTTTTAAACCTGTATTGCACATATGCCCTTAGCCAAAATCTCATGTCATCTTGTTCATTCCACATGACACAGTTGAAGGAAAGGGGAAGGGAAACAGCTTTGATCAAAACTGCCAAAGGGGAGGGGGCGGAATAACGAAATGAGGTTGCCAAAGAAGCGTTGAGTAGCGTGCAAGTTCTCAACAATTGTGGCTTTTTGAGTTTGTCAAGGGAGACAAATGCTAGTAGCACTGGGAAATAAAATATACACAGGTACACGCAATGTTTTTCTTTCAGAGAAAATTATCGTTACGTTACGAATAATAATAATGACCCTCATGGCGAATACAAAGACCACTATTCAGTGAGATGTCAAGGCGCTAACATTATATATATATATATATATATATATAATTCCTCTCTCTCTCTCTCTCTCTCTCTCTCTCTCTCTCTCTCTCTCTCTCTCTCTCCACCCCACACAATTGCACTTGCCTCACCAGCTCCATTAGCTGTCAGGGTAAGCAGCTGAATTCTTTTAATTGCTGTCAGGTAGGATTATATCACCTACCTTAAATAAGCACTCTGGTAGAGCCACACTCAACCGTTCACAATTCATTTGATTTGCAGAGTAATAACCCAGGAAACAGAGCCTTTAAATTCACGACGCTAAAGTTTCCTCATCAGCATTGTGAATAAATTCAGCGCTGAAAATTCATGGGTAAGAAACCGGGATGCTGAAAGGCAAAAGCGTCGGTGGCAGGGGCAATTTGAAAGATGTAAAAGACGTTCCCAACTAAAGCCACCAAGCAGTGATTTGTTTTAATCATTTATTTGTTTATTTTGCAGGGTGGAAAGGGAGCTTACAATGGTCGATTTTGGAGCTTTCTCACTTTAAGGAGCCCTAGCTACACTGAGCTTTCTGTCCGGAAACACTGGCATGCCGCAGAGGTTTCTGGGACATTTACCAAGGCACACAGGGCTCATCTACACCAAGCAGGATGTTGCACTATGAAACCAGTATGAAAGTGGCTGTAAAAGGCAGGAGCCACACCAAGCAGGATGTAGCGGTATAAAAGCGGTATATGGGTATGTGTCAATGGGCTCCAACAGTTGTCCGTGCATACGTGGCTCCATACTGCTTTCATAGTGGAATATCCTACTTGGTGTAGGTGAGCCCACAGTCAATTTATGCTGGAGACTATTCCATCACACTCACACACACACAGGTACAGACACGCACACACAATTCATTAATTAATATATTTATTTACCACCTTCCCAGCATAGTCCTCTGGGCAGTTTTCCAAGACATTAAAGTGGTAAAAGAAGAAAACCAAGACCCCAAATAGAGTAAAATCCCCACCGTGGCACAACTGAATACATTAAAAAAATCCAGCAAAAGAAAAACAATAACCATAGCAATGGCTGCTGATGATTTAAAATGTACAAAAGTGTACAAAATTATGCATGGGATGGAGAATGTGGATAGGGAGACATTTTTCTTCCTCTCTCAAAATACTAGAACCCGGGGTCATCCCATGAAGCTGATTGGGGGGAGATCCAGGACAAATAAAAGGAAGTACTTCTTCACACAGCGCATAGTTAAGTTATGGAACTCACTACCACAAGATGTAGTGATGGCTTTAAAAGGGGGTTGGATAAATTCTTGGAGGCAAAGGCTATCAATGGCTACTAGCCCTGATGGTTGTGTGCGGTCTCCAGTTTTCGAGGCAATAAGCCTGTGTGCACCAGTTGCTGGGGAACATGGGTGGGAGGGTGCTCTTGGACTATGTCCTGCTTGTTCATCCCTGGCTGATGGCTGGTTGGCCTCTGTGTGAACAGAGTGCTGGACTAGATGGACCCTTGGTCTGATCCAGCATGACACTTCTGATGTTCTTATATTCTTATGTTCTAAAATCTTAAAACAGTCTTAAGGTTGACTTAAGAATATCTTAAAATTATTGAAAGAAAATGGCAGGCGCGACATCCTTCCTCCCTCCCAGGATGTCATGCACATGTGTGGACAAAGGGGTGGATCTCATGAGCAGAATATTGCAAGATCCTCCCCACTCCCTCCTGGGAAGTGTAGAAAGGCCTTATGTTCGTATGTTCCTATGTTCCTGGGGAACCCCAACCTTCCCAGGACCTGAAAACCACACGCATATGATTCCAAAATGGCCTCATAAAGCAAATGACAGTCAGGAAAAGGGGGGGACAGATCTGGTGATATTTGGAACTCATCTGCAACAGGGATGAAAGGATTGAGCCAACTTTCCTTTCACCCTCCTCCCCTTATGTTCTATCAGATCACTTCTTACTTTCTTTCTTCTCCCCCTCCCCTTCCTCCTTCCGAATTCTAGTTGGCTCATGCAAAAAAAGAGTGACATACTGTGTCATTATGGTAATTGCTATCATTCTGCTTTGGAAAAGATTTATCCCGCTCTTTTTGAGTGACAAGCTAACTGGTGGAGTCCAAGGAAGGAGATCAGAAGTGACAAATGAGTGTATTATGCTTTGAACTATTTGTTTTTCATAGTTCTGGTAATTACTGAGCTTGGGCTGCTCTACCCACTGAAGCCCATAATAGTGTTGGCTGAAACGAGCACGCTGTTGTTGTTTTATCATCAGTAAAATTGATATATACCCGACATTTTGTCCATCAGCCTGGCATGTTTTTAAATGTAGTACAGTGCAAAAACAGACCATGTTCAGTCTACCACAGATTTGATTTCTCATAAGGGTTGTATTACGCTCTAACAGATCAGCATGTAAGTATATGGTTCATACTTATTAAGAAGAAGAAGATGATGATGATGATGATGATGTTGATGATGATTTCTTACCCGCCTCTCCCTCTGGATCAAGGCGGGGAACAACATCAAACGTAAAAATACTATAAAATATATAAAACTGATTAAAAACATATAAATAATACGTTATTAAAATAACAGCCAGACATTTTAAAATTCAACCTTGTTGTCCTGCCGGAAGACATCAATCTTTATAGATGTTTTTTATATATATATTCATAAAGACTGTTCAGTTGGCGGATTTCTCCCGGCAGGCCATTCCACAGTCTGGGAGTGGCAGAAGAGAAGGTTCTCTGGGTAATGGTTGTCAGCCTTGTTTTTTTTTGTTGGCTGGAGTAAATTCTTCCCAGAGGACCTGAGTGTGCGGGGCAGATTGTACGGGAGAAGGCGATCCCGCAAGTAGCCTGGACCCAAACCATGTAGGGCTTTGAAGGTGATAACCAACACTTTATACTTCACCTGGAAACTAAGGGCTTTGCTAGACCTGCCGGGATAAGCCGGCAGGGAGACGGGGCGACGGTGCGCTGACGTTAGCATGTGCCGCCTCGGCTTCCAGACGCGGGACGCGCAGGGACTTTGGGATCCCTGCAGCGTCCACCATTTTGATTTTTATTTTAGTTTAAAGGGGCCACGTGCGGCCCGAAGACTCCAGACCAGGTAAGTCCATTTTTTTTAAAAAAAACGAAGCCCCCCCTCCCTGTCCCCGGCCTTGCCCTGGCAGCGCCACTCGCCTGCTTGCTTGGGCGGCAGCGCCCGGCGCGCTCTCTCTCTCACCTGCCCTCCCCCCTTGCCATCCCCCCTTGCCATCCTTCCTGCCCCTCTCTTCCCCCCCCCCCGGGCCGATGGGCACATTGACACATCAGTGTGGACATCTGCAGGGAAGAAGACTGCTGCCCATGCATCAGCTTCCTCCCTGATGTCCAGGCCTAATTGTGAGCATCCAGGGGGTTGGGTCAGTGATGTGCCTGACGCCGGAAGTGGTGGTGTATCCCCCTGTCTGGATCCCCCTTCATGCGATTAGGGATGCTGCGAACACCCGACTAAATCCGGGTGTCCTGTGGATCTGACTGCATCTGAGAATCCTGTGACTGACCCCTGGCCCTCACCTGCAAAGCCTCGCTGAATGCTCAGCAGCCACCTACCCATGTGCCAAGATCACATACTTCCCCCCATTATGTCGATGGCTGAGCCCTCGCTGGGCTAAGATCAGCCTCACATCAGGCCCAATGAGCTGGGGTGGGTGACAGCAGCGACAGGGAGAGTGCCCCCCCCCCAGCCTGGCTCAGGTCCGTTCACCCACCCCTACATGCAATGTCACATGTGAAGGGACTTCTGTTGTCAGGAAATTATGCTGCATGTGAAATTGACAAGAAG
This sequence comes from Elgaria multicarinata webbii, assembly GCF_023053635.1. Lineage (NCBI taxonomy): Eukaryota > Metazoa > Chordata > Lepidosauria > Squamata > Anguidae > Elgaria > Elgaria multicarinata. The sequence continues at coordinate 17,611,294 of NC_086174.1, read as the reverse complement.
TTGTTCAAGGACAACTTCTACAGGGATTTGTGGGGCACCTAAAAGAATGTCAGGGTGAATTTCAGCAAATTGGCAAAGGCAAGGAGGAGGGTATTTGCACCTAGCTAGAGCATGTGGCATTCCCTGTCACGCTAATCCTCTTTTGGGTGGCAAGCTATGGCCTTGCACATCACCACCGCTGCGCATCAGGAAAATGGCGGCTGTTTCTAGCGCCATCACACTAAGTTCAGATGCTGCGTTGCTGCCATTTCACTGGTCCTCTGGTGAAGGTTTTGCAATGCAAGTTCTTACGGCCAACCAGAAGCAATCATTTGTAAGTGCAGGAGCATGCACCATTAAAGAAAGATCCCCAAATGATAAAGTGACCCCGCCCCCAGTGATCTGCTAGGAAGACCTTGAAAATGGGGTTGCTATAATGGTAATGAAGAACAACTACCCTCTCCCTCACACACACACTTCTCTGGAGATGGGTTACAAGGGAACAGATGGACCTCAAAGCAAATGCAAAATGATTCTAGTGTGGACTATTTGGTAAACAGTCTGAAATCATTGCTGTAAGCAATGAAATCTCAAGTAGCTTTTTATCTGTTCAACTCTCTCTTTGTTTTAATAAGATAAAATGAAACAGCAGCAACTCGCAGTCGGTTGACTGACGCACTGGAGATATAATCGCTTCCCGAATGAAGGCCATTGGAAAAAGAAAAAAGAAGAGGCTTGGAAATCTATAAAGGACTGCATTGCTTAGCTTTAAAATTTGTTTAAATTAATCTTTACAGTCCATATGGGAACAACAGTACTCTATCATGGCATAAATGTTTATCTCCGAGACATCAATCAGTAATTAAGCTGAATTATTTAAACCTCTTTTGTGATTGTTGCTGCTACGGCTCGGTTCTCCGCTCTCAGAAGATGAAGCGATCTCATACCCACACGGGCTCAATTCTTGGGGAGATGGCTGTAAAGTCAGAAGCTGCCTTTCTGAAGATTTATTTTTGTTTCTTTCGTTGGGGCGGGCGGAGCGTTGGCGTTAATAGCAACAGCGCCATCTCCCCCCAAAAGCTGCCATTAAACCAGAGTGCCGTATTTTTGGAACAGCCGACAGTTTAAAAGTGCATTGTGAATACTAACATATTCCAGTAAATTAGTTTGCACTCATTATCATAAGCAATTACTTACTGTTTAGATGTTGCCGGTATTAAATTGGCAAGCAATTTGCAAGAATTAAAATGCAACAGTATAAAAAATAAAAAATAAAGGCAGACGACGGAACCCTCCTGCATTCCAAGGCTATAAAAAGACGAAACTGTTTTGAAAGGCAGAGGACAAGTCTTTTATATGTAAAGTCACATGTCAATATCTAAAGCAGGGATGGACAACAGACAGATGGGAGGTGCAGGGCTGGGTTTCCAGTCCACATTCTACAATACAGACGCAATATAGCGGACATGGCTTGCATGTACCCAGCGCTGGGCATCCAGTCCACCATGCTGTTTTCCACAGTGGCCAGCCAAGTATTTCTGGAAAGCTCACCAGGAGGCCATGAAGGTGACATTCATTCATTCGTTTCTTCGCTCACTCATTTATTATAAGTATTCCTAAACTGCCCTTCAGTTATACTCCCAGGGCATTTTATAAAAAGAACAAAACAATTAAGAACACAATCCTAATGGACTGCTGTCTATGCTATGCCCTGCAGCAGGAGCCAGGCTGGAGGGGAGGAGGAGGGGAGCAGAAATGTCTCCTGTTCCTTCTCTTCTCTCCAAACTCAGCTAGACGAGCCTCTTTGCTCATCTACCTGACCTACTTGGTCGTAGGCAAGATGGTTGATGGACAGGCTTTAAGATCCTGCGGATCCTGGTCTCCCTTCCTCCCTCCTTCCCCTCCCCTCTTCTCCCCTCCCCAACCACTGTCTCAGCCACTTTTCCCTCTCCCCAAGCTCTTCTGAGACAGCCATTGTGACCTCATAGGAACATAGGAAGCTGTCAGACCATTGGTCCATCTAGCCCAGTATTGTCGACACAGACTGGCAGTGGCTCTCCAGGATTTCGGGCAGGATTCTTTTCCTATCTGGAGAAGCCGGGGATCGAACCTGGGGCCTTCTGCATGCAAAGCAGGCGCTCTATCCCACTGAGCTACGCCCCCTCGGAAGAGCAGCTGCCACAGTTCTTCCCATGTCAGCTGCTCAGGGGAGAAGGTGGTAGAAGGGAACAATCTGATCTTGGATTCCCACCTCCCTCCAGGTCATATCAGTGTCTAATGCTTTGGGAAGCGAGATCCACCCTACCTAAAAAACTAGGGGATCTAGAAACGAAGAAAGGAGAATGCATAATAAGGAAGGAGAGGGACAAAATGCAATGCCGTAAGAATTGACATGCATACAACAATGCAGAGGTGGGCCTAGAATGCTGTGCCTCAAGCTTTCCCATCAACTGCACCTCATGTCTTTTTATAACTGGAGATGTCAGCCATTGAACCTTCTGGATACAAAGCATGTGCAGTCTGCTATGGAGCTATGGTGCTTAGTGGAGGCTGGAGGCTCCGATTCTGGTGGGGCTGCGAATCCATTCTGGGTTTCAGTCAGAAGCAGCCAGTACTCTAAAGGAGCGGTTCAAGGTGCTGAACCCTATTTCCAAAACAGATTCAGCATTTCGGGAGCTCCTTTAGAGGCCTGGCTGCCTTTGACTGAAACCCAGAATGGATTCAGAACCCAACCCAAATCGGAGCCATCTGCCTCCACTGATTGTCCCTGCCCAAATTTATTTATTTATTTATTTATTACATTTATATATTTATTTATAAATACATTTATATATTTATTTATTTATTTATTTATTTATTACATTTATATACTGCCCCATAGCCGAAGCTCTCTGGGCTGTTTACAAAGGTTAACATGTGTGCACTGAGTGTCGGAGAACTGACTTTTGCCTATTCTGAACCTATTCCCAGTCAACCCCCACCACACTGTTCAGTTCATGCTATTAATGCTTGTCATATTCTGCCCACTCTTTCCCCCTAAACGAAAAAGCACCAATCCTTGTAATACTCCTTTGTCGGGGGGAAATATGCCAACTCCCTGACCACTTCAATTGGGCTTTCTTTTCCACCTGATTATCTCCTTTGTGAGAGGAGCCACCAAGACTGCCTGCATGCTGCATTCTTAACTGGGCCATATCGCAGGTGTGGCACTTCTGGTTTCGTCGCCAATCCATTTCCTAATCATCCTGAACATGTGGAGGCACATGTGAATTTTTTTCACGGAGATAAACAAACGTTTGGATAAGTGTACATCAGAGCAAGATTACCTAGTGGGGGATTAAGTCGATCACACTTGTTGTGCCTTCCGTATCTCAAGCTTTGAAAAGCTAGGAAGTGGGACGAAGTTAGAGACGTCTCCTTGGAACAAACTGAAGTGTAAAAATCCACCTGAAGAAACTAGTTCCGCCTAATTAAAGCCATAATCTATAAGAAGGTTATGATACCTGCTATTAAGTACGCTCTCTAGACTTCTAGAGATATTCTTTCTAGATGTTCATTATAGCAGCTCCCCGTTTGAGAAGGATGATTAGGTGATGGTATCATTGGTTTCAGCCTGTGTGTGTGTGACACGTAGTGGCTGGCGCAGGGACGCTCTCAGCACTGGAAAAGGATTAATCATTTCCCCAAGCCAATGGAGCTGTTTCTGGGAATGCCAGGAACTCTGGGGATCTACAAAAGGCTGCCTCTAAAGTCGGGATGCCCAGATTTGCAAAATCCATCCTGTATGCATTTTGTGGATTGTATGGTGTCATTCGTTCCGGCATCTGTTCACAGACAGATTCTATTTTTTTCCCCCCGTTAGGCAAAAAAATGTGTAAACTATTCTGTAAGAAAGTTTACAACAATTTACATCATTTATGTTAGTACATGACGTTTAGTGTATTGTCCCCCATTCCATTCAAGTTTTCCCTGCATATATTTTCCAGCACGGCATTCCCTGCAGATTAATGTGCATACAATTTTGGAAAAGTAAAAAAGAAGTCTGAAAGCACACGGATTCTGCACGGCCTTGGCGGCATTAAGTGTTGGGATGAAGAGGGAATTTCAACAGGTGCTTCATGCATACAAATCACACCTGCTGAAATTCCCTTTTCTATACAACTGTTAAAGATGCTGTTAAAGATGTCAACTAGTACAGAGGGAACTGCATTTTAATTCAGAAGCCTTTTCAACGGCCTCCCATATGGTGGCCATAATGTACAGAACTCTGGTGGCCTACAGAGAACAGGTACACTGGAATAGCGATCCACAGCACAGTCAATTATAGGAAGTGCTGGTTTTAATGCACCAACTAAGGATGTCTTGATCTGCAAAACCTGAGCTCATCAAGCTTCCCAGGACTCTATCTCAAAGCTTATTCTGATGGACACACCAGGGTGGATAAAAACCAATGATTTTTTTTTTTTTAAAAAATAAAAAATTCAGATTTTTAAAATTTAAATTGTGTTTTTTATGTAAATCAGATTTTTTTATTTAAATCGGTGGGGTTTTTTTTATAAAATGCTTTTTGAGGAAAAATCTATCTAAAGATAGTTTTCTATTTAAGCTACATTCTAGTCCAAAGGTTATTCATCATGAAATAAGGATTAGTTTTTAATTATGTAGCATGAGGCTGTATATTCATGCAATGTTTAAATTTTGGGGTAAATGAATTCCATTAATCCATTCACAATGTCATGCTCTTCCAGAGGGTTCTGTAAGATTATTGGGCAATTTTTCTGTCTAGAAGATATTATCACAGCTGCTTGGTTTTACAGTTCTCAAAACTGTGAATTTGTGTCTGCAGAGATCACAATCCCATTGTTCCTTTGCAAATCTATGTACATAGAATCAACCCTTTACCTCTTAAGTGCTAAGTTCAAAAAATTCAATGAAAAGAGTGTACTTTTTTGGGGGGTGGGGGGAAACTCACATGATTAAATCGAGTCTTTCTGAGTAGTGATTTGAATCGTGATGTAAATCATGTTTAAAATCAAATTAATTTAAATCAAATCCAGCACACCCATACCAGATTGCGAGATTTGGTTTTATCTTTTTACATATAAAGTGTGCATGTTCTCCTGCACCTGATCTACCTCACTGGGTTGCTGTGAGAACAATGTGTGGGGTGGAGAGAGAGAGACACAGATAACCATGCATGTTGTCTTGAACTCCTTGGAGGAAGTGCAAGATCAAATACCAATCATGGCCCAGATCTGTGCGCATCTTTGCTTCCATGCTTGGACTGAAACAGCTTCCACCTCCCCCATTAGCAGCTGTTGCTCACCTGCCACTTAAGCAGGTGGAAAAGAATCCAATCTATGGAAAAGAAACCAATCTAACAGAGGCATCCATGGGTTTTCGTGCCTTGAGGGGACCAGGCCTTGCCTTCATCCAATGTTTACAGGATGACCCAATGGGGAAGGAAGGAACGGACTTTTTTGCGAGGCAGAGAATTCTAAGCAGCAGCCGGGAAGATCGTAACGAGCAGCTGTACCAGGTGGGCTGCCCAACAGGCAACAACGCCAGGGAATCCAAAACAAGTGTGTAATGCACTACGCTACAAGCAGGTGGAAAGAAACCATCTGTACTGGGCAAAAGGAAGAAACTGTTTGGCAACAGAGGTGCCATTCATTATGCAAGAGTATGTGGAAAGCGGAGGGACCTGCATAAAACGGGACAGCATTAAACTGTTCGGCCAAGTTGCCAATTCCCCTCTAACTGGGAAACATCAGGAGGAACTCTGTTTGATTCTGTGGGTATTTCCATATGCCTGTCTTAAAATGTTTTGAGCTTCTCTCTCATGATTTATGATGGAGATCAATGACTGGAGGCTGTAGGACAACCACGAGCTGCCCCCCCCCCCGAGAAAAGAGAGTTATGAAGAATGCAGTAATGGAGACCATGGTCTGTTTTAGGGTTTGTGGACTGGGTACACAGGGATATAGGAAAGTGCCTTATGCTGGGCCCATCCAGACAACATGCTAAGCCATGGTTGGGCTGCTAACTCTTTTTCAGCAAATGGTTATTGGGCACGTTTAAACCATGGTTATGTAGCCACCACAGTTAGGAATGGTTCATACAACATGCTAGTAGCCATACTGTTTAGTTCAAAATGATTAACCACCGTGGCTTAGCATCTCATCTGAATAGGGTCACTGAAATCAGACCGTTAGTCCAACTAGCCCAGTATTGTCAACACTAACTGGCAGTGGTTATCAAGGGTTTCAGGTGGAGTTTTTACAACCCTGCCTGGAGTTGCATGTATACCTGGTTATGCTATTGTGTCATTTATCAAATGCTCTCCCTAACCCTCATGTGTGAAAACATCCTAAAGCAGGGGTGAGGAGCCTATGTCCTCCAGATGTTGTTGTACTACAACTCCCATGATTCCAGACCATTCTTTGGCCACACCGGCTGGGGCTGGTTGAAGGTGAAGTCCGATAACTAGACAGCTGCAGGTCCATCCCCCCCATCCCTGTCCTAAAGGAGTCAGTAGGAAAGTCAAACAGGAAGAGACAACCCAGTTGTACAACATAAGGATCACCATGCCAAGTTCAAGCCGCAATCAATCTAACACACGGTGGCTGACCAGATGCCTCAGCATCTGGACATGGTGATAGTGACCATCTCCTTTTGTAAGAGTCCCAGAATCTAATAGCTATTCTTATGTTTCTTAAATGTTGGCAATAAGATCATTTCCTTAACAGAAGGGCTGATTTTTCCTACATCCTGGCAGGGAGGAGGAGGAGGAGAAGGAGGCAGGAAAAATTACAGCACACTAATTGCACAAAGTAGAAGTTTCAAGGGATGTAGGTGGAGAAGTCATTCATTTAGAGAAAAAGTGAAACTTGAGATAATTACAGACTAATTATCTGCCTCTAACAACTGGTCATTGTGCTTTTAAGAGACAGTCTAGTGTTAGTCTAGCAGAGTCACAGGAAAGAGATTTAATTTTCTCAAAGCAGCAATGTATATTTCAATTCTTGATTAAAGGACAAATACAATAAGCTCCACATCTTACAGCCATGAGCCACTTTGCCGGAATTCACAGACAAAGGTAAACAAATGAAGGACCACACCAGGCACACTCCTTTTTAGGCATGCCATTAAGATCGTTGAAGCTTCCTGCTAAAAAACATACAATATGAATGCTGAGAACACCAATATGGGTATGAACCTGGTACACTTGTCAGCGGTCGAGGACTGTTTATTGTACACTTGTAGGCAAACCAATGTTTATCCTGGTTGTGCTTTTTATACTGTATTTTGTATTTGTGCTTTTAACCTGTTGGTTGTTTTATTATGTTTTTAATTTTTGTGAACCGCCCAGAGAGCTTCGGCTATTGGGCAGTATAAAAATGTAATAAATAAATAAACAAATAAACAAATAAACAAATTCTCTGTGCAACTTATGAATCGGCTCAAGAATACAAGAGCTCAGAAACAGATTCTCACTTTTCAAGAAGGATATTGACGAGTAAAAGGGTTAAAAAAATATTGCAAAGAATCTTAATGATACTAGTAAAAAGAATGAGTCACAAGAAGTCAGGAGCAAAGAATTCTTGGGGTTTACATAAGAACATGAGAAGACCCATGCTAGATCAGACCACGTGTCTGTTTAGTTCAGCAGTTGGTTCACACAGTAGCCAATCAGCTGCCTCTGGGAAGCCCACAAGCAGGACATGAGTTCAACACCACTATCTTGCTCATCTTCCCAACAACTGGTATAGAGAGGCATAATGCCTCTGATACGGGTGGTAATGTATAGCCATAATAACTAGTAGTCATTGATAGCCTTTTCCTCCATGACAATTTCACCACTTTCCTAAACAGTTGTGATGATGTTTCACCCTCTTTTCCATTCTGATTCCTGACATTGGAACTTGCAGAAGCATGAAAACGTTCCTACCAGAGATAAGGTAGGTTTAGACCTCAAGAGAAATTCATCAATTGAAAACATCGACTGGAAATAACTAGGTAGATGCCATTACCAATTCTTTGTCCACAGAGTGTCTGATAAGCTAGCTTCTGGCTGAGGACTTTGCATTCTTCTAGGATTAGGGCTGTCTTTAAATTTGAAATACACACAATGCATCAGGTAAGCCTACAGGCAGGTGTGTTAATGTGTTAACTGAATTCATGCATTTCTTTAAATGAATGACTAAACTGAATTGGAAAAATATATGTAATCTCCTCTAATGCAAAGAACTTTATATGTCAATGTGTCAAGGATTTGTCTTCAGAATCTTGATTTTGTAGCTCTTCCCCCTCCCCCATCGAATTTGGAAGCTTGCTTCAACTTCTTATTTAAAAAAAAAAGGAAAAAAGCACCCCTTTCCCACGAAAACTACACAAACATCATTTTACTGCATGCGACTTGCCGAAAAGATCTGAGGACGGACATGAGGGCCAAATCTACATCAAGCAGGATATAGCACTATGAAAGCGGTACGAAAGCAGTATATAAAAGGCAGGAGCCACACCAAGCAGGATATAGCAGTATGAAAGCAATATGGTAGTATATGGTATATGTCGATGGGCACCAACAGTTGTCAGTGCACTTCAATGCCGCTATAAAGCAGTAGTGTAGCTCCTGCCTCTTATATACTGCTTTCATACCACTTTCATAGTGCTATATCCTGCTTGGTGTAGATCTGGCTATTATTGCATAGTTTTGAAACAATTGGAACATGCGGTTCAAAAAGGTCATAATAAGTCAGAATATTAAAAGACGGTTCCTAACACACACACACACACACACCTTTTAAAAAATAATAATAAGTGAATTGATGAATCAGATCAAAGGCTATCTCCAACAGTGGATGTTATACAGTATATAGCAGGAGGTGGGGGTACAAGGTTAGGGTATATAGATCTCTCTCCCATTTTTTCATTACACAATCCTGTAAGATAAGTTAGTCTGAGAGAGAATGACTGGTCACCCAGTGAGGTACACAGCTAAGTGAGGACTTGAGAAACCAAATGAGGGAAGGTACAGAAGACCAGCAAATGTATCATCCTTTCGAATACTAATTCCATTGTCCCAATGCTAATGTAGCCCAAACTGCACACGTAAGAGGGGGCTATTGGCAAACTCAATGGTTTGTAGTTGTATGAAAAAGTGTATGGAAAAATAAGGCACTAAGTTGGGGACCTCCCAAATTAGCCACATGATAACTCAGTGGCATGAAATGTTGAACAAGGGGGGGGGGAAATGACAACTGAGGGAGAACAGAATGGCATATTTGCAAAGAGAGGCAGGAAGAAGAGGCACACTGATGTACAAAAAGTATAGAAAGAACCATCTAATTGTCTGGATAGGTCAGTTCCTGATTCACCCTGACAAGCTACTTTAAAATGTCCCCAGGACATTCCATCCCTGGGATGAAAGTGAAACCTGCCCATAGCCATTAATGGAGTAAACGTACATTTCTCTTAATGCGTTCCACACTTTCCCAAATGATTAGCCATCTTTGGTCAGCACAGAATTCTGGTTGAATTGGAAGAAAATGCCAACGTGCATTTTCACAAAATACACAGGTGTGCATTTTCGGAAGTGTGCAGTTGTACAATTGGTCACTTTGGAATGTAAACACAAATTTGAGAAGTTGTGAACGTTTTCCAAAAATGTTCCTGTTCATATTTGGGATTACAAACAGGACATGTTTTGAGAACAGGAACAAGATTCTCATACATCCCAAATTTGAACCTATATTTTACCTGTCCTAGTCCAACATTCTTACCACTACACCACTGGAGAGTCTGCAGGCAATGTCTAATGGTGCCATCACCTGCCTCTTGTCATCATTGAAGGCTCAGTCTCAACTAGCAGCTGTTTTGGTAGATCTGTTTTCTGTAAATTCGACTAATCCCTTTTAAAGGCTGCCTAAGCTTTTAAAAGCCATTTAATCCCAAAATCCCCCTAGCTGCCATGCTCACTTGCTGACCATGCTCTTACACTTAAATAATTCCCCAAATTCCCAAGAACGTGGTTATTTATTTATTACATTTCTATACCGCCCAACAGCCAAAGCTCTCTGGGCACTTCGTAACATGACATCATAGGGCCCTGATATTTAAATAAATGCTTCAGACAAACAAACAAACACATAATACTGAAGTCAACATGAAGCGGATGGAGAGGATTGGGTGGGTGGGTAGAGGTTTTGGAACACAAAACTATTCTTTCAAAGCTCCAGCCTGCACCATCACATCCTGATAAATCCAACTAACTAGATCATGGAGGAGTCCCAAACTGGACAATTTCAACAAAACCATATAAATTTGCCAAAATCCATTTGAAAAGTCGAGTCCTGTTCATTCAAACCAACTTGTAAAAAACAGTCTTGTAGATCATCCCTATGAAGAAAGCTGAAGAGCTTACCACCACCACTACTTATTTTGTTTTTGCAAAGGACAGGGAAGCAATGATTATGCTGCCACGCTCCCTTATTTGGAGAATCAACTCAATCAATCACTGAATTGCCTTACCTGAAGAGAGCCAGTACAAACCCAACAGGAATGATTAATGATTACATACAAGAGCACCTTCTGCCTACATGGTAGCACTCAAGGCTTTCTGATTCCCTGCTGTTTGGGCTGTAAAAAGGAAAGGAGAGTCAAGACAACAGCCTCTAGGTGAAAGGGAAAAGAAAGTGTATTCTCTTGCATCAATGTGTGGATTTCAAGCAGAATATAAAAGGTTCCTCCTTCCCCCCCCCCCCCGCTATATACACACAATCCAAAAACAGGATAGTGGAAGAGGGGCGTCCTCACACACACACACACACATACAATCCCAAAACAGGATAGTGGGAGAGAGATGTGCTGATGACCATTGTGCAACGCAAAGTTAATTACTAAGAGTTTAGACAGGTGGGGAGTATGACAGTACAAATGCAAAGCTCAACAGGGGATTAAAATTAGATGAAAAAGGATGTAGCGTTGCAGCAAGATGTAACTGAAAACTAGCACTGGAAAGACAAGTCCCAGCCACCAATCAAATCAATGGCTGGAGGACCTTCATGCCCTTTCCATATCTGAAAGCTCAACTCCCTGCAGCAGCGGCAACACGGATGGACATTTATTCCGACCGCTTATACAGGTGTGCATGCTTGACCTTTTCTCTTTTCTATCAATACGTGCCTTACAAGCTGACACCCCATATGAACTGTCATTCATATTCACTTCTCCTTCTAATCCAAGGCTCCTTCCCCTTCTTCCATCCTCCCCATCTCTGTCCTTGCCATTCTTACCATCCACACTTTCTGTTCTTTAACCATAAATGGACAAGGGAGATGTGGCGAAAGGCATGCAGGACTGTGCCACCAGCACCACTTGAGGCTCATACCTTTAGATTTGGCACTTATTATTATTATTATTATTATTATTATTATTATTATTATTTATTTATTTATTTATTTAGCACCATCAATGTACATGGTGCTGTACAGAGTAAAACAATAAAATAGCAAAACCCAGCCGCATAGGCTTACATTCTAATAAAATCATAATAAAACAATAAGAAAGGGAAGAGAATGCACCAAACAGGCACAGGGTAGAGTAAAACTAACAGTATAAAAGTCAGGTCAAAATCAAGTTTTAAAAGCTTTAGAAAAAAGAAAAGTTTTTAGCTGAGCTTTAAAAGCTGCGATTGAACTTGTAGTTCTCAAATGTTCTGGAAGAGCGTTCCAGGCGTAAGGGGCAGCGGAAGAAAATGGACGAAGCCGAGCAAGGGAAGGAGAGACCCTTGGGCAGGTGAGAAACATGGCATTAGAGGAGCGAAGAGCACGAGCGGGGCAATAGTGTGGGATGAGAGAGGAAAGATAGGAAGAAGCTAGACAGTAAAAATCTTTGTAGGTTAACAGGAGAAGTTTATATTGGATTCTGAGGTGAATTGGAAGCCAATGAAGAGATTTCAGAAGTGGAGTGACATGAAAAGCGGCACTACATGCATTCAGAGAGATACGCCTAGATGTTCCACATGATTGGACATCCTGAGTGATTCAGATTCCTGATCACGTGGAGCACTAATGAACATATATTGTTCATTGTTTTAACTGTTTTAACTGTATCTATTGCTTTTAAATTATATATTGTTTTAACTTGGAACATGGTTTAATTTGTTTTTAACTGTGTATATTTATTGTTTTGTACTGTATGTTTTTATCTGTACGCCGCCCTGAGATCTTAGTGATATAGGGCGGGATATAAATATTTTAAATAATAAATAAATAAATAAATAAATAAATAAATAAATAATTCTGTGCAATGCTAAGTAGGAGGCCTTCAGACTTTCAGCTCTATGCATGGAGGACACAGGTGGGGCACCGGCACTTACGACATTGGGGGCAGGGGCAATGGAGAAGGTCTGATATCTCAGATTGGAATAACTTGAGAGGAAACTGAACTGCTTTGCTTAATCTGTCTATTTGGTTTCTTTTGGTACTTTTCTACCTTTCATGTGCTTCTAGGCTGCTAACAGTCATGGAATAAGAGGAGAGGTCCTCCTATGGACCACTAACTCTGGCCCACTTGCATTGGCTGCCTGTACATTTCTGAGCCCAATTCAAGGTGCTGGTTTTAACCTACACAATACCTGATGGAACACCTCTCCCGACATGAACCTACCCATACACTGCGCTCAACATTAATTTTTGTGAACCGCCCAGAGAGCTCCAGCTATTGGGTGGTATAGAAATGTAAGAAATAAATAAATAAACAAACAAACATCTAAGGTCCTCCTCCAAGTACCTACTCTTATTATTATTATTATTTATTTATATAGCACCATCAGTGTACATGGTGCTGTACAGAGTAAAACAGTAAATAGCAAGACCCTGCTGCATAGGCTTACAATCTAATAAAATCATAGTAAAACAATAAGGAGGGGAAGAGAATGCAAACAGGTACAGGGAAGGTAAGCAGGCACAGGGTAGGGTAAAACTAACAGTAGAAAGTAACAGTAGAAGTCTGCACAACATCAAGTTTTAAAGCTTTAGGAAAAAGCTTCTGAAGGAAGCTTAGAGGATGTCAACAAGGGAGAGGGCCTTTTCAGTGGTGCCCCCACCAACTATGGAACAATCTCCCCGACGAGGCTGGCCTGGCACCAACATTGTTATCTTTTCGGCGCCAGGTCAAGACTTTTCTTTTCTCTCAGGCATTTAACAGCATATGTTGAGCTTTTTAACTGCCCCCTGGATAGCTGGTATGTAGTCTGTTTTTATGCTTTTTATAGTTTTAAGTTTTGTATATTGGTTATTAAATATTCATTGTTTTTAATCTTTGTAAACTGCCCAGAGAGCTTCAGCTTTGGGGCAGTATATTTATTTTATATGTATTTATTTATGTATTACATGTTTATACTGTCCCATAGCCAAAGCTCTCTGGGCAGTTTAAAAAGATTTAAAAGACTAGATTAAAAAGAGTGAACATGAAAAATCAATATACAAAATTTAAAAACAAAAACATAAAAACAGCTAACAAAATAATTTTAAAACACTCAGCCAGTCCAAACTTCATTTTTGAGTCAGTTAAAACACAACATATGCTGTTAAATGCCTGAGAGAAAAGGAAAGTCTTAACCTGGTGCCAAAAAGATAGCAATGTTGGCGCCAGGTGGGCCTCATCAGGAATTTTCTTCCAAAATTGGGGGTGTGGGCACTACAGAAAAGGCCGTCTTCCTTATTGCCATCCTCTGAGCTTCCCTCAGAGTAGGCACCCAGAGGAGGTGCCAATAATAATAATAATAATAATAATAATAATAATAATAATAATAATTCCATTAGTCACATCAGTCACTGGCACTACATCAAAAAACTATACAAAAAACCTTCAGAAACTGGGCCTACCAAAATACATCTACATCAACATTCAGAAAGCAGTCAGAGTTAAAACATGCTCAATTGTCAAGAAATTCCTGAATCTGTAAAAGACAGCATGACTTGGCAATGCCTGTCATGTCAGTCTATAAAAAAAGCCATGAGCAAGAAAATAGATGATGATGATGATGATGATGATAATGATGAAAAGAATAGAAAGCAGCGAGTAAGAATAAATGATAAATTCTCCCAAAGGGTGATGAAAACAGTGGGGTCCCACAGGGATTTGTATTGGGACCAGTGCTTTTCAAACTGTTCATAAATGATCTGGAACTAGAAGTGAGCAGGGAAGTGGCCAACACTGCTGATGACACCAAATTGTTTAGAGTGGTTAAAACAAAATGGGATTGTGAGGAGCTCCAAAATGATCTCTCCACGCTGGCCTCAAACTGGCAAATGCTGTTCAGCGTACGAAAGCATAAAGTGATGCACATTGGGGCAAAGATATATATCCCAACTTCAAGTATAAGCTGATAGAATCTGAGCTAGTGGTGAATGACCAAGAAAGAGATCTTGGGGTTGTGGTGGACATCTTGATGAAAGTGTCAACCCAGTGTGCAATGGAGAAGTCCTCTCTCTTAGACCCTGAAGAGACACTGCAAATTGGCGATGAACGACACAGGGCTAAGATAAACCAATATTCATACTAAAGCAGACGCTGGTCTATCTAGTCCTGCCTTAAACAAAGGCAGCTTTGTGTGTCCACTGGAGTAAATAAAACAGCTCTTATCCTCATGAGGCAAAACTATAGAATAGTAACTATCGTGTGCTTTCTTATGCATCAAGATGATCTACGACAACACAAATATGATAATCCCATGGCCCAGCAAAGCATTTGGAAAGATTCTGCTGAGAGTGCAGTTGATACTTGTAACATTTTTCAGGAGCGTTTGGGACACGCAGCATTTTTAATGTACAGCTTTCGTTTAGATAGTGCCACCCATAAACACATCAGACGGCGCAGTGCGTTAAGGTGGAACAGAAAATGTGATTAACACAGAGCCTTGAGAATCAGTTCCATTTTTTGTTTTTGAATGAACGGCACACAGGATGAGAAATGACTATATTTGTATATATGTAATGTGTGTTTCTTTCTTTACACAATGCGTTCTCTGTTCTGTTTTGTTGATATTCACAATAAAAAGTGGTGGTGGGGGAGAGAGAATCCATTCCATCACGTTTTAGAAAGCAGTTCTTAAAATGTAGCATTTAAATTTAAATTAAGGCCCTTTCAACACTATCCCGGGAAAATGGAGGGATCGTCCCTGTCCCTGTCATTTGGACGTACAGGGGTGATTTATTTATTTATTACATTTTTATTTGTTACATTTTTATACCGCCCAATAGCTGAAGCTCTCTGGGCGGTTCACAAAAAATCCCGGGATGTACCCAGGAAAAAAGGCAGGTGTAGAAATGGTGGCATAAAAAAATGGGGAAGCACTTCAGGTAGTGAAAGGCAGAAATGCCATGGTAGAGAGAGATAAAATGGCAACCCCAGGCCCTGCACTATCATAAACAGAGCAACAGGACAGAGCATACATGGAGTAGCTTAGAGTTAAAGGATAATAGAAATGCTCAGGAATTTAAGCAAAATGTGTGGCCGCCCCAATTCTAACCAAGAATACCTGTTGGCTTTTAATGGGACAGGCCAAATTCTATGAGCCTGTCGGAGATGTAAGCCGAGGCCTAATTCACATGTGCATGTAGCACTGCTCAGCCAGCCCTGTTCTGGGAGCCGGTCTAGCCAAGTGCTTGGCCATGGACACCTTCTGGAGGCCTAAGGAAAGTATTAGAATGGAGGGGAGAAATACACAATTTCCCCAACTTTGGGGAAATCATGTTTCTACCACCACCACCACACCATGGTTGGGGGCCTGTTAACAGGGCCTTTAAAGCCCCCATCGGGGGAGGGGGAGAGAAACACAATTTCAACCACTCTTGGGGAAATTGCATATTCCCCCACCACCACCCATTGCATTAATGGCAACCGCCGTTAACAAGGGGCAAAGGGTGCACACAGGTTAGGTGAGTTCTGCTCAGACTTGTGCTCCCTCTGTCCTGAAGCCAGCGATGGGGTGAAAATCCGCTGGGTGCATCCACTGGGGCCCAGGAAGGCCAGATGCACGGGTGTCCGCTGCCCTTGCTGTAATGATAACTGAAAGAAGCACTTTGAGAAGTTGCAACACAATGCCAAGCATGTTTACTCAGAAGTAAATCCCATGTAATGCAATGGACCTTACTCGCAAGCAAGTCTGTACAGCACTGAAGGTGTACAATGCAATATAATACAATGAAGTTTTCTCCCAAGTAAGTCTGGACAACATTGAAAATGTATCGTGCAATACAATGCATGATTACTTGGAACTACATCCTTTTCTGTTCAGTGGGACAATGCGTAGTAACTATGTTTAGGCCTATATCCATAATATACGTTTATAATTATTATTATTATTATTATTCACCCGCACATCAACAGATTTGCAAGAAAGTAAAGACAAGCAGTCCAATAAAATCTAGTATGGTTTGGGGTGGGGGAGGTGTTTGCCCATTATACTGTCCAATTCCATTATAACCCAAAACCTGGGCAGAACTATGTTCCACTGTCAAATACTCAAAGAGGAACTGTTTCAAAACAGACCCATTAAGTGGCATTTGTGTAGGCGATCCATAACTCAAGCAATACAGCTTATCTTTAATATTGCATCTACCCGCTGATTTATTGTGTTACATTATACTTACCCAAGACAGAGGAGCGCAAAGCGCCACAATAGACCGAATGAGTTAAAGGTTATATTTCCACCATTAATAATTCACTCAACCAAAGTTGCTTTGTAAAGATTTCTTTTGATAAACTCATATTACCACAGTGACAGCCTAGAGTGTTGATGTTGTATTTTTACTAGAACCATGGGGGATAAATAATTCTTGAGGGTACTTCAGTCGATAATTTTCTCCTTCCCACCCCTGGCCCAGATTCTGGTTGAATGGTATTTATTTAAAATGTATTAACTGTAGGAACAACTTGGAGAATGGACAAAATGTCCAAGGAACCTGATAGAATATCTTTATTACAGATATTTAAAAAGAGACTCAGTGAATTTCCATGAGAAGGGATTCAATGAATGCTGTTGGATCATCCTTTAAGTTCACACCACAGCTTAATCATCTACACTACAGAAAATCCAGTTCCCAGTGGCCTAGAACTTTTGTTGTTATTATTATTATTATTATTAATTATTATTATTATTATTATTATTATTATTATTATTATTATTATTATTATTTCTTACCCGCCTCTCCACTTGGATCGAGGCAGGGAACAACAGTGAATATAAAACACATAAAAACTGATTAAAAACATAGTATACATGATTAAAACATCCTTAAAACATCCTAAAAAACATTCTAAAATTACACGGGATAGGCCTGCTGGAATAGATCAGTCTTTATTGACATGTTCAGAATTTTAAGATACCAACAAATCAGAAAGGGAGCACTTCCAATTGCAATAAGTTGGGGGTTGTATTTCAGCACAGACGATCCCGACAGAATGTACGGATACTAAGGTTCAGTCCAAAAAAACCTAGATGAAACTGCACGCTCCCCTCCACCGCATCAAGGGGGCCTTTATGGCTACCTTTGATGCAGTGGTGGGAATTGCACAATTTCTGGAGCCTCCATTGTATGCACTAGGTCTTGGGGAGTCCATCCGACCCCCAAACTCAGTTGGACAGTTGTGACATCCCTATCTTTGTGCCCCAAAATGTAACAAGTATTGACCTTTTTTCATTTATTTCTTGCAAGACCCTACAGTGACAACGCTAACAAAACTATGAGGGAAGGTTACATCAGCTGGGGTTATTTAGCCTGGAGAAGAGGAGGCTGAGGGGAGACACGATAGAGATGTACAAAATTATGGATGGTATGGAGAATATGGATAGGGCGACATTTTTCTCCCTCTCTCAAAATACTAGAACCCGGGGTCATCCGATGAAGCTGATTGGTGGGAGATTCAGGACAAATAAAAGGAAGTACTTCTTCACACAGCGCATAGTTAAATTATGGAACTCACTACCACAAGATGTAGTGATGGCCACCCATTTGGATGGCTTTAAAAGGGGGTTGGATAAATTCCTGGAGGCAAAGGCTATCCATGGCTACTAGCCCTGATGGTCGTGTGCTCTCTCCAGTATTCGAGGCAGCAAGCCTGAGTGCACCAGTTGCTGGAGAACATGGGTGGGAGGGTGCTGTTGCACCATGTCCTGCTTGTTCATACCTGGTCAATGGCTGGTTGGCCACTGTGTGAACAGAGTGCTGGACTAGATGGACCCTTGGTCTGATCCAGCATGGAACTTCTCATGTTCTTAACTTTAAATATGAATATGCAATCTCTCCACCACAACAGTGGGGAAATTATTGTCAGGCTCATATTACAGCCATCTATATCCTCCCAAAGGTGAAATTAACTTGTTTCGTTTGCTTTGGATCACAAATATTTAAAATAACCTTTATAAGCAATAAGTTGATGTGTCCACAAGGTGACTTTGCCTCATTGAACGAATTACTGATGCCACATGAAAAATGCAGCAAAATTATTTTAGCAATGACAGTTGGACTTCATCCAGAGGTTATGACAGCTTTGCTAATCTGAATGCTTCTTTGAAAAATCTTCCTCTGAGTGTACTGGCGGAGTGGCACTGAACACCTTAAGAGTCCAGAAATTGGTCTTGAACCTTATCCAGTTAAAGTTGCTGTGAAGGGGAGTTAGGGCATGACTAATTACCTCGATGCGAACTGAAAGATGTAGGTAAACAAACAAAAATGATAATTAATTTCTTTCCCCAATGCATAGGAGTAGGCAAGTCATGTTTACCCCTCTTCCCCCAATATATAGGTATCCATATAGTAGATCTACTCACTGCTTTGCAAAAGGGAATGTTAAAGGGAATAAAGTGTCAATTCTGCCGAACACCCCCCTTACTAGCTGGGTCACGATCTGTAATGGTTCCTGAGGAGCCGTTTTAATCTAGAAAGTCAATTATCCCAGAATGAAGACGAATTAACATGGATATTCTGCAAGGCCTATAGAAGAACTGCTATAATTTAGCCACCAAGAACTAAGTGTTTGCCCATTCTCTGACCACAGAGTATAGAATTTCTCCTCTGAAATGCTAACACTGTTCATCTGGTTAAATGCTATAACTGCACAACTGCCTGTAGTAAAAAAAAATAAAAAATCTCCTGGACCATTGAACTGTAAAAGTAAATACTATGCTGTGTATGCTGCAATATAATTTCATGACAATAGTTTGTATCTGATGTGAACCAGCGGACCTCTCTGAAATCATGAAAGACTGTAAGATAAAACCTAGAGGCCTTGATCCGGAGATATGTGCATATTAGGAAGTGTTATGCATGAAACATTATGTGTGTTTATATGACATAAGGACACTGATCAAAAGCAGCCAGCTACTCACATCTGAGGTCTTAGCTAGACCTACCTGGTCGTCCGCGACAGAGAGGTGACGATCTCGTGATGGTTTTATCACAAGATTCCATCTCAGTTTAGATGTGGCGTGTGACGACCTCAGACAGAAAGGCATCGTGCCCGCCATTTTTTTAAAAAAATTCTTAAAGAGGCAGCAGCGCACGAATGCTTGTGCGCAAAAGGTAAGGATTTTTTTTTTAAAAAAAATTAATTTCCTCGCTCCACCACCCCACCCCCGATGGGCACAGTGCTCCTGAGGAGTGCTGTGCCCCGTGGGCAGGTCCCGGCTCCTCACGAGGAACCACGAGGAGCTGGGACAAACCGCAGCAATGGGCCATACATTCCGCGGTCTCGGGCTCAGCCCGAGACCGCAGAAAAAGCAGGCCCAAAGGGGAGGCCGAGATCCAGGGGCAAAGGAGGGATCATCCCTCCCTGATCCCGGGATCCCCTGTGCGTCATGTGGATGCACAGGGACGATCCTGGGGATCACCCTGGGAATTCGCCCAGTCTAGCTATGGCCTGAGTTGAATACCTATATGCTACTGAGAAAGAGACTAAACAGCCAGCCTAAGTCATGCTTGCTTAGAACAGTAGCTATGGTTCTCTCATCCACATGAGATCCTACATAATAGGATTCTAAATCTGGGCTGTGTGCCTGCAGACCCTGGATGGCTCTGCAGGCATAGAACATAGGTGTTCACCTGTGCAACGGCACTGCCAGGTGGAATAGGCTAGACCAGGGTGTCTATAGTAATTGACATCTATTGTAAGTCATTACATTTGCAGTTGGAGGCCTTATTCAAATGTTATTTCAGCTGCTTTAACACGTCATGCAGTTTGTTATGCATCTTGTTGAATGGTAGTGTGAAACACTTCCCCTGGAATGGTGACTTAATATGAGTTTTCAAAATTTATTAACTTTTTAATAAGCACAGCTTCTACTAGGAATGTGGCCAATGATGCCACCTGAAAACTCACTGTCTATTTCAAACTGTTTCATGATTTGCATGACACACTCTGAATTAGAAGTGTGCATTTCCTGCTAAATGGCCCAACTCCGTCTGCAGAGAATCAGGACAAGTAGCGGATTTTCCATGTTTGTTTGTTTTTAATTTGTGCAAATTACGGGTGAATTTTGTGCAAATGTGCATAATTTGCACGAAATGCGGCTACAATTTGCACAAATGATGCAAATTTGCGAGAATATTGGCCACAATTTGCACATTTTTGTATATCGGGTCAAAATATGAAATTAGATATTTGCATTAAAATTTCTTCCTCATCCGTACATTCAACTTAGTGTAATAGATCGCAGAGGGAAAGAATGTTAATGAAATAAAACTTTGTCTTTATACTGTCTGACATCATCTCGTTCCTCTCTTCTGTATCTGTGCGGTTTCCCTCTCTCTTCTTTGCTCTCCTCCTTGGCCAATGATATTCCTCAATCCTACTGTCTGAGGCAAATATAGTTTTGTTTGCAAGTTGCTCATGACATCATCATGTCAGATTGAGCATTGTGACACCCC
This sequence comes from Elgaria multicarinata webbii, assembly GCF_023053635.1. Lineage (NCBI taxonomy): Eukaryota > Metazoa > Chordata > Lepidosauria > Squamata > Anguidae > Elgaria > Elgaria multicarinata. The sequence goes on along the minus strand of NC_086174.1, from coordinate 17,590,379 downwards.
TGACGAAAGTCACATGGCTCATGAGAACCAGCAGGATAAAAATGATATTGTGTGAATGAGGCCAAAGACACCCTGAAGACAAAGAAGAAGAAAGAAAATGGCACCAGGAAGAACATCAGTGCAGCATTACAAATGTGTCTGTGGCAAGTGTTAAAAATCAACCCATATGAGAAGCACTTCTCAACATGCATCCAAAGATCACGGAACAAGACAGCTTTCATGTGAACGTAAGAAGAGCCACGGGTCTGTCTAGCCCAGCATTTTGTTCACACGTTGGCCAACCAGCTGCCAACTGATCAATCAAAATATGAGGTAACCCACAAGCAGGACACAGGTGCAACAGCACCGTCCCATCCATGTTCATACACAGGCATACTGCCTCTAATATGGGAGACAGCCTATAGTAATCAGGACTAGTAGCCATTTATAACCTTCTCTTCCAGGAATGTGCTCATCTCTTGAATTCCGCCCCCTCCCAATGTAACTGTAAAGTTGGCCTGACCTGCATAGGCCCAGCCCTACTTCTCCCTCCCACTCGGTTCAATACCAACGTCTTTTTGGTCCAACAAAGCAATATTCTTTTTTTATTATTATTATTGTTTCTGCCTTAGCATTCCCTGACCACTCTTGCTAATTATAGTCTCAATTACACATCCCTTGAATGATTTCCCAATGAAAGTCTTAAGTCTCCCTACTTTTCTTACCAATAATCAATCGCATGGCCTAAGCATTGCAGAGATGAAGAGCTGTTCCGTTTCATGTTTTACTCTGTATTGTGGAACGATTTCAGCCCAATCGCTAGCTGTCTTCTTCAATATTAGAGGGTAAGATTAAAGGGGCTCCTATGTCTAAGGATACACTTTTGCTTCCTCCAATAGTTTTGTCTCCCTTCCTTGAACATTATTTCTGTAATAACTGGAGTCAGCCTCCAACTCAATTGGGTTTTGCTGGTGCTATTTCTAAACAGATTCCATCAACCAACAAAAGCTGTGAATTTTGGAACACGAGGAACCATTGCTAACTTCCTATCTGAAATGCTGTAGCCCTCTCAGAAAAAACACAGATGCACAATGGGGAAAAAATACGACACATCTGACTGTTGGAACACAAGTTGGTATTAACTTCTCTCTAACCAAGTATAAAACTTATGAAATCAGGATGTACAAGAATGCTGTTTCTGCTCGCATGGCGTATGAGCACGGGCAGTTCACAACCTTGAACATGAACACAAGGCGAACACATTCTCTCGAAATGTTCACAAATCCTTGAACATCCGCTCGCATCTGGAAAATATGCAAATTTTGATGAGGGGAAAAAAAACCTTGGAATTAGGCAACTTTTAAAAATCTGCCATTTCACACTTTAGTTTGTAGAGGAGGTTTGCGCAAATTTGGAAATCTGCGCAAATTTGATGCTTTTTCTGCAGCTTTCGAGTTTGGTCACGTTGGTTTTGCCCAATTTTCCCATCCATGCAAAATGAACAGAGATTGCAACCATTAGTGCAAATCGAGGGGAGACGACACGAGCAGTGAGCCAATTTTCAGAGAATTTGGCTGAATGCACTTCTTTGCACATCCCTATTATGAAGACTTTGGCATTAGTTCCCAAGGTGAAGATCTTAGGCCCATTGTCCAAGATGCTCTTCCTCAGGCTTATACGTGAGGAAGGCTCGTGCAGTGGAACTCAGGCCTTAGCTAGACCTACCTGAAAGTCCAGGGGAGAGGAGGGGAGACCTCGCGTTGTGATTAACGTGAGATCTATCCCCTATTTACATATAAGGCTTCAGGAAGAGAGGTGTCACACCCACCATTTTTTATTTTTTAAAGACATAGGAGCGCACGAATGCTCGTGTGCTAAAAGTAAGGTTTTTTTTAAAAAAAAAATTAACAACTTTTCCCACTCCCCCCACCTTACCCCCGATGGGCGCAGCGCTCCTGAGTAGTGCTGCACCCTGTACACAGCTCCAGGCTCAGCGCGAGTAATTGCGTGGAGCTGGGTTAACCCACGGAAACGGGCCACATGCTCCGTGGAGACCGAGGAAAAATCAGGCCCAAAGGGGAGGGCTGTATCCCAGGGCAGGGGAGGGATGATGCCTCCCTGATCCCAGGATCCCCTGTGCGTCATCTGGATGCACAAGGACGATCCCAGGGTTTGTGCTGGGATATAGCCTGGTCTAGCTAAGGCCTCACTCAGATGGATAAACCCAGCATTATCACCCAGAGTCTGAGTGGCAAGTGGCAGACATGGGATACTAACACTGAGTAGGGGTGAACGTATCTGACAGTTTTGGTTTTTCTCTCTTTCTCATTTTTCCAACCTTAAATTCAGTTTGTCAGAAACATTGAGATTTATTTTTTTTAAGAAGTGCATTAAAATCTGCATGTATTTTTGTTTGTATTTTTGCTTAATACACTAATTTTTACAAGAATTTTTACTAATACATCTCTGAACATTATTTTCACTAATGAACACTTTTGTACGTGCACTTCAGCCTAATATACTCACTTTTATGTGCATCTGGAGAACTCCATTCCAAAGTTCAGAAGGATTTTCAAGAATAACTGAGTTTTGGTTTGTATATTAGTTCAATAGGGCAACATTAAATAAGTCTGGGAATTCAAGCCCATCTCAAATGCCAAGTTTAACCATATGGTTAGTGAATAGAAATAATTGCATCTCCTCATTGTTACAGGCTTTATAAGAGCCTATCTCTTGGTTTCCAGCCATCTAAATCCACCCACATATTTCCTTCGGCAATACGGTTAGAACACGTTCCATTCAAAAATGATAACACTTACGCTATGATCCAGCCAAAGTTAAGCATATTTAAGTCCTGTTGAATTTAATGGGGGAGAGTTAAGCATGTGTTAAGCATATGCTTAACTCTCCCCAGTTACATTCAAAAGGACTTAAATCTAAGTTCTATCAAGGTCTTCTCCCACTGAAATCAAAAACACTTAAATGGAAGTTCTGAAATTATCAAGACTTCCAAGTGTTTAACTCTGGTTGGATCATGTGTTTAGCATCCTCACAGCACATGTTGAGTGTTCAAACCACTTCAAGTTTCTGGCACCTATTGTAAGAATGACATAAGGATACTCAGAACAAACATATAAGAACAATGTAATTGAGTACTTCTCCATCCCTTCATGAACTGACAACAGTAACAGAATGTCTAATGGTACTTCTAGGCCACATTTTAAAACACTTCCCAATAGTGAATGTGTGAAGAGGGGAGAGTGAGGCAATGCATGTTCGCGCCACCTCCAATGTCCCTGTGCCACAGAGGGATCCACATTATCAGCCAGTGAGCTAAATCATCTCTCATTAACCTATTATTTATTTATTTATTTATTACACTCATATCCCACGTTTTTTCCTCCAAGGCACCCAAGGCAGCATACATAATCCTCCTCCTCCTCTCCATTTTATCCTCACAACAACAACCCTGTGAGGTAGGTTGGGCTGAGAGTCTGTGACTGGCTAAAAGTCACCCAGTGAGCTTTCATGGCTGAGTGGGGACTAGAACCCAGATCTCCCGACTCCCAGTCCAACACTTTAGCCACTACGCCATACTGGCTACCCAGGGATGTAAGACAGTTCATTTTTGACCAGAATTTACCTCACAGAACCAAACACAGACCCGAGCCCAATACGTGGTCAAAGTTCTTATATATCCAAGCTTGCGATGCCATACATGGAAGAAAAAAAATGCATTCGGAAATGTGCAGGAAAAAATGCATAATTTTGAAAAAAAAATGTGTACAAACATGCATTTATCAACGGGAGAGAAAGGCATACATCTCGAAAATGTGTACAAGTGATGGATGGAGTTGGGGAAAATGTGCACAAAATACAAATGTATTTTCATGTAAAAAAGGAAGAAAAGAAAAGCTCATGATCTGATACAGACACAACTCTGAATAAGCTTAAAGGTGGAATTCAGAGAATCTGGATGAGCTCAAGTTTTGCTCATACACACATCGCTAAGGACAGCTTCAGGCCAGGTACCAATATTTTACCATACTTGTATATCCTGCATTAACACAAAAACCTTCTGCAGGCATGATGTTACCTTCCAGGACAACTGAATCTCTCTCTCTCTCTCTCTCTCTCTCTCTCTCTCTCTCATACATACACACCTTCCAAGACATATGGATTTAGCAGCCTTTTGATTGCACATTCAGTAGCCCATCCATTCCCATGGGACTCATCCATCTTCATTCCACTCACTGGAATTAGAGCCCATGGATGGTAAAAGGAGGACTTGGCTTTGTAACCCATGGCAATCACAATTAGAGGTAAACCACTTCCTCTATTGCACCGACTGTTAAAGAGACATCCACATCCCCAAAGGATTTGGACTGCCAGCACCAGCGATGGAGGAAACAGAAGGAACGCTATGGGTATTTTGAACACAGCTGTTAAACAAAGGATCAGAAATGGATACACAGCCAAAAGATGCATGCAAAACATTTATTAGATACTTGCTATTTTTGGCATGGGGTGGGGGTGGGGGTGGGGGTGGGGGTGTTCAGAATACCAAATGGAGGGAAGCATGTCAAAGTGAGCCACATGCCGGCACGCTAACAAGGTTCAATAAAAATGCTGCAGCTACGTACGTCGCTTGAAATCCTATCGCACCGACATGTGTGAATCAATATTCATATTTTACAGTTTATTAAATCCATAAGCAAAGCAGTCAAAATAGTTTCCTTGCAGTCACAATCTCAACAAGAGCAATGATGGCAACACGGGGTATTTTGGGGGGCTCGTGAACACTCAGATCTGATTCCTACTTGTGGCAACGCAAATGCGCAGCTTGTACTGAGAGCTCTCCATATTTATTGAGCCTTCTACCCTACCCTGTCCTGAAGTTTCAAGGTTAGGGTGACCATATGAAAAGGAGGGCAGCGCTCCTGTATCTTTAAGGGACTTTCAGCAGGTGTTTTTTGTATGCATGCAGCACCTGGTGAAACTCCCTCTTTATCACAATAATTAAAGCTTCATCACACCAGTCACAGTGACCAGATACAAAAGAGAGCAGTTTTCCTGCAGCTTTAACTGTTGTGATCAAGAGGGAATTTCACCAGGTGCTGCCTGCCTACAAAGACACCTGCTGAAATTCCCTTTTTTAAATACAACTGTTAAAGATACAGGAGCCCTGTCTTCCTTTTCATATGATCACCCTGTCCAAGGTAGGGCAAAAAAGCAAAAAATTCCCTAGGAGAAAAATAATAAACTATAAGGAGAGTCAATGACATTTCCCAAGTCTTTCAAACTTAGGGTAAAAGTAGGCATGATGACAAACACAAGCCGCCCCAGGTTAACAGGACCAAGGAAGTCTTTGGTGGTGGCTGCTGCCAGGGGAACACCTGAATATACTATATGGTGACATCAGCCCTGTTCTTCCCCTACCTGATGCCCTCCAATTGTGGTGGACTACAACTCCCAGGATTCCTGACCCATAATGGCCATATTTGCCAGCACTGATGGAAGTTGATGTTCACAATATCTGGAAGGCTGATATACAATATCTGGAAGATCAATATACAATACCGGGCTGCATCTACCATGTGCTTAAGACCAAGGTAGACTTTTCACTGACTTTAATGCTACAGGTTCAAGAGGGAATCACAGGGCTTTGCTAGACCTGCCGGGATAAGCCGGCAGGGAGGCGGGGCGACGGCACGCTGATGTTAGCACGCGCTGCCCGGGCTTCCAGACGCGGGACATGCAGGGACGTCGGGATCCCTGCAGCGTCCGCCATTTTTTTTAAGTTTAAAGGGGCCACGTGCGGCCCGAAGACTGCGGAGAAGGTAAGGGTTTTTTTTTAGTTAACCCTCCCCATCCGCTCCTAATCTCTTCCTGATCTTTCTCTCCCTGTGTCCCGTGTGTCGTCTCTCCTCCTTCTCCCTCTGTGTGTGTGTGTGTGTGTGTTCTGTGTCGTCTGTGCTTCTTCTCCCTGTGTGTGTGTGTGTGTGTGTGTGTGTGTGTTCTGTGTCGTCTGTGCTCCCTTCTCCCCCCCTCCTGGCCGATGGGCCCAGCGCTCAGTGCTGTGGCCAGTCCGCAGCTTTTTGCGGCTACTCGCGAGAGCGAGTAGCCGCAAAAAGCCACGGAAGTCTCTAGACGTTCCGCAGCTCCGGCCTCAGGCCGGGGCTGAGGAAAAGGCGTGCCATAAGCGACTTTGCTTATGGCGCATTAGAGGAGGCTTCAGTGCGGCCTGGAGCCGGATTCCCCTGTGCGTCATGTGGAAGCACAGCAGGGAAACCAGCTCTCAAGGCGCGCTAAGGCCTCGTCTAGGAACGTCCCCAGAGACAGATGTCCACTGGGGTCTAGAGACCATTCCTGCTGAGGTGCCATCATCTGATAAACAAGATTAAATATTTTCTCTGACTCTGCCTACAGATTATAGCTACGGTTATAATTTATAGATGTCCGCTATAGATTTCTAGTGAAAAAAAGTCATTTGATTTCCAAAGCACAGGCAGGAAATGCAGTATCAGTACTTTCCATTATCCGCTAATCTTTGGTAAATTCATTAAATTTTAAAAAGGAAAATAAAGATGGAGAACATTCAGAATTAGAAACCTCAAACGAGAACGATGCTTCCTGAGTAACTCAGTGATTGTTGGTACTTGCTGCGCAGAGTCGTTAAAAATCATTATTTTTTAAAAGGGAATGTTGATGGCAGTGTTGCAAGTCAATTGAGCAAGCTAATTCCTTTCAAAGATGGAATCGTTTCCCTATTTGTTCTGATCACCAAAGTGGCTTTTCATTTTGCAGTTGCCAATAGCATGGGGATGTTTGCATCTACGTAAAGTACTAGCAGTTAGATGAGATGCGAAGGCATTTCATTTTACCCACTTAAGTCGACGTGGGCATGAATATTCCTCTCTCTTCTTCTTTCTATACTCATCACACATGTTAGATTTAATTGCCAGATTTGTCCAAAGTATCATATAAAACTGAAGCCTCTGCTGAGCACTGGATACAAAGTGTATTATTTAACTGTGATTTGACAAAGAGAAACTGCACCAATTAGTGACATGGCATCTTTGTTGCTTGAAAAATATCGATTCCGAAACAGCAATCAGATACTCAACTGAGCCAAAATGCCATCCATCTAGTCTAAATTCTGAAGTATATGAACATTCTCCCAAAGTGGGGGAAAATGACATTCTAAGCAAGAGAAAAGAGCTGCTGTGTTTCCTCACAAGGAGCAGGTAGAACCACTTCCCCCTAAATGGTTCTCAAGTGGATAGGTCCCTGAGTTAATCACATTGATCAGTATGTTTCATATCTGAGGGTTGCATCCAATCCTGACCATCCAAACGAATGAAAAGCACTGGTGGAACTGTTTCCTTCCTCTCCTACAGACCCTCCGGGGGTGAGCATGGCGACCTTGCAGAGGTGTGAGTAGGGATGTATGAGAAATTTATTTCTGTTCAGTTTTGATCAAGATTTATCCAGTTTGCACCTTCCAGAGAGGACACGGACTCGGACGCATTCTGCCGTTGACGTGCCTGCATTTCCAATGTGATTCATGGACCAAACAAAACGTGTTCGACAGCATGCATCCATTTGAACAATCCTCATGAAAACAATGTGTACTCTTGAAGAATGCACACAAGCATGTTTCAGTCAATGGGAGAAGAATGCATCCATTGCTAAGATGCACGCGATCCATGTGCATCTTTGGGAAAAAACGCTCAAAGATATGCATGGATTTCCATGCACAAAGAAGAAGAAACCAAAGCTTGTGATCTGATATGGGCTTGAGTTGGAACAAGCTTCAAGATAGAATTCAGAAAACTTTAGGGGACTCGCATATGACTGATTCGCACATACCTACGTGTGGCTTTGGCAGCTGATTTATTTTATGACTTTATTAATTATTGCATTATTACACTTACGTCCCACCAATTTCCCTCTTCTAAAGAATCCAAGGTGGCTTACGCGGTCCCCCTCCTCTCCATTTTATCCTCACCATAACAACCCTGTGAGGTTGGATGGGCTGAGAGTCTGTGACTGGCCCAAAGTCACCCAGTGAGCTTTCATGGCCAAGTGGGGACTACAACTCAGATCTCCTGACTCGCAGTCCAACGCTCTAACCACTACACACACTGGCTCCTACATTCTTGATATGTTAGAACAATAACAACAACAACAACGCTATTTGCCAACCCTGATTTACGAACAAAACAAAAATAACTAAGAAAATAATAAATGCCAGCCATCATCATCATCATCATCATCATCATCATCATCATCATCATCATTATCATCATCGTTTGGCACTGTAATCTGAAGAGCCAGGCAGTTGCAGCTCATTATCCCCAAGTCCTCTGGCCCCTGCCGCCTATGGACTCATCAGGGGTAGTTCCCAGAGGCACTGGGGATAAGAAAGATGGGGTGGAGGTGCTGGCCTCTCTAGTTGCCTTTACAGCAAGGATGGGGAATATGTGTCCTTCTAGATTTTGTTGGATTGCATCTCCCATCTTCCCTCACCACCGGCTATCCTGGCTAAGATGATGATGAAGGTTGCACTTATATCCCACCTTTTAGCCAAGGCGGCTTACATGGTCCTCCTCCTCTTCTCCATTTTATCCTGACAATAAGCCTATGAGGTAGGCCTTAGCTAGTCTTACCTCATAGTCCGCGATGGAGGAGGGAAGATCTCGCGTTGTGATTAATGCAAGATCCCTCCTCCGTTTACACATGAGGTGCAACGACCTCAGCAACAGAGTTCGCGTCCACCATTTTTTATTTTTAAAGAGGACGGAGCGCATGAACGCTCGTGCGCTAAAGGTAGGTGTTTTTTTTAAAAAAATAAACTTAATTTCCCCACTCCGCCCACCCTACCCCCGATGGGAGCAGCACTCCTAAGGAGCGCTGTGCCCCGTGTGCGGCTCCCAGCTCCACATGAGTAATCACGCAGAGCCGGGTCAAACCGCGGCAATGGGCCACATGGTCCACGGTCTCGGGCTCAGCCCGGGACTAGGGAAAAAGCAGGCCCAAAGGGGAGGGTGAGATCCCGGGGTAAAGGAGGGATCATCCCTTCTTGATCCTGAGATCCCCTGTGCGACAATCCTGGGGTTCGCCCCGGGATTTCGCCCGGTCTAGCTAAGGCCTAAGTATCAGTGACTGGCCCAAAGTCACCCAGTGAGCTTCATGGTCAAGTGAGGATTAGAACCAGATCTCCCAAGTCCTAGTCCACCACTCCGTCCACTACACCACAGTGTCTCTCTAGTGATACAACTTTCTGACAGTGTTCCTTTCACTCAAAAGTTGTCTTCCTCCCTTCTAAATGATGCCATTTAAAGAGGTGCCATTTTCCAATAATGGAAAGCCGCTGTTCTAAATCTACTCCACACTTCTTCTGGAAAGAGCAACATCTTTCTGGAAATGAGGGTTGTGTTTGCTTTTAAACTTCTGGAGGCCCTGCTCTCCTTCTAACATTCTATATCATGGTTGTTTCTCAAAGGGTTCAGTAATCAGTTGCCTAAAGGTTTTAGTGATTTTTAGCATCTTCAGTTCCAGAAAAGGAATCCCTTCGTTTCAGACTGAGGATCATCTGGCTTTGCTTTTATATCCCATGTTCCTGGTGTCTTCACTTGGCTTTCTCTGGGCTTGGAAACAGTTCAGGTAAGTCCCGTCTCAGAATTGCAGGCACTTCCGGAGTTCCTGACACTGATGTATTAATAACGGCAGCCAAAACTGAACCTACATCACCGTGTCTTTTGCGACATCTCACACTGGGGAAAATTGTAATCAACATATGGGACATTTCCTGTTCTACGGAAATTCATTGGGGATTACTGTGATTAGGAAATCTTGGCAAAATATCAATAGAATCACAATAAATACATAATGAAATGACAGGCCCTGTGGGCCTACCTTGCAGTCTAACTCTTGGGGGACTTACTGGTGATACAGCTGATCTTATCAGCAGGATGCAGGGAAGCTCAGCTGTCCCAGAGATAACAAGGAAGGAAAATGCCAAGCTAGCAAGCTTCTCTTCTCTTTGGCACGAACTGTTTTTGCCAGGGGTGAGGGCACAATGGCAACAGGGGGAAAGTGAGAGAAGGAATAGTACAATCAGTCTCCAAAATGATCCAAGGGGGTTAGAAGGAGCAGCTTCCCTTTGAGGAAACGCTAAAGCATTTAGGACTTCAACATTTACCACATCACATTATGAAAGGAGTGAATTAGGAATTGGCTAAGAAAACTCACTCCCCACCCCCACCCCCATGAAACTCATTAGCAGTAGATTCAAGACTGGCAAAATAAGGGCTTTCACTGAGCACATAGTTTACATATGGGATAATCCTATGGGATCTGGGACAGACAATAGTTTACAGGGCATTAAAAGGGGTCCAGATGAATTCATGGAGAACTGTCTATATGAGTTTATTAACCAGGTGGCTACATGGAACCTCCAATATCTGAGGCAGTGTACCACCAAATACTTGAATGTAAGCCTATGCGGCAGGGTTTTCCTATTTTATTGTTTTACTCTGTACAGCACCATGTACACTCATGGTACTATATAAATAAATAAACAAATGTTGTTGTTGTTTATTCGTTCAGTCGCTTCCGACTCTTCGTGACTTCATGGACCAGCCCACGCCAGATGTATATATAAATAAATAAATAATAATACCTCGGAAGCAACAATGTCCCAGAAGCATCTTCAGATATTTCTGGAGGGATGCTTTTTTATAAGTTTTGTGAAATTTCTGATGCTGCCCTGTGATAGATAGATATATAGAGAGATATAGAGATATTCCTCTGTTGCTGGTTCTTTCTTTATGCTGCATTATTTAGATTTTACAGTTTGATCTTTTAATGCATCAGTTCTCTTGTACTGTAAGCTGCCCTGAGACCTTTCATTAGCCAAGCAAGCTGGGGATGATGGGAGTTGTGTCCCAACACATTCAGAGAGCACCGGGTTGGGGAAGGTTGCTTTAGAACTCTCAAGCAGACAGAATGGGGTTGCCTTACATCTTACCCATTAAGAGGTTGAAACCTGAACTGGCACAGAAAAAGACAGAAAGAACTTTAACAAATAAACTCTCAAAATGTCTACATGAGGAATAAAGTTATAGGGAAGCAACCAATTAATTTTGCAGCAGAGTTCCTTTGACAGAAAGAGTGTTTCTAGGGGCTGGGATTTCTCACTAAGCATTTCTAGACTAGCCAGGTGTAATTTTTTATGTGCTCTGCTATAGTTTCCCCCACCCCGTCTACATGCCTGTCCCATATATCATTGCTGAATGACAGATTACCTCTACCTGTACTACTCAAGTGGAACAATGGGGACCCTCTTGTCAGCAGCTGTCCTCCTGCCAGAAAACAGGAAGCAATTAGTTGGCTTGTGGGTTTTCCTAAGATGTTATATCCTGTGGGACATATCTTATTTCAAAGGAAGCCAACGGATTGCCATTTTTGTTGCATCAGCACCATGGAAACGCATCTCGGCTCCTTCTGAAGTTAAATTTTGGACAGTTGTACAGGGTCAGATGAGACGCCATTCATAAGAATGTAAAAAGGGCCCTGCTGGATCAGACCAAGGGTCCATCTAGTCCAGAACTCTGTTCACACAGTGGCCAACCAGCTGTCGACGAGGGACCCACAAGCAACAGAACCCTCCCACCCATGTTCCTCAGCAACTGGTGTATATAAGCTTACTGCCTCTGATACTGGAGGTCGCATTTAGCCATCAGGACTTGTAGCCATTGATAGACTTCTCCTACAGGAGTTTATCCGATCCCCTTTTAAAGCCATCCAAATTGGTGGCCATCACTACATCTTGTGGTAGTGAATTCCGTAGCATAACTATGTGCTGTTTGAAGAAGTACTTTCTTTTATCTGTCCTGAATCTCCCCCCAATCAGCATGGGATGACACTAGATTCTAGTATTATGAGAGAGGGAGAAAAATGTCTCGCTATCCACTTTGTCCACACTATGCATAATTTTGTACACCTCTGTCATGTCTCCCCTTAGCCTCCTTTTTCTAAGCTATACAACCCCAACTGTTGTAGCCTTCTCTCATAAGGGAGACACTCCAGCCCCTTGGGGCATTGCCCCTTTCTCTTTATGTGAATAGAATTGATAAAAATAAAGTAAAAAATAGCAGGTGTGTGGTCCCGATCTGGATCAGGACCATAGCATAAATCTGCCCACCCACCTGTTGTGGTCCCCATCTGGAACTGGGCCCCACCCCTGCTATTTACATGGGAGGGGGGAAGCCTTCCATCCTACACTGACCATCTTCAACAAAAAACAAAAAAAAATAACTACCTTCTGATCGATAGAAGCACTGATTATTAGGTGCATGAATTGTTGAAAAGCAGATCATTCTGCAGAATACGCATTATCATAATTGTGCTATAAATTCTCTACTAGAGTTGATATAAGTGGTTGGTTAATAATTTACCTTGTGTGGCGCAGAGTGGTAAGCGGCAGTTACTGCAGCCGAAACTCTCCCCATGGCCTGAGTTCGGTCCCAGCGGAAGCTAGTTCTCAGGTCGACTCAGCCTTCCATCCTTCTGAGGTCGGTAAAATGAGTACCCAGCTAGCTGGGGGAAAGATAACTGCGACTGGGGAAGGCAATGGCAAACCACCCCGCTACGAAGTCTGCCAAGAAAACGTCAGCGAAAGCAGGTGTCCTTCTAGGAGTCAGCAATGACTCAAGTGCTTGCATGAGTGGTTCCTTTCCTTTCCTCAGTAATTTACAACAGATCCATGGCTGGTCCAAATTTCTAGGAAGCATCCTATTTATTTATTTTTAACTGCCTCTGCTTTTTACAGCTTAAACCTTGTATTGCTTTCTGCCATTTTAACATGTATGTTTTTGCTTCATGTTCCTAGACATGGCAAATGTTCCATTAGTCTTGTTAAAGGCCACTGTGGTGTAGTGGTTAGAGAGTTTGGTCTGAGACTCAAGAGATCCAGGTTCTAGTCCCCACTCAGCCATGAAATCCACTGGGTGACTTTGGACCAGTCACTGACTCTTAGGCCATGGCTAGACCAGGCCTATATCCTAGGATTGTCCCAGGATCATCCCTGTACATCCAAATGACACACAGGGGATCCCAGGAACAGGCAGGGATGACCCCTCCATATGCCTGGGATAATCCTTAGGTCTAGCTAAGGCCTTAGTCTAACCTACCTCACATAGATGTTGTAGGTATCATGGCATAAGCTTTTGTGAAGAGTGATTTCATCCAGGTTCATGAAGTGGGTAATGGAGGTAGTGGAAGTACTATATAATGGTGTGTCCCAAAACTAGAGCATGTGTGGGTGTTGTTGTTGCTTTTTACTGAGTTAAAATTGGAAGCATGCTTCAGTCTTAAACACAAGAAGATACATATTTGCTCTGACGGGCAAAGCATGGTAGATGTATCCAACATGGTGGCTTAAATTGTCAAGGCACACACACCCTCCCATGGTATTTCACCATGAACAACTGTTCTTTGTTTTGTATTTGGGGTGGCAGGAGATTCTGCAAAAATATGAAGTTGTTAGAATGTTTTGTATACGATCCCCATGTAGCAAGAGGGAGGAAAAAGATTTGTCATGTTTTCCTGGGAGATGCCAGGTGCACTTCCCCAAACACTGCTGCTGTACAGTCTCTATTCATCATAGTGATCCCACACAAGCCCCAATGAAATGAATGAAGGCTGTGTAGGAGCCAAGCTTGGTGAATGCACCAGATGTGGACACCAGTCCTGGTGGCCTTGAATGGAGTGAATCATTCACAATGATTTCCTCTTTCCAGCCCCCTCATCCTTTTCGTACATTTCTTGGCTATACAGCTCTGTTATCTCGCCTTCATTCTCAGCCCTTGTTGTCATTGTCTTGTCAATCAGACCCATAAATTAAAGAGTCCTCTTTGACTCAGTCGCTCGTTGGGTATAGAGTGTGCATAACCTCCCATTAAAAACACCATCAACAGCCAATGTTCCCTTGCCACGTCTGCAGTAACAATTCCTACCCATGCTGTCATGACTAGATTACAGGGCCCTCCTCCTCACTGACCTTTGCAAACTGCTATTTTCCCCTGCTAGTAGCTTTCCCAGACACTGCAGCCAATGCATCACTCCTGCACTGTCACTCCTATTTACCCTGTCCTCTTCTGCCTCACCTTAAATTTAAGCCGTTATGGCTTACGCTGTGTTTATTTGTCTCTCAAAGAAAACAATCATTTGGCTTCCTTGTTAAGGATGAATTCAAAAATTAGCATTTTCATGGGCCTGTTCAGACAACACGCTAAGCCATGGTTAGGCCGCTAACCCTTTTGCAGCAAATAGTTAGTGAGCATGCTTAAACCATGGTTCTATAGGCACCATGGTTAGGAATGGTTCGCATGACACACCAAGTCATGGTTCACATGACATGCTAAGCCATAATGGTTAGCTCAAAATGCTTAATCACTGTGGTTTAGTGTGTCATCTAAACAAGGTCATTGAGACATACACTGAAGCCTCCAAGCACTTGTGTTGGCCACCAGTTCTAACAGCTACTACAGGTACCTACAACTGGAGCAGTTCCTCCCCAGCCCTCCCTTGTTCTGTATTATTGGTTAAAGAGAGCCACCATAGCTGCTTCCCTCACATTGTTGTCACGGGAGCCTGGCACCTTTATGCTAGAGGAAATGAGACAGTGCCATTTCCTTCTTTGCTCTCACTGTTTCCCCTGCCTTACCACACTACTTCCCTCAAGCAAAAGAGCCGAGGACAGAACAAGCTGAGGCACAGATCACAGCATAGACAGATAAGGAGACAATCACATTTCTTGGAAAGAATTGTTGACCAGCCTCTCAGAAGCCTCATCCCACTTTCTTTGGGTGGCTCTGCTAGAGAGCTCGGTCAATGAGGTCATATAAAGCTGTCTACTTGGATTGAATCAGAGCACTGGTCCATCTAGTTAACTACTGCCAGTATGACTTTAAATGTTAGTGGCTCTCCTAAGCTTCAGATGGAGTTCATTCCCAGACTTACTACATTAAAGGCTTTTAACTTTAGGATGATCATATGGAAAGGAGGACAGAGCTCATATAACTTTAACAGTTGTTTAGAAAAGGGGATTTCAGCAGGTGTCATTTGTATGCATGCAGCACCTGGTGAAATTCCCTCTTCATTACAACTGTTAAAGCTTGAGGAGCTATACTAGAGTGGCCAGATGCAAAAGAGGGCAGGGCTCCTGCAGTTTTCACTGTTGTGAGGAAGAGGGATTTCCCCAGGTGCTGCATGCATACAAATGTTACCTGCTGAAATTCCCTTTTCTGTACAACTGTTAAAGATACAGGAGCCCAGTCCTCCTTTCCATATGGTCACCACACTTTTAACTGGAAGCACTAGGAATTGAAGCTGAGATCTTCAAAATGTGTACTCCAGCACTGAGCTGTGCTTCCTTCCAGAACCAGTGCCTGGTCAGAAACAAACACACACAATGTTGGAGAACTTTGTGCAGTTTGCATTTTTAACTTAACTGGTCTAATTTGCATGCCCTGGAATCAAACGCACATTTGGAACACAGACCAGATCCACACCAAACAGGATATGGGACTAATGAAAGCGGTATATAAGAGGCAGGAGCCACACTACTGCTTTAGAGGGGTTTTGAAGTGCACTGACTGTTGGGGCCCATTGACACATACCATATACTGCTTTCATAGTGCTATATCCTGTTTGGTGCGGCTTCTGTCTCTTATATACCACTTTCATGGTACTATATCCTGCTTGGTGTAGATCTGGCCACAGTTATCCTTGGGGTCATGCAGTTCTCTGAATTTTGCAATACTGGCCTTTACTGAAGAAACATGTAGAACAATTAGGAATGTCAAACAATTCCATGGCAGGATTGGAATCCATGGACTCCTCTTCACTCAACCTCCTGGACCCCACTCGCCAAGCGGGGGGGGGGGGGCACTTGTGAACCATCATTAGGGTGACCATATGAAAAGGAGGACAGGGCTCCTGTATCTTTAACAGTAATGTAGGAAAGGGAATTTCAGCAGGTGTCAACTGAAGTGGGTGAAATTCCCTCTTCATCACAACAGTTAAAGCTACACTAGCTATAGTAGAGTGGCCAGATACAAAAGAGGGCAGGGCTTCTGCAGCTTTAACTGTGTTGATGAAGAGAGAATTTCACCCTCTTCAATTGACACCTGCTGAAATTCCATTTTCTACATTACTGTTAAAGATACAGGAGCCCTGTCCTCCTTTTCATATGGTCACCCCATCTCGCTGATCAATCACGTGCCCAACAGTGGGTCCTGCAACTGCCCATCCGCATAGTGACACACCATTTGCAGAGGAATGGCAGCTCAAGGTTTTCCAGAAAACTAATGTTGAGGAAATGGCAGCCATACAGGGGCCATTTATGCAACATTAGAGGTGTGAATGGTCCAAGTGAGGAGGTCCAGGGGAAGGCTGGACATCAGGAAAATCTTCCTGACTGTTAGAGCAATAAGACAATGGAACCAATGACCTAGGGAGGCCATGGGCTCTCCCATACTGGAGGCATTCAAGAGGCAGCTGGACAGCCATCTGTCAGGGATGCTTTAGGGTGGATTCCTGCATTGAGCAGGAGTTTGGACTCGATGGCTTTCTAGGCCCCTTCCAACTCTACTATTCTATGATTCTATGAGGTGGAGCAGCAGTGGAGGCTCAGCAACGCCAGAAGAAACTGGACAGCGATGAGTCTGTCCATATCTAAGAACAATGGATATTTCGGGGGTGGAGATGAATACAAAACTGGGTATTTTAGGGAGAAACGCATATGCAATGTGTATATTTTGGGGAAATGTGTAGAAATTAAATACAGTTGTTTATGAGGTCTTTTTAAAAAAAAAAACAGCAGAAAATGGAATGGAACATATATGAGACCGAACATGTGTAAACTGATCTATATCAGATATAGTTTGATCCGTCCATGCTTGCACACACACACACACACACAACACCCCCCAAAAGGTAAACATTACCATTCTATTAACAATATATAGTAAACTCTTTCTTCTCTCAGATGTTCTGGCCTTCCTATTGATATCCCCCATTGTTCTATGATCATTCCTGCCTACACAGCAGTTCCCCGAAAGCTTTCAGTAAAGCTGTACACTGCAATCTATATTAATTGCTAACACAAATCAAAACATGAAATAATTCCCTTACAAAATCACAGAAATTCCATGTTGAAAGATGAGACGACCCCCTTTGATAGGCTCAGCATTAACGACCAGATTATGTTAATAACGTTCAATCGCTGCAACATAGAGATGGATGAAGTGCCTGTGTTAATTCTTGATTTTGTTCAGCATTCATCAAAGGACTGATTGTCTTTCATTGCAGAGATGACATCTGCAGTGGGCTACAGATTTTTGCTAGCTCCCATATGCACCTTGTTAATTGCAAGAAGTGCAGGTAACAACACTAAATTAAGTGTGTAGCAGGGCAGGGGAGTTATTTAGAAAACCCCATTTTAAATGAAAGTCACCTTTTTGTGTTCTGCCTGTTTCATTTCTATGAAGACATTCTCTACTCTCTTGCAGGATCCTAGTTTTGGAACAAGCTGGCATCTGAATACCCAGTGTTGTTGTTGTTTTATCATGCTAATAATTTCATGCAGAATTACTGAATCACATCCCTCACCAGCAGGTTCTTTGTAATGGATTTGGCTTCACACTGTGATTATACACACAAGAATTCTATTTTTAATCATTACATAAGTTTTCACCAAACAAGTTTGGGAGGAGGGCTGGGAATCTTTTAGCATGTGGGAACAAACATCCTGAGAAGCAAGACAGGACTCTTAAAGTCATAAGCCTGGTTGCTCCAGGCATTTCAGCTATGAGCTACAATTTATTGTGGACAACTATTTCCACACTGGTGGCAATGGCCCTTTCTACACCTAAGGATTATCCCAGGAAAATGGAGGGATCGTGTCATTTGGATGCAGAAGGATGATCCCGGGACAATCCCGGGATAAATGGCTGGTGTAGACACGCCTAATGTTACACTACTCCCCTTTCACAGCAGAGCAGGGATGCCATTTCTGGAGAACAGGGGGCAGTCATGAGCATGCACACACGTGTGAGCAGAAACACACCCACAGATTTAAGTCACATTATTTGGAGCATATATATTTCCAGTTATGCGTAATTACAAAAAAAACACTACAAATGTAGCGATGGCTACCAATTTGGATGGCTTTACAGAATCATAGAATAGCAGAGTTGGAAGGGGCCTACAAAGCCATCGAGTCCAACCCCCTGCTCAATGCAGGAATCCACTCTAAAGCATCCCTGACAGATGGTTGTCCAGCTGCCTCTTGAAGGGTGTTGGATACATTCCTGAAGGAGAAGGCTACCAATGGCTACTAGTCCTGATGGCTATATACTACTTCCACTATCCAAAGCAGTAAACCTATATACACCAATTCTTGGGCAACATATGGAGGAGGGTGCTGTTGCATATGTGTTCTGCTTGTGGGTTCCTGGTCAACAACTGGTTGGCCACTGTGGGAACAGAGTGCTGGAATAGATGGACCCTTGGTCTGATCCAGTAGGGCTCTTTATGTTCTTAAATGTTCCTAAAATGCATTGGTCAGTATGGTTTTTTAAAAAAATAATAATACCTTGAATATACTCAAGAGCAGGGCTTTGTTCTGAATCTTGACACTGCACTGAAATAGTTTTGCTCCCTCCTATTAAATCCTGAATAAAGCCTCTGCTGGACAGCCCTACTTGCATGTAGAACGCTGTATATTTGGAGCATGGACAAAAATCCATGTGTTCTAAAGTCTAAGGCAGGAATATCTCCTGTTCAATATTGTTGTTGTTTCCTCTAATACTTCCTCTAATAATGAAGTCAGGGGGTGAGTGCAGAGTGAGTGTGGAGACATTTTTCTCCCTCTCTCATAATTCTAGAATCCAGTGATTGGAGGGAGATTCAGGACAGATAAAAGGAAGGACTTCTTCACACAGCGCATAGTTATGCTATGGAATTCACTACCCCAGGATGTAGTGATGACCCCCAATTTGGATGGTTTTAAAAGGGGGTTGGTTGAATTCCTGGAGGAGAAGGCTATCAATGGCTACTAGTCCTGGTCAATGGCTAAATGCAACCTCCAGTATCACAGGCAGTAAAGCCTGTGTGCACCAGTTGCTGGGGAACAGGGGTGGGAGGGTGATGTTGCACTGTGACCTGCTTTGTTCATTCCTGGCCGACGGCTGGTTAGCCACTGTGGGAATAGAGTGCTGGACTAGATGGACCCTTGGTCTGATCCAGCAGGGCCTTTCTTATGTTCTTATGCCAACAGGAATAAATCCTAACATCAAATATACATTGATTGGGGTCTGAGCTGGTAGTGACTAATGAAGAAAGGGATCTTGAAGTTGTAGTGGATAGATTGGGGATATCCTTCATTTTCAAATCCAGCCCACTTATCACAGTTTGTGATTAAAGTTTCCAAAGTGGGGCGGGTGGTGGTGGCTGTGGGAGGAGCCATGACTAAGTGGTAGTGCACCTGTTTTGCATGCAGAAGGTCCCAAGTTTGATCCCCAACATCTCCAGGTACAGCTAAGAAAATTCCTGCCTGAAACCCTGGCGAGCCACTGCCAGTCAGTGTCGACAATACTGATCTAGATGGACTCTGGCCATAGCTAGACCTAAGGTTTATCCCTGGATCATCCAGGGGTCAAACCTGTTCATCTAGGTGACACACAGTAGATCCAGTGCTCAAGGAGGGGCGAACCTTGGATGGTCCCAGGATAAACTTTAGGTCTAGCTGTGGCCCAAGGCTCTGACTTGATATAAAGCAGCTTCCTATATTCTTATGGGGTGTATGGATTTCTCCCTGGAGAATGTAGGTTATCATCCCAGAATACTAGCTAGGCTGAAATCAGCACCAAGGGGCATTTCTCTGCTCTGAAAGGGCACCCAACACAAGATGCATCAGAACACACTCCAATAAACCTGTTACCAGGGTAACTTTCACAAAAAACGAACCAACAAAAAGCCCCAGAGGTTCGGCTAGGCCACGTGAACGCCAAGAATTCAGATTCTCCTGAGCCATCCCACGCCTGCTGGACACGGATCATCCATTTCAATCAATTTCAGCTGACAGGGGAAGTGTTCTGAACTACAGCATGGTTCTTTAAAAATCCGAGCACGCCTCTCCTGTCCAGTTGAGGGAAAGGAGCTTGCCAGATTTCCCCATTTGAAATGACGGCGGCTTTCCAGGATGTCGGGAACGGTGCCTCCTATCCTGAACAAGCGCAGTGAAAGCTTTTTGATAGGAGGAGGCTTGCAAAGTGATGGGTCACCTCCTTCACACACACAGAGAGACACAGATTCTCTCTGCTTAAGTCTTTTTTAAAAGGGCCTCTTTCCTATTCTTAGGATTGTTCATAGGAAGGCTTTTGCATTCAAAATCTGGGAGCCTAAGAGAACGTAAGAAGAACTCTGCTAGATCAGACCAAGGGTCCATCTAGTCCAGCACTCAGGACTAGAGTGCTGGACTTTCACACAGTGGCCAACTGTCGACGAGGAACCAACAAAGCAGGACATGGTGCAACAGCACCCTCCCACCCATATTCCCCATTAACTGGTGCACACAGGCTTACTGCCTCAGATACTGGAGATAGCACACAACCATCAGAACTAGTAGCCATTGATAGCCTTCTCCAGGAACGTATCCAACCCCTTCTAAGGCCATCCAAACTGGTGGCCATCAGAGAGGTAGAGAGACAACACCTCAAACAGTGTTCAGCAAGTAGAAACCTGAAGCCTTGATCTGGCTTCTGCAGACTTCCAATCCACCCCATAACAGAGCCCCCAATGCCAAGAATTCACAATCCCTGATGTATACAGCAAGAAGCGCCATCCCCAAAGACATACATATAAAAAGCATGCCAATGCAGCTACCGAGAGGTACTAGAGTGGTGCTAAATCGAGTGAAAAAGGCAAGTTTGGCAGAGTGTTTCAGAGAACATGCTGAGGCCACCAAAACCTCTATTTTACACTGAAAATCTGGCTCCCTACATAATAAAATTAGCTACATTGATTTGAACACCCACAAAAAGTGTCAGGTTATTCCTCCCAACACAAACACACAAGGTACACCATTGAAACTGTATAAATTCAGGTAGTAAAACCAGCTTTTACAGATATTAGTTTTCAGAGTCTGTTATGCATTTTAAAGAACTGTCTATAGGAATTGCTGATGTAGGCTAATGGTTAATCAAAACGGGTATAAACCAGGATTCTGTAAACTCATATGAGACTGAGATGAATATGATTGGTATGGTTGTTACAACACTGATCTGAATGTTATAAATGACACAAATGCATTGTAAATGTTCCCTTCCTTTATAATCTGATGTGTGCCATCAATCGTGCTTTATGTAGCATATAAATTTACAATTTTCTACCCATTTATTTCATTGATTAGCACAGAGAGCTTGGGCTATTGGGTGGTATAGAAATGCAATAAATAAATAAATTGTTCTGTAAGGTCTTTTGCACCTCGTGTGTTTGTGTTGAGCTGTATCTCCGCTTTGTTTTATAGATTATCCCCCCCCCATGCACACACACTCGCTCTCTCACCCAAATATACACACTAAGACACCTGCAACTTTTATTATTATTATTTATTGCATTTATATACTGCCCCATAGCCGAAGCTCTCTGGGCGGTTTACAAAGATCAATCACACACATTTTCAAGATATGTGTGATTGATTGAGACGGTATAGACAAGCCAGAGAAATAACCCAGGAACAAACTATGGGTTATTTCCCTGGCATGTTGGGGGAGGAATAAGCCAGAGACCCCAGTTCACACATAATGCTAACCAAACAACATAGGGAAGGTCTGTGGTTTGTTTAACAGCAGTCAGGCAGCATTCACTGCAAATGTCTCTATTTCCGATAACCCAGATTTTTTTTAAAAAAGGGAGGGGATATCACTGCATGGAAACTGGGCCAACATGAACCACCAAGCAGACTTTGAAGTGATGTGGTTTAACAGTGTGAGAAGAAAACAGTAATAACTACGAACTTGAGATAGGGGCAAACACCTATTTCCTCCATGGAGTATTGATCTCACGGAGAATAAAAGAATAAACAGGAAACTGCTACAAATTCGTTGTTGACTAGTCACTCACAACAAATGGCATACGCTTTCTATGGGTAGCAGGTCCTCTTCTCATAACATAATGATCTGTTTTCTTTCCAGAGCTCTGAAATCGTCTATTCTTTATACGCAGGAAATACAGGGAGACATTCCATTATTCACAGCGCTAGAGATTGATTTGACCCTCCAGCTACACTGGCCAAAGACTGGAGGTTGCGGGGGGAAGCCAAGTTTGACAATTACTGAGCCCCTTTCACTAGGCAAGTTATTTATGGATCCCCCCCTCCTTTTTTGTACAGAGATGTATTTTTTTCACTTTGCATTAGGACCACAACAATCCCTTAGGAAGGTTCTACTGTATTTTATTTTGAACGATAACACTAAAAGCCAACAGGGGCGATGTCACAAGATCTCCAATCTCCTCTATGCGGACTCTATGCAGTTGTGCAATGGGAGCGCTGAGCATAGATACATGCTCTATGCGTACAGCTCCCATCTCCTCTATGCACACTCTGACCCCATTCAAAAGCACCTTAAACAGTGTCTTTGGTGGTTAAGCCAAAAAGCCGGGCTGTGTTATGAAGACACCTTAAACCATGGCTTTAACCATGGTGAATAAAACAATGGTGCTAATGGTTAAAGCCATGTTTTAAGGTGTTTTCTGAACGGGCCCAGCATGCAGTTATAGAATGGGAGTTCTACGCATGAATGGGACCTCTATACGTACAGCTCCCATCTCCTCTATGCAGTGATATGAAGGCCAAATGGAGCCATCATGAGTTATTTTCCCCACTAAATCTTCACCAGCAAAAGGGCAAGGGAAATGTCTCTGTTTCCATTAATATTTCACCTTTTTCTGCATTCACTTTTCACATTTGGCACACAAAAGGCCAAACTAGAAAAGGTGCAGAAGATCCATAGATTCAGCTTCCTGCATTTCCTTCAACTGTTAATAGCAGTTGTGGGGTGGTAGTGGCGGTTTGGACTGGCACTGTGGTGCTGGCAGAAAGGTAGGAGTTTAATCTTTTGCCCTATGCCATTTCCTTGATTGAAATTGCCTCCAGTGGAATTTGCCCCGCCAAAGAAGCCACAGCTCCTGTACCTGTAATAATCATGCAGAGTTAGTGCAGAGAGGTGAGGAAAATCTACTCTTGCCGAAAATCCTTCTTCTGCACTACTGTGAAAGGCACAGAAGTCTTGGTCGCGGCACCTCTGATCACCCGTATGCCTGATGGCTCCTGCACTTGCTACTAGGAGGCCAGCAATAAGACCACAACAATACACTAAAAGGTCTTATTGCAGAACATAAAAGCCTGCATGCTTTGACCTATACTTTGTGCAGGAGCGGCTAAATCATATCAGTTAATCCCTGCAAAGTCCTTCTGTGTGGGCACAGAGAAACAGCTGCTTGGTCTACGTACGTTCTCATGAACCGATGCCCTCATGTGTAATTTCTCATAAATTGTTCTGACTAGTGTGTTCAAAGCCATGGGCCGTGTCAATCAACAGCAAGTGGCTAATGTGGTTTTGGTGTCTGAGGGGTTGGCAAGGGGAAGGGTCACAGTCCCTCTGGCTGCCATTGGCTTAGCTGTTCTGATGTCACAGAGGGCCAGACGATCCTTGGGCAAAGCAGCTGAGCACTATGGGGAGCAGGGCAGATCCTAGTATTTGGAACAGCAGGGTCAAAGAGCGAATATTTTGCTAAACTAAAATGCCTACAAGATTCCTAGATGTCAAAAAGAAATGCCCTAGGGATATACATATACATCACACACACGCACACACACACACACACATATTATGGCTTACATTTTTAATTCCCCTACGCAGCATGCTCCAAAAGTAGTATATAATAAAAGCACTGACACCACAGCAAAATCAAATGAGTGGTTCCAGAGCTTTTTAGAGAAAGGGGACAGACATAGCTACATAAGTCATATGGTTTTTACATAGCAGATAAGAGGCATATCAAAAAGGGCAAAATTTATGTGTAACGTAGCAACAGTAGTTACGTCTGAACCTTCAGTGCTGGCAGGTTACCGTGAATTCCCTCAGGATCATCTGGATTAGCATAAGATGTATCTATACGCTGCCTACTAGTTACTAGCCATATTCAAGGTTGGGACCATTCAGACAACACTGAGGGCTTTGTGGTTAGCTTAACCATAGTGCTACTATGGTTAGTGCAACTATGGTTAGCACTAACCACACACGACACTGTAAACCCTGTCCAGTTCCCAGTTTCCTTAACGACACACTAACCACAAACCTGTTACATGAGCATTCCAAACCAATATTGATATATTTCCCTTCCCCGCCCCAAGAACTGATTTGGAACAATCAAATTAGTGCAAAATCCAGTAGATGTCTAAGTCCCAACATGTACATTAGTCCAGAAGATCAGTTTCCATTTGTCCAAACAACCGACCTTTCCTATCATGAAAACTGTATATGCATCAACAGTGTATTCTATGCAGTTTTCTTTATAATACATTATATTATCTGAGATATATTATTCCTCATTTTGCCCACATGCACTTTTATTCCCCAGCATTTTAAATTCTCTCCCACTGAATACCAGATATCTCTTCCCCCATTCCATCTCACTTCGTCTCTCTTATCATATATTATTTCACACTACGTACGCTCCACTCTTTATTTTATTACGAATCATCATTGTGTTGCTGTATACATTCCAAAAGATGAGATTAGACTCCATATTTAAATACAAGGGTTATGCAACAAAAGCAGCGAGTCCAAGGATGCCTGCGTACAAAGCCTAGTTATTTTTTTCCTGGTGTAAAACCCTGTCAAGTTTCTATATCATGCACAGTGTTCAGACAGGCAGATTTAGCAAAGTTCAACAGATGAGCTGCGGTGCAAAAGAAGTAGTAGCGTGTGAATGCTAGATAACTGCCCATCAATTCTTACAGGAATGGTCTAGAATTATGTGGGATGCCTCTCCAGTATACTGGCTTCCCCAGTTCCTGAAGTGAGTTCAGGAATCCATCCAGGGACGGAGCTTTCCACGCTTTCATCAGCTCAGCCTTCAGGATTTTGGGCTCACTTCCCCAACAGCTGGCCCAACCCGATCTGCATCACGTCAACAACTTGTGGATATTTCAGGGTTTTTTCATAAATAGGCCTTACTACCATGCCTGGCTTGCCTGTGCGTGGGGAGGCAGTTGCGGGTGGGGCGGGGAAGAGACATGGAGGCTCACCATTGGCAGCCTCTGGATGGTGCCACCAGGGTGGGGAGGGGTCTTCAGCCTTCCTATGGGGATGTTGCCCCTCCCAGCTACCTCTTGGATTTGCACCTCCCTCCCTCCCTCTCTCCCTGTAGACAGTAGGGCTTGCTGGTCACCCCTCAGTGGGCCAAGTAGGATTTTTTTGCTCCCAATCATTTACAATTGGTTCCCCCTCCCCTGCCTACTTCAAATTGTAAGACAACAGGGGAGTATTAAATAGGCTCATTGGTTGAATTTGGTCATATTTAATTGGGGCAGGCATGCAGGCATCAGGAGCAAGGACAGCGTTGGTGAGCATTCTTAGGCACCATTGTGGTGATTGGTAATATCTGAGGCCCTCAGCTGGGAGTCTTGCAGCACCAGATGACAGGATAAGGGTTACCTCTGAGACCAACCTTACTCACTCAGAGTTTAGCAGCCTGGGGGTGGGTGGGTTTGATATCGGAAGGCCTACCTACCCCAAAAGGGGAAGCCTGGTGGGTGATGACATACACACAACACCTATCATTTCATTTCATTTATTGCATTTTTATATAGCCGAATAGCCAATAGCCGAAGTTCCCTGGGCGGTTTACAAAAATTAAAACTACAACAATATTTAACAATATACTAATAGGATACGAATGGCTCACCCGATCCCAATTATGGCCAAGACGTTGGCCAAGGTAGGATGCCCGCTTAGGTCTCCATCTACCCACATAGAAAGTTAATAAATGTGGCCCTATTTCACTCCAACTTACTTGTGTCGTCTCGTTATTTCTGCCTTCCCTTCCTGCAAAGAAATTTGCACACTACCCAAATTCAATTTGCATAGTTTGTACAAATTTCAGCAGCAATTTGCACAAATTACAGCTGAAATTTGCACAAACTGCAGTCAAAATTTGCGGAAATTACACAAATTGCAGATACAATTCGACCCACCCTGAAAACGTTACAGATTTTGGAAGAAGCCCAAGGCAGGCAGGCAGCAGGAATCCATCAGGCCCAAAAAGAGATGGATTTGCAAACAATGGACATCCCTATGACCAAACAATAAAATAACAGCAACCAATTACTGACTTAGGGACCCAGACACAAGTGTGTATGCCAATGGATACACACACATGTATGCTCTAAATTCTGGGTATGCTGCAATGCTATACAGGTATTTTGAAAGAGCTCCGTCAAACCCCATATGCATGTGAGGCCTCTGACAAAAGCACAGAGCTCATGCTTTTGCAATCATATGAATGTCAGAGAATGATTCAGAGAGAGCAGCTCCCAGTATTTAAGAGCATGGACAAGCCTGTATTTGAGCAGATGGACACTCTGCTGGGCTTTGAACAGAGTGCACCGAGCCTGGACAGTGTAGGGGAAGTTTTTTTAAAAAAAACACACATGTATGCACACGCACACACACACCAGCCGTCATCCCTCAGTGCCACAGTCCTGACCTAAGTGCACCCCCCTCAAGTGTGCATTTTCCCCTAAAACATCTGCTTCATTGGAAAGACTCTTGTCTGGACTAGCAAACCCTTCATGTTCTGTGCATTATCTGCTAATAAAGGGGTTAATAACTCTGGAGTGTTTCAAACTACCATCCTCTGTGTGTGTGTGTGTGTGTGTGTGTGTGTGTGTGTGTGTGTGTGTGTGTATACATGCACACATGCAGTGAATTTGAGGATGCCATTCAAAAGGGCTTTGGGGACAGTGAAAGACTAATTAAAAATGTATGGAGGAAAGTGAAATATTGGAACTCCAAACTACTGGGGGACCAAATATTGAACAACAATGCAGCTATATTATGCTGAAGCAGCAGAATGTTAGCATTCGGTCTCTCTCTCTCTCTCTTTTATTCATAACCAGTTTTTGAGCTGATGGAGAAAATGGTATGAATGTTATCAAGGACTATGAAGGTTTAAGGCCTACAGAGGTGAAGTAAGAAGGTCAGGCCTGGGGGTCATTCTGTTGGAAGGGGGTACCCCTGAGAGGAGTAGTTTCATTTCCCAATTAAGTTTCATTTCTCCAGTTACGTTTCATTTCTTCAAGGTTCAAACAGTACTTTCTTTTTTGGAGGAAAAGGGTATAAAAAGAGAGGAGAGAGCCAGCCAGAGAACAGCAGGAAAAGATGACAACATGAGGAAGGAGCAGAAAGAAGCAGCCTGAGGAATTATAGTGCAGCTAGGGTAAAATAATTTGCATGTTTACAACTTTTATTTTCTTTTAATGCCTTTGTATTGACTAACTACCTTTACTTGTAATTTGGTTGTTTTAATATTCTAGTAAACTGTTATCTCTGGAGTGTCACTGTCTAAACCCCACATTGTCTAAACCCCACATTACAGAGAAGGGGAAGGAAAAAAAGGAAGGTGGGATTCTCAAGGAGGCAAGAGATCCTTAAGGAGTTGCTCATGGTGTCCAAATCATAGGTGGAACCTTGACAGGGACTATCTGGGACACCAAGAGAAATTAACACTAGGAGTATTTACAGGCCCTAGATATCATTGTTGTCCTCCTTTTGCCATAAGCCAGATTTTTCCAAACTGACACCCTCTAGATGGATTAGACTGCAACTCCTACAATTCCTATCCATCATGGTCATTGGCCACGATGTCTGGGAATATGGGATTTGCATTTCAACACATCTGAAGGGCAACAGGTTGGGGAAGGCTCCATGAGTGATCCTTAACACTATGACATGGTTTTACATGAAGATGGAGTCAATGAAATCGGCTGTGCCAAGAATGTGGAACTCCCTGCCCAAGGAGGTCCATCTACCCCCACCTCACCCCACCCGTTTTTGGTCTTCTGCAGAATGGTGATGTACCTAGTTGATTATTTCAATGCCCTACTTCACTTTTGCATTGTTTTATGGTTTGGGCTTTTAGCTGGCTGCTGCTTTTATCTTCTCTTTCTGTAGCAAAGAGAAATAGAAAGAAGGTTCACTCCATCAGGTCTGCTGAGAGAGCAGCTCCATTGGACTTTTCTGCCTGAACTGTTTCCTCTCCAATGGGTCAGTATAAGAATTACTATGTAACGTTAAGAACTGGTGCCCATGTTTGCTTGTTTTCCTCTTCCCGCCACATCCTTTTCCCCTTTTGTGCCATGACTGGTTTTTATTTATTTATTTATTTTTATTTTAAGCCTGTGAATAGGGTCTGTCTATTATTATTATTATTATTATTATTATTATTATTATTATTATTATTATTTAAGCTGCTCTGGGAACCTTTTCAACTGAACAGCAGGGTAAAAATGTACTAAAGAAATACATATCATTAGATATGTTTTAGATAATAGATATTTTATTATGTTTTGTTGTAATTCTTATGATTTATTTTCTTGGGCACTGAATGTGAAAAGGCAGATTTTTTTAAAAAATTAAATAATAAAAAATGCAATACATACACCTTAAAAAAAGAAAAGAAAGAAAATGAGTGGATTGTCTACCTGACTCCAAAAGCAGATTAATAAAGTGCTAAGGAAGGGATTTTAAAGAACTTCGATTGGCTTTGGACACTTTTCAAATTAAAAGTTTAAAAAGACAGTGAAAGAGAAGAGAACAGAAAAAGTATTCAGATCTCTCACTTCTTTAAAAACAGTGAAGACATTGATTAAGATGAATTAAGGAGTCAAGACAAGGGTTTGCCAATCACTGGTTCCATTTCTTTCTCTCTACGGAGGAAAAACAGGGAGGGGGGGAAATGACAAAACCCAGTGTACCAAAAACTTAACAGACTATCCTGACTGCTAAGTAATGAAGGAGAAGGCTGAACCTTCTCACTTGGTTATGCTTTTTACGTCCGCTTCATTAATGGAACGTGCTTTCCAGCTGCTATGCAAGATACAACCCTATCCAACAGGCCTTCAGAATGTCATGCCTTCGGGGAGGCGTTAATCGCATATTTTATTTTTGATAGATAACTCGGTGTCTCGCTGATCTATTGTTAGATGCTGGATTAAACAAAAAATTATCTATGGATCATATAAATCACTGTGTCTATTAGCTTAGACAGTCCAAGTTGCAGGAGATTTAGGCCAAGCATTTAATTACAGCAGTTGACGCTCAAAATATTTCTTGTTAATTGATTATTAATATTTAAAATTCAGCTTGGCAAGATATCCTGACATTGTTAGTGATCTAATAAATTTTATAGCACCATAGCCTTCTAATTAATTCTTCTGCCACAAACTGTAAAGGCAAAATATCAACCCCATTTATTTATTTATTTATTTATTTATTAAAAAAAGGTAAATGAGAGATATTTCTTTGGCTTCCGAGATGTAAATGTAATATAGGGTTGGCGAGCCAGATCTGGTTGGGTTACATCTCCCAGCATCCTTGTACCTGGTGACTAGGGCTAATGGGAGTTGAAGTCAGTGGAGGTTGGCGGCCCTGATGTCAGTGGTGCAGTGAACCTATTTTAGGGGTAGGGTTCAGCACCTTGGATAGCTTCCTTACAGTTCTGACTGGTTCTGAGTCAAACCCAGAATGGATTCTCCATCCCACCACAATGGGAGTCACCAGCCTCCACTGCTTAAGCCCACCCACCAGACTCCACTGGTTGGGGTCCAACAACAGCCAGAGGGACAAATGGTCCCCACTCACGGTTTGAGGGTTTTGATAAGCAGATAAACATATGGAGCTGCCTTATGCTGAGTCAGCCCAGTAATCCAGCCAGCCGATCTGGTCTACTCTAATTAGTAGCAGCTCTCCAATGATCCAGTCAGGGGTCTTTCTAGCATGACTGAGATCTGAGAGGAAAAGAAGTGAATCAAACCTGGGACCTTCTTGATAGGAACGTTGGAGAAATCTGCAACAGAATCAAATGGGTTCCGATTTGTACATTTTCGCAAGTGCAAATTTGCGCAAATTGAGAAAATTGGAAAAAATCCGAGATTCCGTCAATGAGCAGACAATGGAACGAAAAGCCCCTGACAATCTGTGAAACGTAGGCAGACTAGATTTTGCAAGCTCCGTACATCCCTACATTTCGGGGTAAAGCATGTGTTGTGCCACTGGGCTAGAACCCTTTCCCAACAATGGGCAGCGTTGCCACTTCTTAATGCCACAACAAATCTATCGCCTGGACCATTCATCTCAGTCCGCCTCATCAGTACAAGGTTGGCTTTTTCGCCTTGCCACCTGAGATCCTTTTAATAAGAGATGCCAAAGATTGAACCTGGGGCCTTCAGGATAAAAAGAATCTTCTCAGCGCAATGAGCTATGGCCTTTCACCTCCAAGGTCTCCACAATCCAAGACATCAGTATGTGAATGCAGGCAGTGTGCCCAGCATGACCTCTTAGAATGACAAAGGGGTGCTAGGCTCTGGGATAAAGATCTGCCCCTTTAAAACTGTCCATTTTGCAAGGAAGAGGTGGAGTCTGACAGGGCGCTCTGGCTGTCCAGGCATCAGTCTGATCTCACACC
Organism: Elgaria multicarinata webbii; assembly: GCF_023053635.1. NCBI lineage: Eukaryota > Metazoa > Chordata > Lepidosauria > Squamata > Anguidae > Elgaria > Elgaria multicarinata. The sequence continues at coordinate 17,559,575 of NC_086174.1, read as the reverse complement.
TAGATGGAGAGAGTTGCTCAATAGGAGCTATTCTTGGAGCTTCAATAACTGGTCTGCCTTGCTCCATGGGCTCCTCTTTGGGACCAAACGACGTTCAGGATCGCTAGCAGCCTCCCAACATCGCCTCACTGCTGATCTCATGCTCTACTCCTGTTTGCACTTGCAATTGCTGCTCACTCTGCACGAACAAGAAACTTGAACATATAGAGCAGCAATTGCAGGGGAGATTTCCACAAACCTCTCTAAATTTGCGCAAACCCCCCCCCCCCAAACTTCATGCAAGTTTCCTCCATAGACTAAAGCTGGGCTGATTCAATGTACTGGGGTAATTTGCACAAACTAAGAAATTTGCACAAATTAGGAAATATGCGCAAATTAGGAAATATGCGCAAATCAAACTGGGAATGGGGAACAAGAGGAACATGAGCATGAACATGAAACCAATTTGCAAATATTTTCAGCAGAAACTTGCTCATCCTCACATTCAGAGTGTCGAACCAGGCACGCTCACACGTTTTGAGAGCAAAACAGGAATGCTCTATATCCTTATCGGGACAAGAACATGGCAGTAGCTCTATTTAGGTGAAGACCTAAAGGTGAAGACCTTTTTATTCTCCCAGCATTTTAACAGTCTATAAATACATTTTAACTTGGTGTTTTAAATTTGTAATTTTGCATTGCTGCTGTTTTTATCTGGTTGAGCTTTTATATTTGAGGGTTTTAATGGAATTGTCTTAACGTGAGATGAGGGTTTTAATGGAATTGTTTTATATGTTATTGTAAAGCACCTCGATGCCAGAAATGGTTAGGCGGTGCTATAAAAATGCTTTAAATAAATAAATAATAAATAATATTGTATTTTATATTATGGTTTTAGACTGTTGTTTTATACTTTGAATGGTTTTAATTTTTGTGAATTGCCCAGGGAGCTCCAGCTATTGGGAGGTATAGAAATGCAATATATATTATAACCTCAAAATAAAGTGGGCTCAAATCCAAGTAGTCTGGCTTAACTGCTTTGTGGTATAAATCAACACTCCATTTATTTCACCCTAATTCTCATGAAGACAATGCCTTTATTTGTTCTTGGCATATGCACGTGGGTGCCGCTGTGCAGCCTATTTTACACTGCATATATTTGCTTAATTTTGTTTCTTTCCGTGCTTCTTGAAGAAAAGATACTTCATGCCAAACTGCATGATGAAAGAAACACTGATCTATACTTAATGGCAGAAAGATCTATTTCAGTCAACACTATAATATATTTATTCAAAGAGAAAGAAAACAAAAGATCCGGCTCGGAACTGAAAAACAAAGCAAAAATTGTTTCACGGTCTAAATTTGTATGGACATGTTTGCTTACATGATCTTGCTGTTCTGTAGCTGTTCTGTTCCCTAAAATAAATGTGTAATCTGGGGATAGGAAACCTAGGTTCAAAATCCTGCTCAGCCATAAGTGGCCTTGGACTAACCACTGGCCATGTCTGAATGTCACTCTTAAGCAAGGATGGGCAATACATGGCCTGTGGGGTGGCGTGAAAGGACGGGTGAATGAGCAATGTTTGAGATCGCTATGATTCGCCAAATGTCATCTAGCTGCTTGTCCAATGCCCAATTCCTATTTGGGTTTGGGATCGCTGCTAGTATTGCACAAATGGGGAAATGGTGCAAATCAAGCAGCGATCAAATGTTTGCAAATTTCACCAAATTTATGCAACTTTTCTCCATTGACTAAAGCACAGCTTTCAGTCCACAGGGGAAATTTGCTCAAATTAGCATGATATTATTATTATTATTATTATTATTATTATTATTATTATTATTTACATTTTTATACCGCCCCACAGCCAAAACTCTCCAGGTGGTTTACATAGAATCATAGAATCATAGAATAGCAGAGTTGGAAGGGGCCTACAAGGCCATCGAGTCCAACCCCCTGGGTTCAAAAACATATTTGAACCCAGACACTGAGATGGATACAGACTTGGTCATACTTAGAGGAAACCTGTCAAAATCAATGATATTAAATGAGCACAAATCAGATATCGAGCATAAGAAACTCAATAAACCTGTCAGCGAACATTTGAACCTCCCTGCACACACCATCAAGAACTTCAGGGCAGCAGCTCTAAAGGATTTGGAATCAGCAGCTTGCTTGGAAATTGAGATTGCAGAACAAGAGATAATAAAGAAATTAGATTGTGTCAATCAGGGGACTCAACAGGGAATATGGTTTCTGCGCACATTATAAAGAATCTTAGTGTACCTTGTGGTTTGTATCTGTTGCTTTAACTGTTTTTCAGACTCAAAACTTCCAGTTCCACTTTCAACATATGACGAAGTTTGTTGCAAGCCACAAAAGCATGTGCTAATTTATTAAACTGCCTGAACAACTAAATCAGTGGTTAAGTATGTTGAGCTAAACATCATGGCGTAGCGTGTCATGTAAAACATTCTTAGCCATGGTGTCTACATAACCACAGATTTATTTATTTATTTATTTATTTATTACATATTTATACTGCCCAATAGCTGAAGCTCTCTGGGCGGTTCACAAAAATTAAAACCGTGAAGTGCATAAAAACAACCAACAGTCTAAAAACACAAATACAGAATACAATATAAAAAGCACAACCAGGATAAAACCACATAGCAAAAAATGATATAGGTTAAAATATGGAACTAAAACAGCAAAGTTTAAATTTAAGTTAATAGGTGTTAAAATACTGAGAAAATAAAACGGTCTTCAGCTGGCCACAGAAGGAATACAGTGTAGGCGCCAGGCAGACCTCTCTGGGGAGCTCGTTCCACAGCCAGGGTGCCACAGCAGAGAAAAACACTCACTAACCATTTGCGGCAAAAGGGTTAGTGGCCTAACCATGGCTTAGCTGTTTGTCTGAACAGGCCCTATATTTGTGATGCACAACCCTTGAATGAGTCTTAAGTATCATTTTCCCCACCCAATGGGTCTACTCTAAGTATGATGAACTCCAGATCCAACCCACCATGTCTTAGCTTGATCTACTTCAAAGGGGCCATAGCTAGACCTAAGGTTTATCCCTGGATTGTCCAGGGGTCAAACCTTTTCATCTAAATGCCACACAGGGCATCCAGTGCTCAGGCAGGGATGAACCCGGGATGATCCTGGGATAAACCTTAGGTCTAGCTACAGCCTAGGTGACACACAGGGGATCCAGTGCTCAGGCAGGGGCGAACCCTGGATGATCCCAGGATAATCCTTAGGTCTAGCTGTGGCCAGGGTTGTTGTGCTGTTAAAGGGCTAATCTGACATTGCTGGAAGCAAAGGCAGACAGAAATGTAATAAAGATATACTAAACAGGAAATCTGTTCAGAAAATACTATGCTGCAACTATATATTTTAACATTTTCCCCAAACTGATTTTTTTAATGTTGCATGTAATATACCACTCTCAATTTCTTCTTAAGTCTCATTAATATCCATAATTCAGTTTATATATTATTCTCTGTGTATCTAAATGTGCCTCTTTTATGTCAGGGTTCTATCAAATTCTTCACTGGGAGATAAAACTGTACAGTTTTTTCGTTTGCACCAAAAACACATCTTTTAAAAAGAAACTACCCACAGTATGTTTAAATGTCAGCTACTGCAGGAAAACATAGTAACTTATCAAATCTGTCTAAATGCACACTTAGAATCTGCCCCATGGCTTTAATTACAGCTGGAAGTGGAGGGAACACCTGCATATTCATTTTGTGATGCCTCTGCTCACATAAAAAAGAGAGCATCAATCCATTTCTGTATGCCTTTTTGCATATAGTTTACTAGAGTCACTTTTATTTACATGAGCTAAAAAGGGCCTTAATGATAGAATGCTTTCAGGAATGTGTTCTTTTTTTCTTTTCTTTTTTAAAGGCAGCACAGCCATACATTTTACAGCAAATTGCTTTGTGATTGGAGAAGACATGAAGGCCAGGCATTAAATGTGAACTGCCATTATCCATTATGAAACCAACTTTCTTTTCATCACCAACCTTTTGTTCCTGAACTCAAAATCACAAAAAGTTGTTCTTTGTGTACTCACATCAGTATTCACTTATGATTACAGCTGTAATCTTTTCAGAGCTTCTTTTTTTTTTAACACCTTACATTTTCCTGAGGGTGGGCTCTTTTTTTTAAGTAATCAATGGCCTCTGTATTCTCTAACTTTTTTTTTAAAAAAAAGATGATGACGAAGATGAAGAATACTGTATTAGTTCCTCCAGTACTAAAATAAGCCTCTAGGCATCTAAGGCCACAGCTAGACACAGTTTGGGGGTGCTCTTGGATCCAGAACTGTCACTTGAGGCACAGGTGAACTCAGTGGCAAAGAGCACCTTTTATCAGCTTAGGCTGATATACCAACTGAGCCCTTATCTGGACAGTGATAGCCTAGCTACAGTTATCCATGCTCTGATAACTTCTCGTTTGGATTACTGCAATGCGTTATATGTGGGGCTGCCTTTCAAAACGGTCCAGAAGCTTCAGCTGGTACAAAATAGGGGAGCCCGTTTACTAACAGGGACTGGCTGGCGAGATCACATTACGCCAGTCCCTTTCCAGCTTCATTGGCTGCCAGTCCAGGTCTGGGCCCGATTCAAAGTGCTGGTATTGACATTTAAAGCCCTAAACGGTTTGGGGCCAGGTTATTTGAAGGAACGCCTCCTCCCATATGTACCTGCCCAGACCTTAAGATCATCTACAAGGGCCCTTCTCCATGAGCCCCTGCTAAAGGAAGTGAGGCAGGTGGCTACTAGGAGGAGGGCTTTCTCCGCTGTGGCACCCCGGTTGTGGAATGAGCTCCCCAGAGAGGTCTGCCTGGCGCCTACACTGTACTCCTTTCGTCGCCAGCTGAAGACCTTTTTATTCACTCAGTATTTTAACACTTAATTTTAACTTAAATTTAAATTATACTGTTTTAACTCTGTATTTTAATCTTATATCAATTTTGCTGCATGGTTTTATACTGGTTGTGCTTTTTATTCTGTATTTTGTATTTGTGCTTTTAACCTGTTGGTTGTTTTATGATGGTTTTAATTTTTGTGAACCGCCCAGAGAGCTTAGGCTATTGGGCTGTATAAAAATGTAATAAATAAATAAATAAATAAATAAATAAATAGACCTAAGGTTTATCCCTGGATCGTCCAGGGGTCAAACCTGTTCATCTAGGTGACACACAGGGGATCCACTACTCAGGCAGGGGCGAACCCTGAATGATCCCAGGATAAACCTTAGGTCTAGCTGTGGCCCTAATGTATATTTACGGCTGCTCTCATAGGAACATAAGACATGCCATGCTGGATCAGACCAAGGATCCATCTAGTCCAGCACTCTGTTCACACGGTGGCCAACCAGCTGTCGGCCAGGGACCAACAAAGCAGGACATGGTGCAACAGAACCCTCCCACCCATGTTCCCCAGCAACTGGTTCACAGAGTCTTACTGCCTCGGATACTGGAGGTCACACATAATCATCAGGGATAGCAGCCATTGATAGCCTTCTCCTCCAGGAATTTATCCACACCCATTTTAAAGCCATCCAAATTGGTGGCCATCACTGCATCTCCTCTTAAAACGGCATACGTACAGCAGCTCTCGGTGGGCTACCTCTTAGATTTGTCCAGCAATTTAGGGATGATGACCAGCAGAAATCAGGTGGGTTTGGATATTTCATTAGGCCCCCATAAACCACTGTCCCTTCAGTAATAAGCGGTGCGCAATAAATTAAAAGCCAACACAGTTAAACAACAACAAAACATAAGGATTAAAAATACATGTATTATTAACTCTCTAAGTTATTATAGGGATGTTGTTCATAAATTATTAACCCTCTAATTTAAGCCCTCTCGAGCTGAAATCCACCAGCAGAGAAATTAGCACACTAGGCAGCCAACTCTAAAGGCGAAAAACAAGAAACAGGCCTGCAGGGCATTTGAAGCAAGTTGGAACTTCAAGAAAATGTGGACTGCTTCTGTTCAATGTCAGACACACTTTCTTTTGGGTCACTCCATTCCATCTCTCCAGCATTCTGTTCCCACCCCCAACAGTCCCATGCTAAATCCTCATTGGATGCTTGTGTGACATGGCCCATTAAGTTCCTCCTCCCTGGTGAAAGGTATTTGCTACTTCCACAAACCTTGGTGATACCTCCCTCTTGTTTTTTTCAGTGGCTCATGTCTGGCTACATAACTCACTGCCTGAGTTCAGTATTAGTACGCATGATGGTGTCGCCAAATTCTATATCCTGGGGAATACCATTTCATGCACAGGGCACTAAAACTAAAAAGGCCCTGCTCTGAGTTGCCACAGACGGCTGAGGCAGATGGCACCCAAAAGCTCGTTCTTGAAGGCTGCCAACATGAAATTCAGCCTGGTTTTTCATTGTGCACTGGCATCAGTCCAGATCAGCTTTTGGTGCCCAACTTGGAAGGTAACTTTTCAAGCATTTGCAGTGGTGTGCTGACAACTGGTATGTGCTGAGTGGAGGTTAGCATGGATGTGCCTGGAGGTTAGCATGAGATGGCTTCAGGCACCACAGAGAAGAAAATAGGGGAAGGGAGCATCCTCTTTTCATATGAGTGATGTAGTTGAGTTTGACCCACATCTGCAGCACTTGCATCTAAAGGTAGAGAAGACACACATGTTCCTGCTTGGTAGGTTGTACAAGTGGAAGTACAAGACACTCATGCTTCCTCTCTTACCCTGAACTCAAGCTAGCATCCTTTGTTTACTCTCTCACAATCCACCCAGCTTCAGATGAATGCTTTGGATCACTATGGCCTTCCCCAATCTGGCACCCTCTAGATCTTTGGAAGTACAACTCCCATCATCACCAGATGGGAGATACATGGGCTGGGCATAATGGGAGCTGTAACCCAAAACGTCTGATGGGTGCCAGTTTGGGGAAGACTGGACTGGTAGAAGAGAAAGGCAGATGTTTCTTCAGTTCACCAATGGTTGTAGGTTTGAAATGAGCTTTCAATTGACAGCAGCAGTTTCAATGCAATGAAACTTGAAACTATGTGCAGTCCAATAAAGCAGCTTTCGCCGACCTGGGGCACTCTACACGAGTCAGGCTACAATTCCCATTCCTGACCATTGGCCAAGCTGGCTGGGGTTGATGGGAAATGAAATCTAAAGCATCTAGAAGTTTACCAGAAGGCTGTCTATGCGGTTTATTTGCCCCGCAGTGGCTGCGCAGTGGCGCTGTGTAGGTTATACGATGCAGCCGGTAATTCAAAGCCACGGCGGGGCTTTTCCCTGAATCCCCACATTTTAGAAGTCAGGGAAAAGCCCAACTTTTTCCTCTGAAGCGAGGTCACCGCTGTCCTTCTGCCATGTGACCTCACTTTGGCGTCAAGCCAGGGCAGGTAGAGACTACTGATAGGTCGCCAGAAGCTGGGAAGAAGGAAAGGGGTGGACCTGATGAGATGAATCACTGCCAGAAAACCCACGTTCCCTCCTTGCATGGGGATGCCCCACCCCCACCATGCAGCAGTGGTACCACAGGGTTTAGTGGTGCCATGGCGCCATGAAGACACTCCCCAGGTTGGGCAAGGACAAGGTAAAATACAACCAATTTTTGTAAATGTCACATCTATAAGTCAACAGGAAGTAATCCTTACTCATCACAGGTGATGGGTATTTGAAAGACTGCCGATTCGTTTAATTTTTATTTATTTTAAAAATCTCTTTAACCTTGACAGTTCAGAGTTTGAAATACCAAGTCAAGTAAATGAAACTAACAGGATGAACTACCCACTAGCATACTGTTAGCCCAAACAAGAAAGCTTGACTTGTCTTCATCAAACACACTCAGACTTTGGAAGACCAGCAGGCAAAAAAGAGCGTTTGCCAGTGCTGATGTAGTTAAAGGCAACATTTCTCTACTTGTGCATTCTTGTGCAGACCTGGTACTCAGGTGGTCAAGAGACCGTAATCGCCTGACCACAGAGATCACAACGAAACGTATTGAGATAAATCAGTGTCTAAGTTATAGAGGGCACATGTTACTCCAGGCGTATGAGTCATTTCTCTGTTTCCAAAGACAAAGGTCATGTCTAATCAATCTAGTTCCCAGACCAGAGAACTGCTAACCTCTTTCTGGAGCACTGCAGTTGCTTGCACATCATTGACACAGAGGCATCATGTGTCTTGAGCAGATAGATGGAAGAAGAAACCGTCAGCTATGTCACACTGTGGATCTCATTGTACACCAAAGATTCTCAGCTCCCAACACTCCTGCAACCATTTTATGGATATAGAACGTTTTCTGTTCAAGCAAGTTGTTCACATGCAGAAACACATGCAAATAAACATTGGGTATCATTAGTCATACCAATTTAGCTCCTTTATATAACTCAGAGGCTGCTGTCAATAGATTGCCAATCCTGAAAGGTCAACATCATGTTGAAATAAACTGTCATTAACTGAAAGGTATAAACAGAAACAGTCTCTGATTTTTAGGACGTGGGTGACGGATGGTGATAAAGCAAGTGGAGGAGAGTCTAAAATAGTTTCAGTTTTCAGAAGGATCATCTATTCCAAATTACGTCACCTTGTCCCCCTTTCAAAGAAACCTAAAAAAATAAAAAGAACAACAACCCTGCATTCAACTTTATGACGAATGGCATGCTATCGATCAGTACCTGTGTTCCAGGGCACCCTGGGGTTCCTTGCCGAGTTAAGGGTCCCTCGGTAAAATATCAAAAAAACAAAATAGTGGTTGAAAAGCTTTCTGGACAATAGTGTGTGAACTGGAGATGTTGGGGAGTGAACTGGGGACCTTTTAATGCCAAGCGTGTGATCCACCACTAAGCCACGACCTCTCCACCACTCTAGGTGAGAGTCAGCAACTGGAACAAATGCCCCACCCCTTCCCCTTCATTTGCCCATAAACAGAAGAGGTGTGGAGAAAACTGGTACACTGACCACACCCAATGGAGGGCTGTAATCCATTCTGGGTTTTAGTCAAGCCCAAACAGAACTCTAAAGGAGCTATCTGAGGTGCTGAACCCATTTTGAGCATCGGCTTCAGTACTCTGGCTAGCTCCTTTAGAGCTCTAGTTAGATCTGACTGAAATCCAGAATGCATCACAGAATCATAGAATAATAGAGTTGGAAGGGGACCATAAGGCCATCAAGTCGAACCCCATGCTCAATGCAGGAATTAAAGCATCCTTGACAGGTGGTTGTCCACCTACCTCTTGAATGCCTCTAGTGTGGGAGAGCCCATGACCTCCATAGGCAATTGGTTCCATTGTTGTACTGCTGTAACGTCAGGAAGTTTTTCCTGATGTCCAGCCGGAATCTGGCTTCCTGTAACTTGAGCCCATTATTCTGTGCCCTGCACTCTGGGATGACCGAGAAGAGATCCTGGCCCTGCTCTGTGTGACAACCTTTCAAGTATTTGAAGAGTGCTATCATGTCTTCCCTCAATCTTCTCTTCTCCAGGTTAAACATGCCCAGTTGTTTCAGTGGATTTACAGCCCCACTGAAATCGGAGACACCAGCCTCCACTGACCTCACCCACCTCTCAAAGTTTCTGCTCAAATAAATTAGTACCTGAACAGAGTGAATGGAAAGGAAAGACATTATGCGAAAAGACATTATGCAGAGGAAAATGGCTTCCTCTCATGATGCCTATAGAGTCTCCGTTGAAAGCTTTTCCAACCAACCTGCACCAATTTCTCCTCTTTTCAGTTTAAATAATTCTGCTTTTCATGTGAAAATCTCTTATGAAGCGTGGCCATATTCCAAAGTAAAATGCACGGTAGCTTTGCCTTCCCTCAGACCACCTTTAAACAATGAAGCCGAGAAGCATTGTTAACATGGCAGCAAAAGGGACCTGTCAGAAATACACCTTCAAATGTTCAGTAAAAAAAAACACCCTTTTCCTCACAAAAAGGGGCTGGTGGGGGAGTGGGGAGGAAAATGTGAAGAAAAAAATTACACACGAGACGCGTTTCTGTTCACCTTTTCCTCCCCCCCCTCTCTGAGACTACAAAATACAAAGATGCTTTTAAGGAATGAATATTTATACCTGGAGTTCTCTGTGTAACTGAACATTAAAAAAAAAACTCACTGAGGTTATACAATACATCTTTTACATAGTACAAGAACACAAACCTTTTCTTTTCTTTTTTATGTCACAGGGTGCTTTTGTTACACTGTCCAGACACACACAGGCTGAGAATGGGGCATGAACACATCTGTTTCGCCCACAGACATAGGCAGATATGGAATTGAACCACTCCATAGGAAAAAGAAAAGTCAACAAAACATAACAGAAGAGACCCACAAGGAAACAATTTTATAATGCACGAAGTTGACAATATTACAGAGAAATCTGAACCTTCCATTGTAAAAACTGTATAACTTTTCAGCCTTCTTCCAGTGCTCTTTTTCATCTTTCTGGGTTTTATGAGAAATTATTGTTGCCAGAGAGAGATAGAGAAGGAAAAACAGTCTTCTTCTTCTTCTTCTTCTTCTTCTTCTTCTTCTTCTTCTTCTTCTTCTTCTTCTTCTTCTTCTTCTTCTTCTTCTTCTTCTTCTTCCTTTTCTCGCTTGTAGAGGTTTTTCTAGTTGAACATAATAGCCTTTGCCGGGTCATGCTGTCTTCTACTGATTCAGGAACTTCCTGACAATTGATCATGTTTTAAGTATGACTACTTTCTGGATCTTGGTGTGGATATATTTTGGTAGGCCCAGTTTCTGAAGGTTTTCTGTATAGTTTTTTGATGTGATGCCAGCGACTGCTGTGACTAACAGAATAATTATGACCTTTTCCTCTTGCCATAGTTCTTTAACTTTGATAGCCAGTGGTGTATATTATTATTATTATTATTATTATTATTATTATTATTATTATTATTATTATTATTATTATTATTTTACAATTCTATACTGCCCCATAGCTGAAGCTCTCAGGGTTGTTTACTTTAAACACATATCTAGGACTGTTGCTAGGATCCGGTTGGGTCTGGGAATGCGGTGGGCAATCCCTCACCCAGATCCACGGACCTGGCTCACTGAGCCATGGGGTGAAAGGAGCCCTTTATACTTCTAATCTTGTGGAAATGGCCATCCGATCTGTGCACTTTCAGGAGCCCAGCTTTTATGGAAAATGCCAGCTTGCAGGGTGAAAAATGGGTGGCCGTGGACGCTTGCCGGCTGCACAGGCGCACGGCAGTGGCGAGGCCATGAGAGCCCAGCACTCCAGATTTAGGTGAGTCCATCTCTACGCATATCTAACAGTGACACCTTTTCTTTGTCTTTTTTGTTCTGGAGTAGGTGTAGGGAAGCCAATCCATATCACAGCATGTGGGGGTAGAAGGGGGCTTTTAAGTTCTGGATCACCCCCCTATGCCTACTCTTGAGTAAAAATGAGACATGTTGCACCTTTTTGTAGCATTCCTGTCAATGAGGCCATTTCTACACCTGCCTTCCCCACCCCCGGATCATTCCTGTGCATCCAAAATACACACGACCTCTCCATTTTCCTGGGATAATCCTTAGGTGTAGAAAGGGCCTGGAGTGGGGGACAGGGTTTGACCTGACTCCCAATGATGGTCCCAAGAGCACTGCCTTTTTTTTTTTTTACTTTCCTCTATTTAACAAGGTTGAACACCAAGCCTTCACTTATATCGGAGAAAGGAAAAGGGTGGGGTTTAAAAATGTTCCCTCCCCCCACCTCCCAGCCAATGAAAATTAGGCCTGTTCTGAATTGAATCTTGCAGAACCCATGCTGGATTCTGTTTCTGTTCAGAAATGGATAGATGATAGATAGATAGATAGATAGATAGATAGATAGATAGATAGATAGATAATGTTATCTCAAGTGTTAGATACCCTAGCCCAGGTGTACGTAACCTGTGCCCGCCCAGATGTTGGTGGACTGCAACTGCCATTAGCCCTAGCCAGCCTAGCTAATAGTAAGGGATGATGGGAGTTGTAATCCAATAACATTTATTGGTTTACCTGTTCTCCACCCCTTCCCTAACAAATATCTGTTTATCATACAGTCTGGTCACCTGAGAGACCTCGTCAGATGTGGCAAAATACACTTCTGCGTGTGGAGAACAGAGCATCCCCTGAAGCCATAGAAGTTGACTACCTCTGATCTAGTATAAGGAGCAGCACAATGAGAAAAATAAATTGCCCTGTAGGGCAAACACATACCAGATTATCCACTGTAAGTATCTATACCAAATCAGTAGGTATGGTATTATACGCTTTATGCAGTGTATATGATCAATAGGATTAATAATGGAGGGCCAATTCATCCTGCACCTTTGGTATTCTGTTTGCAAAAGCTGGCAAGCGCATGAACATCTGCCTGACCGCTTTGCACAGCACATCATGGTCCCTCCAGAACTGAGAACTCATCATAGTGACTCTCCCACACAACCAGGGGCTTGTCTTGATGAAGGGTTTGCCCTGGGGTGGATTTGCAGTAGAGGCAGGTTATCTACATGATGCGGCTGCCATTGTGAAGCCATCCAGGCGCAAACCCCAGAAACTCTGCTGAAAAGAAGTCGGGCACTTACCCCTGACTTTTTTGGCTGCGTAGGTGTGTCAGAGCCGATGGCACCCCCTGATTGGTCACCATCGGCTGGACAAGGAAGGGGGTGGACCTCCGGGAGCTCAGCAGCCCCATGCATTCCTGTAAATAATAATTTAAAAAATGGGGGGGGAGGAAAGGACTGGTCCCCATGTGTCCAGCAAATAAAAGAAGTAAAAATGGGGGGGAGGGGAGGAATGGGGCCCGTTCCTCCCCCCATTTTTTAAATCTGTATCTGCAAAGCTGCGCAGATAAAATGATAATTAAAAACGGTGGGGGAGGAAGGAATGGGCAGCCAGAGGGAGGTCAGAGGGAGGAGAGGTGGTTCGGGCACCGTGCATCCCTCTCTTAGTCCCCCTCTGGCTGCCTTGTTCCTCCCCCATCACCCTCCCCCCCCAGTGCTCAGTGCAGCAGCAGTGGTGGCAGCAACTCTGCACGTGCTTTCCTTCCCGTGCAGATGCCGGGAAGGAGCACAAATGTGGGAGCCCGAGGCCTCGCGGCGCCAAAGCAGTGCTGTCAAGATGGGGGCCAGATTATCAATGACAAAACTATTCACTACAGGCAGATGAGGTTGTGGGAGAACCCTATTTGGAATTGTGAAAGGACCCCGACTCAGGCCATCTCAGTAAGATGTCCAATGTATCCATGCCTAGTTCTTAGAAACTGAAGGCAGCAAGGTATAGATTGCCTGCTTCCCGACATTCTTCAAACTGAGATTTGAAATGCTTATGCAACACAGCTATTTTTATCTTCTCCGAAAGGAAAGCATCACTCGGGCTCCAAAAGAGCTTAATTCACTGCCACTCTAGTCCCAAACCAACTGTCTTGACGTGGGCAGTAGTGAGAACTATGATGGAATCAACTTCTTCTTCTTCCCTTTCTTAATGGAGACTTTATTGGCAATCTTAGTTCCCCCGCTGGTACATGATGTATTCGTCTTCTGATCTACTGGTTTAATTAGACTGCTCTTAAGCACACAAAAGCCTTTGGTATTCTTCACAAGGGGATCACTTGGGTGACCACAATACACAGAGGGTTCAACTTAATGCTTACAAAGCCATCAAACGACTCAAAGTGATGAGGCAGAATCTAGATACAGAGATAGAGAGATAGAATTTCTCTATCTCTCTATCTCTATCTTTTATTGAAGCTGCAGCCTGAGAATGTCTACTTTCAAGTTCCCCTTGTAATCTAGCTCTTCTACAAAAGGTAGCCCCATTTAACCAAGAGCATCAGGAAACAAGAAGAAGGCATAAAACAAGGATCAGGCAAGGGAGCATGGCCAATTAAGGGGTTTCCAGGGGATAATGGAAGCGAAGCATACGGGATATAGGGCTTCAGGAATAAAAGGATGGAGTCCCACCACATTATCCTGGCCACTTGAGGCCCTTCTCTGGGTGCTTCCTCAATCAGTGACATTGGAAAGGACCTTTTTAGTGGTGGCACCACACCTCCCAAATCCTACCTCCACCCCCTCCCCAGGGCTACTTACTTGGTGCCCAGTCTGAAGAGATTTATGCACTAGGCCAAAACTTTTTTTTAAAAAAAACTGCTTAGTATTTTTGTGACTAGGAAATCAGCTGCTCCTCTTTCAGCGTTACTATTTGAACTGCTGTTTTGTTTGATTGGAGTCTGTATTTTGGGGTAAGGTTGATACCTCATTTATTGTCATTCTTAACGAAAAAATCACTACGCTGAGTAGATCATTTATTATTATTATTATTATTATTATTATTATTATTATTATTATTATTATTTCTTACCCGCCTCTCCCTTCGATCGAGGCAGGGAACAACGTTAAATATAAAATACATAAAACTGAATTAAGAACATAATATACATCGTTAAAACATCCTAAAAACATTCTAAAAACATCCTAAAATTCCCCTGACTAGGCCTGCTGGAAGAGATCAGTCTTGATAGCTCAGAGAATAGATGGGTAGATAGATAGATACTGATAGCATGTCCCAAATAGCTTGGCTCGAGTCCTACCATTTCCCTTCCTAAGCACATGGCCCCTCTTAGCCTACTTCTCACTGGGGTGGTAAATCTGGCCTGGCCTGTATCACTTCAAGTGGGGTCCTGCATGATTCAAAGCTCTTCGTCAAAAACAGGCACTCTCTCAAAGAGGGGAAAAAACGTGCATATCAGAGAGATGGGTTCTTGCATAACCTTCTCTCTAGCTTTCCTTTTTCAAACAAAACTCAAGCAATCAGGGGGGGAAATGGGGGGGGTGAGAATTGGAGGCAGGAGTTCATATGTTCGCATTATTTTATTCCAGATTGGTAGTTCTTATTTATCAGAATGCAATGCAGCTATTGCTGCACATTCTTAAAATCAAATAATGTGGAAAAGTCAAAACATTGTGTTTTACTGGATCTACACCTACTGCTTTAAAGTGCTTTATAACAGTTTTGTCAACTGTATATGGAGTATGTCCTGCTGGGCAGAATCCACACTACTGCTTATAACGGTTTATAATGGTTATATGACAACTGTTCAGACCCAGGACACATTACATATACAGTTTTCATACCGTTTTAAAAGTGTTATATCCTGCTTGGAGTAGATCGTTGTCAAAACTGTTATAAAGAACTTTAAAGCGCTTTAAAGCAGTAGTGTAGATCCTGCCCCAGTCAGGGCCAATTTAGACAACCTGATCAAATGTCACATCTTGGAAGTTTTCATCCCACCGCTAGGCGCTGCAGTTGCACAATACGTGGCACTCCTGATCTGTGTTGGGCAATCCACACGATCAGACTATGACGTGATAAGCATGGTTGTATGAATTGGTTCTGAGAGACCTTGTAACATGTTAAAAGAGGGTGGATTTCCACCCACCCACCCACCCCCACACACCTATATTCCCTATAGCTTCTGACAGCATTTCCACAATCTTAGGTAAACTGGTTTTGCTTTGGCTTTTTTTATATGCAGCGCTTAGCCTGCAATACACTCAGAGTCATTAATAACTTCCTTGGGGAAGCTCACCTGTTTGCACTGTTCCCAAAGGACAACCAGCAGCCTGCTGCTGTAAACGGAATACTGGATTTCAGTCTTACCCAACAAGACTATTTTTTTACGTCCTTAATAAAGCTTAGAGACAAAACACCCTCCATTTTCTAATGTTCTTTTGGACAGGGTGAAGAGGGGAAACGCTTTTTCATCTGTAACTATTCTGACCGCGCAAACCAAGAAATGCTTACAAATGACCTTGGGGTTAAACCTTGCAGCAAAACTCAAATCAAATTGAAAAGAGGACTTGCTCCAATGATTTGCAGGTGAAGGAGGCATCTCGAAAATTACAACACCCAAACACTTTCCTTTCCATTGGTTGCATGCAAACGGGTGTGCATTCTTAAACAGCGTTGAGCAACTGCAAAACGTTTTCACGTACCTGATTCAACACAACTGAGATGGTAATTGCCATTACAGAAAGGCAAGGTAAGTGGTGTTATAACTGTTGCTGATTAACGGTGAGGGAGAAATGCCACTGAGGCCGTAGCTAGACCTAAGGTTTATCCCAGGATCATCCCGGGTTCGTCCCTGCCTGAGCGCTGGATGCCCTGTGTGGCACTTAGATGAACAGGTTTGAGCCCAGGACAATCCTGGGATAAACCTTAGGTCTAGCTACGGCCTGAGAGAGTTGATATCTGATGCAGAAATATAGTACAAGGATAGTGTGCCACGATACATTCCGACATCTTTTTTTTAAAAGGGCTATCCATAAACATTAGGCAGACGCAGATGCATTTTAATTACTGCACCTTCACTGAGCAGATTGTACTCCCAGACAATTAGGAGAAAATAAATCAAGATTGTTTAGACCGATGTCACTGCGGAACGCTAAAGAAAAAAGTACTGTATACATGCTGTGGTACTTGACAGCCATGTACCCAAAGTGCTGGCCCAAGAACACATGATTTATTTGTGGCTTGTGGCTTAGTCTTCTGGTGGCCCCCAGGAAAACAGGAGACAGTCATCCGCGCGTGAACATGAGTTGTCATTGCAACTCATTGCAATTCATGCCGGAGGCTCTCTCATCGTGGATGTCGTTGCTCCGCCATCATGAATTTGTTTGGGGCAAACACCCGACAAGCCCAGGACCCGCAATTTCTCCCATCCCTATGATAGTTATGGAGCTACAGGGACGTTTTATACAACCCCACACAAACAACGGTGTATCATTAAAGTCTGGGAAATCTTCAACTCCTGCAACTTTGGGGAAGAAGTTCCTCTCCCCCACTACCCGTGGCCGCTCCCCACCTTGCAAGTGGACCTGTGGGTAACGTTCCTAGCACACCTTAATAAGCTTGGTAGGGCCACCGGGGTCAGAGAAAACTGCTTTGCAGGCTGGAATTCAGCTGGTGAGGCTGCAAATTAGCCATCCCTGACACAGGGCATCCTGTTGATGCAGCAGCGTGGGTCGATACTGCTGCGTCAGCTGCTGCCGCCCTCACCAGATGAGACTTAAATGTGTTGGGTTCAAGCACCGAGAATGAACAGCGCACTGCCTTCCAGGCCATCCTCCCTTCTTCCTTCAGACTAGAAGACACCTGCTGCACGCCTGAATAGAATCCTGCTGATCAACCTCTGTAGTTGCCGACACTTGTGTGATGCATGGATGACACAAGGCTATTCGGACAAGACACTTAGCAGTGGATTCAGAAGAATTGCTAACGAGTCTTTGCATGGCAATGTGGAAGCTTTCACACCATCGCTTTCTGGAGAGGAAGAGACCTTTTCGCGAGGAGCCCCGGCGCAACGCAAGCTTCAAACCACCAGGCTATCATGAAATGACCTGTCACCTGAGAATTACATTTCAGCTCACAAATCACTGAAAAATGCCATTCAAGTCCCAAATGCGAATGAGTGTGCATATTCACCCATTCCTGAGCCTAAGTTCACATTCGGGAAATGCACACTTCAAGCGATCCATGCTTTTAAACATTTGCATTCACACACTTTAGTCAATGGAGGAAATGTGTGCATTTTGCAGAATTTGCACTTTTCCCGTTGGAGGAAACTGAAAGAAACCAGGTCGCAAATGAGAACGGAAACAGACCGAATCGAGCTTTGAAGCGAAGTTTGGAGAATTTCTGCAAGCTCAAGCATCCCTGGTTCTTTCATCAATACTGTTAACAACAAGTCAAAAGCAGAGTAAATTCAAGTCACGCAAAGTAACTAAAGCTTGGATTTGAGCAGGGAAAGGGTTTGTTTGATCACAAACATGCTAAACAAATTACAATCACCACATTGTCACTATTTCTGGGAAATGACAGGCACCTCCAGATAGATAGATAGATAATAGATAGATAGAGAAGTGCATTCCTTCGTTCCTTGATTCATCACATCCCACCCTTACTCACAAAATGCCCCCACAACACACACACACACACATACACTTTATGCAATACAACTGCATCTCACAATTGTCAAGATTCAAACAGGGAGCCTTTGAAAACTAAGTACTTCCTGCTGCATCACCAGGAGACACTGATCTGAGTAATGAACCATGGGCAGTTCAACACAGGATGCTAACCACTGCTAGACTTTGTCTAGTCCTAGGAATCAGGTGACCCGAAAGAGCCAATCCCCTGCTACTGTGCTACCGCCTACTACATAGCTCCAATGTCATATCCAGACTGGATTAGTAACACACTCAACACGGAAAAGTGTTCAGAAACTACAGCTGGCGCACAATACGGAGGGCATTGTGATTTCTGGAGGACCTTTTTGGAGTACATCTCTCCCATTCTGTTTAATCTGCAGTTGCTTCCAGTTTATATTCTGGGTGTAATTCAAAGTGCTGGTTCTTACCTATCAAATCCTAACTGGTATGGGACTAGGATATTTGAAGGCCTGTCTCCTCTCACATAGTGTTTTCTGCTCACTGCCTTCAACATCAGAGGCCCTGTTCAACATCCCACTTCCTTTGGAGATTCAATAGGCTGAGATGCAAGACATGACTTTTCCACTGCAGCCTCACCTCCCAAGAAGACGTCAGGTGTCCTCCTCCATCTTAAGTTTAGGTGAGCTGTTAAGAATATTTTACCCCACCTAGTTTCAAGTTTGGAATAGTATTTCCATCCTTTTTCCTGATTATGCTCCGGCTGTTTTCTTCTGCTCTCAGTTTTTATTATATCCGTCTTCGATTTGAAGAGGCTTCCATGCAACACCATGAAAATAGACCTCTGCTCATGTGGTGTGGCTTCCCCTTCCTCTCCTTTCCCCTGCATGCTCTATCCCTCAAATCAGCTCCAGCCCTTCCCCGCTGAACGGATTTGAGATGTGGACAGGAAGGAAGAGTGAATCAGGTTCAACTACTGTGTGTTTTCCTGGCAGACATATTGGACATCTAGATGACAACGCTTTGCCTACTCATTTCCCCACAACCCCACTTGAGTGAAGTGGCACCGATAGGGTTATATGGTAGGACTGAGCGCAGGCCATCCAGCCAGGAAAAATCGCAGCACCATTGTCAGATGGCAGAAACGGGCAGCAAATAGTGAGTGACTGAAAACTGCGAAAACTTTTTTTTTCCTGGCAACTCTCCACAACTCTGAATGCCTGTAGCAGTGAATCTGTGCTTCTACAGTTCATTGAATTCATGTGTTATTCATGAACTTTAAACCTAAGAATTTTAAGATGTTGTGATTGCTATCTTAATATTGTATTGGTTTTATATGCTCTTTTAACCAGTTTTATGTATTTAATGTTGTTATCTGCCTCGATCCAGAGGGAGAGGCAGGTAAGAAATAATAATAATAATAATAATAATAATAATAATAATAATAATAATAATAATAATAATTCCCCACATCTATGGGTTTTTTTCCCTGTTTTTCACAATGTATTTCTGTTTTGTTTGTTGATATTCACAATAAAAAATTAAAAAAAAAATATTCCCCAAATTTCATTATTGCCACAGTGGCTATTATTAGGCTAATCAAGCCCATGCCCCACCCTGCATTCCCGCACCTACCCTGCACTGAGATCCGCCCCTAACTCCGCCCACTCTCTCAATCCAAACAGAAGCCGCCACTGACAGACAACGAACAACCATGGTGACATCTGAGCAATGTAAAAAGCTGCAGTAAAATGACACATAGAAAAAGCGTAGTTTCGCAGGATACAGCATGTTGTGGCTGCAAATTGGTGTCTGCGTCGTGTAAACAACGGGGCGCAACTACACAGCCATGGTAGGGTATATAGTGTGTTAGTTAGATACAACCCATGGATTTTCTTGTATTTTTGTTTTCTTAGGAGCCACTTTGGGGAGCCTTTTTTTGGGGGGGGGGCAAAACAAACAAACAAGACCTGTGGCACACCCTTGCTCTGAGCATATTATCTTGATGGATGTCCCACCCACCCACCAAAGACTATCCTTCTATGCTACCTGACTACATTTTGCCCTCTTTGCTCCAAGTACTTGCCATCTCCTGACTGTTGGGGGTCAGGCCTTGCCAGCACCTGCAGCCAGGTCCCTGACCGCAGTCAAGTCAGGCATTTTTTTAAGTATTTCTTTTTAAAATTTGTACTAGCCAAAGGTTATGGCAAGATATAGGAAAATCAACAAGCGAATTGACATTTCATTCGGGACATTTAATTCTAATGCAATACCTGACATCGGGCCGTCAAGGTAAACAGACTTGTCCCAGCTTGCTGGGCTGAACTTGCCACTGAATTACGTCATGCTGAACCACCCTCTGTTGGCTGCAATTAAGCAGGTCTAGGGGATCCAGGATGTCGAGATGGAATATGTTGGCCCTTTCCCATCGCCTCCTAAGGAATACATCACTGCCAGTTAAAGCTTAATTTTCTTTTCTCCCTCCATGAGGAATTCAAGCAAAAGAGACACCGAGGAGGGGGGGAGGAGGAGGAGGAGGAGGAGGAGGAGGAGGAGGAAGAAGAAGAAGAAGAAGAAGAAGAAGAAGAAGAAGAAGAAGAAGAAGAAGAAGAAGAAGAAGAAGAAGAGGAGGAGGAGCGTATTACAATGAGATCCAAGAATACCTTCCATTTAAAAATTGGATCAGGAGTATGATGAATCATGCCACACTAGGGAAAAGGTCCCAGTCATTAATCATATAATTTGATCAAATACGAGCGTCATTTTTGCAAAGCACACTTAAGATATACAATACAATAAACGGAGCCTCTAGCCAAGCTTTGAACAAATGCTTATGACAGAAAGGCCTGAAGCTGATATTTATAACTTCGTAGCTTGTTTGGGAAAAGAAAAAGGAACGCGGGGCTTTGGGTTTTGTTGGCTTTATTCTTTCTGTGTCCCAGAGCGATGTTTTTGGTAGGAATGAATGGGCTGGACCTCCAATCCCCAGCAGATGTCCAACCATCAAACATTTAGTTATATGCCCCCCTTGTTCTTCTCGTAGTTTTTAAAACATGCTTCCAGGTTTCTCCAAGATGTCACTGATTCATGGATGAACCTTCTGGTGGTTCTATTCCCTGGTGGTGTGGATGTCAGTCAGGCCACCAACAAAAGACCAAGGAAGCAGATAGTGCCAGCTCCAGGGTTATGAGGACCCTTGGGCAGGACACCCTCAATTGGCCCTGCAGTGAGCCTACTTCTTCACCCTCATTGCCACCAGCTGCTATTGCTCCTCCTCCTCTTTCTCAGCATGGCTGCCACGTGCTTCCTTGATAGGCAGAGAACCAGGGAACAAGGAGGCAGTGGCATCTTTTGCTCCTCCTTCTCACCACCACCGTGGTCTGGGCCAGAGTGAGAACAAGCAAGTTGCAAAGATGAAGACCAACTCCAAGGATGGTCTTGTCAGAGGGGCGCTGCTGGGGTGTGGGTCCCTGGCTGCCACCTGATCATGCCTATCCGTGATACCAGCTCCGGGAGCAGGCAGCGAAAAAATCATGTGAGGTAGAGAACCGATGCAGCATCTTCTCACTGCTGGGTTTAGATCTTTCTAACTTCTCAGGAAGTTTGTTTTTATGCTTTAGCCTGTTCTTCACTCTGGCTAATTGGTTGATGTACATCAGGGATAGGAAATATGTGGCCATGCAGATGTTGTTGGAAGGCAACTTCCCTCATCCCTCATCCCTGTCTATGCTGGCTAAGGCTGATGGGAGGTGAAGCCCAAAAACATCTTCATGGCCACAGGTTAGAACATAAGAATATAAGAAGAGCCGTGCTGGATCAGACCAAGGGATGGCCCTGTTCCAGGTGTGGGACAGGAAGAAAGCATGAATTCACAAGCAAAGGGTCCTGTTTCAGGACAGATGAACTCCAGGATGCTCTGATGCCCACATACATCCAAGGAACTTTTCGAAAGGGGATGCACAGAACCGGACTCTTGAGTTGTCCTGGTCCAGTGGCTCTGGTGCGCAGCCCCTCCTACTGTGGGGTAACCACTCAACATCGTTCAACTGCTAAATTGTGATCATAGCAATAATTATGTGATTAAACGAAACAAGCCCTCTGAGAGGCATTCCTTCCGAAGCATAAGGCATCAGGAATTTGAGCAGAAGTTAAGGCTGGCCTTAACAGCAGTAACTTGCACTCTGCTGACTCCTAGCATATGTTAATAACACACATGGCAAGCCATGCAAAATCATTGCTATCTAATGGACTGAAACCTTATGAGATGATGTGGCTCTCCCCACACTCCATCCCTAGCTCTCCCACTATGTTGAGAATGGGTGGCTTTATTATCGCCACAGGCTTGTAATGCTCCCATGGACCGGGGAGGCGGGGAACACATGCCCCACTGCTAGAGCCATTTAGAAATCAATCCCCCAATAAGGTAGCCACTGTAAGCAGGCAGCGTGTATGTCTGTGTGCTTGATCTGCAAACCCCTGCAATATATTTCCCTCTTGTTCTGTGTTATGTAACTGCCTGTCAGATATAGCTCCTGTGAACTTGGGAGGCAGGGCAAAGGCTGTCTGTAACTAGCAAGAGCTGATTCTCCTTGTTGCTCAGCTCAGTAAGCAAACATGACCTCAGGGCTCGCTATACACGGGGAAAGCCCTGTGGTGGTTGCAATTCTGCGCTGCATCAGTTAGATGAAGCAGGTGCAGTTTTGCAGCCACCGGGGGGCTTTCCCGCGAAGCTGCAGATGGGAAAAGCTGGGGATTTACCCCAGTTTTTTTTTCAATCAGAGCAACATTAGTATGGCACTCCCACCATTTCATGTTGCTCCGGGACCAATCTGGGGCGACTGGCGATCCACCAGGAAGAGGGTGGTACCCGGATGGCCACCCAGAAGCTCTGCGCTCCTTCCTTGGGACGGATGCCACCCTGGGAGGGGGAAAGTGCAGCATTTCAGAGGGAGAAGGTGCCCTCTTGTATATGGCGGTATTTCGCCTGGCTGATTGCTGGCCTCCTTTCACTTCCCCCAATTTCCCAGATTATCAGTTCAAGATCCATTGCAGGCCCATGTCTCCCTGCCTGACCCACTGTTTCTGTTATCACATCTATCAACTATGCTGGCACTAGAGGCATGGATGTGCATAATTACTCTTAAGACCAAGAGTTCAGAAGCCTACAATCTGGAGAAGAGAAGATGGAGGGGAGACAGGATAGCACTCTTCAAATACTTAAAAGGTTGTCACACAGAGGAGGGCCAGGATCTCTTCTTGATCCTCCCAGAGTGCAGGACACGGAATAACGGGCTCAAGTTAAAGGAAGTCACATTCCGGCTGGACATCAGGAAAAACTTCCTGACTGTTAGAGCAGTGCGATGGTGGAATCAGTTACCTAGGGAGGTTGTGGGCTCTCCCACACTAGAAACATTCAAGAGGCAGCTGGACAACCATCTGTCAGGGATGCATTAGGGTGGATTCCTGCATTGAGCAGGGGGTTGGACTCGATGGCCTTGTAGGCCCCTTCCAACTCTACGATTCTATGATTCTATGATTCTATGATCAGTTTCACACAAACAAACTAGCAGTCACTTTCTTCAGATTGGATGCCAACGTGAAATCAGTAAGGGCCTTCTCCAATGTTTTGCCTTGAGACTACTGTATTTCAGTTGGCTATTGCACCATTGCCTCGGAATTATTTATTTATTTATTTATTTAGAATATTTATATACCGCTCCCCATTGAAAAATTTCGGAGCGGTGTACAAGGTAAAATAAAAACAAAAACAGAATAAAACAGTTAAAACAAAATTTAAAAGAAGCAAAAACAGAGATTCAAGGCTGCATATTAAAGAAAGGCTTCTTGGAATAAAGATGTTTTCAGGAGGCGCCAAAAGGAGTACAAGTTTGGCACCTGCCTGACCTCCAGAGGCAGGGAATTCCACAGGAGGGGCGCCACCACGCTGAAGGCTCTTCCCCTGGTGGATTCCAATCGGAGGATGGATCTATGTGGAACCACCAGGAGCAGGCCCTCGGATGACCTCAGTGACTGGGCAGGTTGGTAAGGGAGAAGGCGTTCTCTCAGGAATCAGGAGCTGCAGATTAAAATGTGATCTGGGCCTGCTCTGAATTAACCATACGAGGAAGCTCATGATTTTGGAGACTTCAGTGAACAAAAAAACTCACTTGTGCAAGCTTTCCCCTGGAAACAAAAGAATTATACAAGAGACCTAGCCATCTATTGCCTGGAGTCATTTTAAGGGTACCTAAATGGGCAAAACCTCGAGGATTTTACCTGTTACACACCACTCCAGAACAGCAATGGAGCCATAGCTGAGGGATAAAAAACATGCTTTGCATGCAGCAGGT
This sequence comes from Elgaria multicarinata webbii, assembly GCF_023053635.1. Taxonomy (NCBI): domain Eukaryota; kingdom Metazoa; phylum Chordata; class Lepidosauria; order Squamata; family Anguidae; genus Elgaria; species Elgaria multicarinata. The sequence goes on along the minus strand of NC_086174.1, from coordinate 17,535,295 downwards.
TGCAAGTTCAATCCTTGGAACCTCCAGGTAGGGCTAGAAAAAACTCCTGCCTGATACCGTTGAGAGCTGTCTGACTCAGTTTCCTATGGCAGGAAGCTTCCTATGTTTAGTGATGCTGCAACAAGTACATAAGGTGATGTGTGTGTGTGGGGGGGGGGAATTTTGGTCTATTTGTTACTCTGAACGCCAGTTCAAGTATGTACATGCATCACTTGATTGTCCCGATGTAGATTCACTGCTAAGCCTGTGAACTTACTCATAAGAGTTTCAGAAGTGCCATGCTGGATCACACCTTGGGTCCATCTAGTCCAGCACTCTGTTCATACAGCGGCCAAGAACCTTTGACCAGGAACCGAGAAGCAGGACTTGGTGCAACATCACACTCCCACCCATGTTCCCCAGCAACTGATGTATATGGGCTTTCTGCCTCTGATACTGGAGGTAACACATAGCCATCAGAGCTAGTAGCCATTGATAGCCTTCGCCTCTATGAATTTATCCAACCCCCTTTTAAAGCCATCCAAATTGGGGGCCATCACCACATCTTGTGGTAGTGAATGCCATAGTTTAACGATGCCTTGTGTGAGGAAGCACACTTCCTTTTATCTGTCCTGAATCTCCCACCAATTAGCTTCATGGGATGATCCTGGGTTGTAGTATTCTGGGAGAGGGAGACAGTTTTATGGGAGAGTGGAAAAGATGACAATTCTTGGACATTTGAAGAAAGAACATTAGAGGAGCCATGCTGAATCAGACCAAGGGTCCATCTAGTCCAGCATTCTGTTCACACAGTGGCCAACCAGCTGTCAACCAGGAAGGCACAAGCAGGGCATGAGTGCAACAGCCCCCTCCCACCATGTTCCCCAGTAACCGGTATACACGGGCTTATTGCCTCCGACACTGCACATACTCATCCAGAAAGCACTGTGTTTGAAGCGATTTGATGGTTATACCTAGGAGGGCTCATTCTCACACGGAAGTCAGCACTTGACGCCACCATTATTAAGTGGCGAAGATGCATGTGGGAACTAGCACTTAGAAGATTCTCTCTATCTGGAAAGGGCAAAGCTGTTTGGGTAGGAGTCTGTGCTTGCACACAGTCTATAGGCACCAGGAAACCCTGCATTTTACAAAGCCCTGTTGTGATCATATCTGAAATTCATACAGGGTATTACTCAGCTCCGCTGACTGCTCCTTCTCTTCCTTCTTCCTAATTATAGACTAGCAATGAATTGGTACTAGAGGAGACAAAAGCCGCATCACAGGCAAGCTATTATTTGCATACATAACGTCACTCATTCCCACATCAAACAAGATCTTTTTGCTGGTGTTTCCCTCGATGGAAATCTGCACTTTTGCTTAATATTTTTTTTAAAAAATAAATTAATTAATTAATTAATAAAATAAAAATAAATTTGGAAAGAGGTGGAGGACAATTATTCAGCATACCACCTGAGATCAAATTAAGCATGCAATATAATAAAATGGAAGCATTTACTAAACAAACAAACTGGGTTTACATTTGAGAAATCTGTTGTTGGTTAACAAGCTACGAATGAGATGTTCATTTGTTACTCTATCCAGGGCCAGCAGGGAGGGAAACTGTCGCACATACGAGTTTTAGCATGCAATGTTCAGAGCAGAGGAATGGCATTGGGGTTTTCAGACAAAAGAGCTGTCTGGATTAGCATTCGGTAGTCCGAGAGTAGCCAGCCAGATGCCTCTCTTGAAAGTTCACAAAGGAACTTGATGGCAATCCCTTCTTAGTCCTCAGTGGGCATCTTCAGGTGGGCATTTTCTCAAACAACTTAACCCTTCTTCCTGTTCTGGATTCTTTCCGGGATTTAAATAGGGTCTCTATAGAGCCGGGGTTTTTCCCCCTTTTCTTTTGAAGCATAGCACCATATGCCATTTACAAAGGTGGGTGGAGCCTGGCCCCCACCTTTGTACCCCTCTGGCATAGCCCCTCCCTTTCACTCGGCATATTTATTTTATTTTATTTGGACCCTGCCTCTCTACCAAGAAAACAGCTCTTACTCATCAGCACAGTTCTAGCGCTAATTGGTCAGCCCTGCACCCTACCACTGTCATGCTGCGAGGCCGTTTCCCCTGTTCACCAAGAAACATTGGACAGTATCAAACTGTGTCATTCTGAGAGCACAAATGACGTCGCGCTAGTGGAAACTAAGGTCCCCTTTCTATACCTAAGGGTGTAGAGGGATGCAAGGCAGATGATTTCTGGCTTCTGAGATCATCGCCCAGCACCCAGGCGGCTGTGTGACATCCCAGAAGTGAAGAGGGACGTTGCGCATGTCGCACCCACCATTTTTTTAAGTAACAGGAGATGGAGCACACTTGTGTTCCAACTAAACATGAGGTGTTTTTTTAAAAAAAAGCCCTAACCCTGTTCCCCACCCCCACCCCCGATGTCCATGGACTGCCCCCGGCCCAGCTCCTTCCCTAGGACTGCTTGAAAAATGGGGTATTCCCAGGGTTTCTTTCACCCTGGGAAAACCTGTGCCCATCCCCCCTGCCCCCAGGAGTACCTGTGCATCATTTGGATGCACAGGGAGCATCCATGGACAACCCCAGGAGAAGAGGTCGGTGTAGAAACGGCCTAAGTTCCGAACTATGCACAAGAGAAGAATCCAACTGAAGTTATGTTTGCGCAAGTGCATTTCTGCCAGCAGTTGTGCATTAGGCTTGTGCAACCCATTTGCACATAATGCGTGTGCAACCCATTGCGCTAGCAGCTGTACAACAGCTTGCACAACTGGTGTGCAACAGCTTGCACAATGGGTTGTGTGAGCACAATGGGCAACTACTTGCACAGCAGAAATATTCAGCAGAGCTCTGTTAGCACTATTTGAGTTTGTGGGACGACACCCTTGGATACTGGGGGAGCTCCCTGCATGCTCACACATCTGTCTGCATGGAGCTCCTCCTTCCACTGAAACAGGTGACTCAGTCCTTGAGTGCTCCCCATAGGCTTTGTAGTCCCCAATCAGATAAAGAATCTCAGATCAGCTGAAGTGCCAGACCAGGGGTAAGCCACCTGGTGCTTTCGAGCTGGCTTGGATTACAGCACCCATCATCCCTGTACTCCAAAATATCTGGTGGGCTCCAGGTTGTCTATATCAGTGCTGGACACCAAGGTTCTGAACTCCGCAGCAGCTCTCTGTCGTGATTTCTGAATCAGAAGCAAACTCCCCAAGTCAATAAACTTGAGCCATTAAAGAAAACGGACCCTTTAAAATTAAGTAAGTGCAGCTACAAAATTAAGGTGAACCACAGGAAGTAAACATTTACAAGGAAGTAAACCTCTCTCTCTCTCTCTTGTTAACCTGACACTGGCGCTGATCTATGCGTTTCACCATACGGTTCCCCCCACCCCCGCCCCTCTGCTGCCTTTTACGATGTTCCATGCACTAAAAAGTTAAATCTGACTTTTAAATTTTAACAGCTCACCCAATTTTATTACGACTCTCCCTTCACGAAGTCCTTCCTCACAGGGCGGGCAGCCGCTCAGCTGCTATCAAGCAAGTTTTACTAGGGGCTGGTTAGGTCACATGACAGCAGCTAAAGCTGTCTGAATTGTGCTGAGCAAACACGGATGTATTTTATGGGGCTGATGATAAAGAACACAAAGAAGGTTCTTACAGGAATTAAAACCAACACCGTAAAAATGCCCTGGCACTTGCTTCAATCCTAGGTGAACGATGGCAAAAAAATTGGCTCTTATTGTTAGGATGGGATGCAGCTTCCCCTGGTATTTTGCACAGTGCATTAACAGCAGCAGCTGTTTCCATTTTGGTTTTAAAATTAACGTTTTGAACGCTTGGAACATGCTCTCTCGGGTTGTGGTTTAATGAACGCCTGGGAAACGCAGCACTATCAAGAGAGCATCCCTGCTAACATCTGGGCAGATGCAGAAGGGAAAAGGTGCTCCATCACAAGCACCTTGAACATGGCCCCATAGCAGACTGTCAGCTGGCACAAATACTTCAGAACTAGGGTGGTATATTCCCAGTAGACTGTCTCATCAGGACAAAGCACACGTAGTACAATTACAGGTGCTAGGTTTCTCTACTCCCCTATAAGCACCCACAGCCCCAACACGAATTGGGACCATGATGCTTTTGGGAAAAGAGTATTTAAGCTCTCCCCACTGCATTTGTGTGTGTGTGTGTGTGTGTGTGTGTGTGAGTGTGAGAGAGAGAGAGAGAGAGAGAGAGAGAGAGAGAGAGAAAGAGAGAGAGAGAGAAATTCCACTCTCCCACCCCCCATGGAGGGGGGCATTAAAAAAAGAGAAGCATCCACATTGGAGTCAATCTAGGATAGGCTAGGAGGACAGGGTGCCTGTATTGAAAAGGAATGTATTGAACAGTATTGAACCGTTGTATTGAAAAGGAAATTTCAGCAGGTGTCATTGGTATGCATGCAGCACCTGGGCCAGATCTACACCAAGCAGGATATTGCACTATGAAAGCGATATCAAAGCGGTATATAAAAGGCAGGAGCCACACCAGGCAAGAAATAGCACCATGAAAGCAGTATATGGTATGGGTCAATGGGCCCCAACAGTTGTCAGTGGAGTTCAATACCGCTATAAAGCAGGAGTGTGGCTCCTGCCTCTTATATACTGCTTTCATACCAGTTTCATAGTGCAATATCTTGCTTGGTGTAGATTAGGCCATAGTGAAATTCCCTCTTCATCACAACTATTAAAGCTGCTGGAACTATACTAGAGTGATCAGATACAAAAGAGGGCAGGGCTCCTGCAGCTTTAACTTTTGTGATGAAGAGGGAATTTCACCAGGTGCTGCATGCATACAAATGACACCTGCTGAATTTCCCTTTTCTATACAACTGTTTAAGATACAGGAGCCCTGTCCTCCTTTCCATATGGTCAGCCTACCTACAGGAGAATAAACAGCATGAATTGCTCCATTAGGTGTGCCCTCACTAATATTTTATTTGGCCCTCTCGGAGCATGGCCTAGTGGCAACAATTAACACTAGCTGGAGCTCCCTGAGTCCAACATAGAGTAGGAGCTGAGTCCATGGGGAGTTCAAAGCACATCAAGGTGGTCCTGGGCTCTCAGGAGAGCCAGTTCACAACCCTTTCCCTCATCATGAAGTTAGCCCCCTCTTGGACTCAGAGGAAGACACCACTGCTAAAGATAAGAAGGTCTGGAGGGGGGAAATAGTGGGGGAAACGGGGCAAGAGCCATGCTGGATCAGACCAAGGGTCATCTAGCCCAGCAAGCAGCTGTCAACCAGGGACCCACAAGCAAGACACAAGTGCAACAGCACCCTCCCAACCATGTTCCCCAGCAACTGGTGCACACAGGCTTACTGCCTCTGATACTAGAGGTAACACATAGTCATTAGGATTAGTACCACTGATAGCCTTCTCCTCCAGGAATTCATCCAACCCCCTTTTAAAGCCATCCGAATTGGTGGCCATCACCATATCCCGTGGTAGTGAATTCCACACTTTAACTCTGTGCTGTGTGAAGAAGTCCTTCCTTTGATCAGTCCTGAATCTCCCACCAATCAGCTTCATCGTAGGCCCCCATTGGGTTCTCGTATTTTGAGAGGGAGAAAAATGTCTCCCTCTCCACACCCTTCACACCATGCATGATTTCATACACTTTTGTCTTTTCCATGGTACAAAAACCGTAATCCCTCAGAGTAAAAATCATTCCCCACCCCTCCGGCCCCCTACCCTGATTTTTTCTTCTTTTCAGGCCTTCGCGTCTCTAAACCAGCCCCAGAGGTGCTGGGGTGGAGCAAAGCTGCTGCATCATGTGCCTTTACACCAGCCTTCCTCAACCTGGGGCGCTCCAGATGTGTTGGACTACAACTCCCAGAATGCCCCAGCTGGGGCATTCTGGGAGATGCAGTCCAACACATCTGGAGCGCCCCAGGTTGAGGAAGCCTGCTTTACACCATGCCCTGGGCCACTATTCAGCTGGTGGTGCAATGCCAATGCAACATCTGAAAATGGTGCCATCCGCTATCTATAAAACAGTGTAAATAGATCAGCGTGTGGGGCGGGGGAATGAAAACGAAGAGCGGGGGGTGGGGGGAAAGGTGACCCATGCCTTTGTATGCTAAATTAATTTCTCCTCCGAACCCTTGATAGAGAGCACTTGATTAAAGAATAATAAAACGGGTTTTAAAGATACTGTCTCAGGATGGTTTTTTGTTTTTTTTTGTATTTTAAAGAAAAACATGGTTCACCCAAGCTGAGCTCGGTGCTGTTAACTGATAAGTGACAATGGGACATAGTTATTTATTCAGGCCGACCAAAGACACCACAGTCAATCAATAGCCTCTGAGTGTACAAAGGTTGTAGGGCTTGTATAAAGATGTTTATCAGAAATCCATCAGCCGTGTTCCACTTTTGATTATGCTATCGCAGCCTGTCCACGACGGCATCAAAGGCAGATGAACCTTCGAATGGGAAGCCACATGGTCGAATCAGAGCAGAAGAGAAAACCCCCCACTGCCTAATATGCATATTTAACGGCACATCCAATTAACCACTTTGCTGACTGAGATTGCTTTATTATTCATTTTATTCCAACTTATGTTAATACTTTGGCAGGAGACATAAAAAATGACTGATACAGCAGAATGGAAATTTTTGAAAGGCAACATAAAAAAAGTGGCTAACTTACAAGTCACATTTGGAGAATGGCTATAAGTTACGATCCCGATGCCAGGAGGGAGAGAGAAAAAGTCTCACTCGTGTATTCTGCAGGGATGCTCCTTAATCAGGGTGTCTGTTTTAGTGCTCATAACATGGATTAATGAAAGGGTCTAATGATGTTCCGAAAGCAGTTCAGAACCGCCCCACAAAAATACAGAAAACTGGTAAGGGCAGAAAATGTTGAATACGCTAGGCCAAAGCTAAGAGCAAACCAGATTGCACTCAATGTCATGCCACGGCCCTGCCTTTAAGATATACAATGGCAGCAGAATTGTTAATGGGGACTGGCCACTGAGTCCACATTAAGCCAGTACTTTTCCAGCTGCACTGGCTGCCAGTCCAGGTCTGGGCCCACTTCAAAGTGCTAGTATTAACATTCAAAGCCCCAAACGGTTGGGGCCAGGTCATCTGAAGGATCACCTCCTCCCATATGTACCTGCCCAGACCCTAAAATCATCCTCAAGGGGTCTTCTCCATGCTCCCCTGCCTAAGGAAGTGAGGTAAGTGGCTCCCAGGAAGACGGCCTTTTCTGCTGTGGCCCCCCCCCGACTGTGAAATGAGCTCCCTACAGACGTTTGCCTGGTGCCAACATTGTACTCTTTCTGGCGCTAGATGAAGACCTTTCTTATTTTCCCAATGTTTTAGCATTTTACCACCCTAGACTTTTAGCTCTGCTGTTTCAAATCTGTATTTTAAATCTCTACCTTGCTGCTCGGTTTTATTCTGGTTGTACTTTTATATTGTGGTTTTAAGCTTCCATATTTTATATATTAAGCTCTACCTTATGGTTTTAATTTCTGTGAACTGCCCAGAGGGCTTTGGCTATTGGGCAGTATAGAAATGAAATAAATGAAATAAATAATAAATAAATATCCCTTAGAAACCACTTGCTTTCTTAATGCTCAGCTATTTTGTTAAATCTTTTTCATGTTTTTAATTTTTGTGAACCGCCCAGAGAGCTCCGGCTATTGGGTGGTATGGAAATGTAATAAATAAAGAAATAAAGAAATAAAATAAAATGTTTCACAGATCACCAGGCATATTTTGTTCCATCATCCACCCACTGACAGAATCAGATGGTTTTTACCAGAATTCTGTTCTATTTGTGCTAATTTGCATTAGTGCTAATGTGCTCATGCACTAATCTGCATTAGTTAACGCAAATTCCTCACCCCCACTCCCAGTGAATGCCTATTCCACAAGTTTGAGGAATCTGCATGACTCGAAAAAAGCTGGTCTGCTGTGGAATGAGAAACTGGAATGCTAGACTAGATAGATCTTTAGTCTAACCTAGCAATGTTCTCCTTAGGACTTACTAGTTTCCTAGATGGATGAATCTTTTTTTCCCTTTTCTTTGTGGGACCATAGCCCACCAGGTATTCCCTACCTGTATTCTGAAGTGGTGCAGACCAGACCCAGGTTTACCGACTTTACTGATGGAAAGAATTTGGAGAATAAGGAGGAGGGTTCTGAAATGATCTCCCCCGGTTCAGACATTTCTGAGCCACTACATAGAGGTTGCATTGCCACTATGCATTTTGGACAGTGTTGGCCCTGTATCCCTTAATAATAATAAAGGTCTTTCACCCGTTAATAATGAGGAAAAAGAAGCAGAGGAGGAAGAGGAAGAGGAAGAGGAAGAGGAAGAGGAAGAAGAGGAGGAGGAGGAAGAAGAAGAAGAAGAAGAAGAAGAAGAAGAAGAAGAAGAAGAAGAAGAAGAAGAAGAAGAAGTTGTTTCCAGAGTTCCATCCACAGTGCAAGATCCAAATGGGAGACACAGTTCCTTCCCAGTTGAGATGGGTAGTTTTGGCCCATCATGCAACAACACAGTGCAAGAACATCTGCCAAGAATGTAGGCTAGACTTAACTGCACAGCTGAGTTCATGAGGGATGGACATCCTCTCCAGATGTACCACAAACCACTCCTACTGGCCCCACAGGTTAGCCATGTCTGCTGTCGGGAAATAAAATGGCAAGTGTATTAGCCCAATGAAAGAAAGAAAGAAAGAAAGAAAGAAAGAAAGAAAGAAAGAAAGAAAGAGTTATATGAGCTGACGATAACCTAGTGTAACAAAACCATCCTTCCTACATCATTTTTATTCATTGTTACACATAACAAGGTCATAAAAAATATTGTTATTTATACGGCAACAAGAAGATTCCCCACTGTCACTCCACTCCGAAAACCTCTCTGATTTGGAAATCATTTCTCAGCAGCGACAGTGTAAGGATTTTATTGCAGTATTATAAATCCTAATCCTCCTTTCCAAAAAGCTGCTGGAGAGTTCAATTGGATCTTGATGGAACCAGGGAAGAATGATCCAGGCCACTCCGACGCTGGCTGGCAAAACTCCTCATTGCAACACACACACACACACCTGATGTACTACTATTTAGGATAAATCTGGTGCTTGTGAAACTCTCCCAGGCTCATCCTGTCAGCACCTAAGAACTCTGGATCAGGGATGCTAGCAGCTTGACCGGCATATTGTCACGAAACCCAAGGTTTGATACAGGCGTAACTATGGTTTGGCTAATACAGAAGCCTTTTGCTGCTACATTCACTGAAATGGGGATGGACCAGGGTATTTCCAGTTCATGACAGTTTTACATATGTTCATTTGTAACTCTGTTCTATAACATTTCTACGTGAATCTGCATTGTTGTTGTTGATAAAAATGGCACAAAAATGTATACATTTTATACTTGTTATCATGAAACTAGGGTGACCATATGAAAAGGAGGACAGGGCTCCTGTATCTTTAACAGTCGCATAGAAAAGGGAATTTCAGCAGGTGTCATTTGTATATATGGAGAACCTGGTGAAATTCCCTCTTCATCACAACAGTTAAAGCTGCAGGAGCTATAGTGTAACCAGATTTAAAAGAGGGCAGGGCACCTGCAGGTTTAACTGCTGTGATGAAGAGGGAATTTCACCAGGTTCTCCATATATACCAATGACACCTGCTGAAATTCCCTTTACAATACAACTGTTAAAGATACAGGAGACCTGTCCTCCTTTTCATATGGTCACCCTAATGAAACACTCATTTTATATGCATTTTGTAAGCCAAAAACAGCATCACAAAATTCAGAGAAAGACAATTCTTAGAATTGGAATGATAACTGCATTCTAATCTCTCCACACCATAGTTTGGAGGCCAGGTGAGTTTGGTTTCTGAATGAAACCCTTCAGCCTCATTCACCTGGAGGCTTCTCAACATGTGGAGCTTGTGAGGACCATCTGGTCTGGATCACCTCCACTGCTCCTCCAAACTGAATTAAGCAAACTTTCACTTTTGTGCCTGCAGGTGTCAGGATTTATTCCCAATCCACTGCAAACCTCAAGTAAGTTTCTCTCAGGCTTTTACCAGCCTTGCCTCTAGTCCATCAAGGTGAAAACCATCATCAAATGTGAGGCCAGCAGAGGAAGCAGCAGCCCAGGGAGCCTGGATTCACCTCCTCCCCCCTCCTGCTACCAACTGCCACCACAGAGGACTTCAAAGAATGAAAAAGCAGCCGCCTTTCCACCATGTATAGAATCAACACCATAAAAAGAACATAAGAAGAGCCCTGCTGGATCAGTCCAAGGGTCCATCTAGTCCAGCACTCTGTTCACACAATGGCCAGGGAACCCCAAGCAGGACATGGTGCAACAGCACCCTCCCACCCATGTTCCCCAGCAACTGGTGCATATAGGCTTTCTGCCTTCGATACTGGAGGTAGCACATAGCCATCAGGACTAGCAGCTGTTGGTAGCTTTCTCCAGGAATTTATCTAACCCCGTTTTGAAGCCATCCAAATTGGTGGTCATCACCCCACCTTGTGGTAGCAAATTCCATAGTTTGCTGTGTGAAGAAGTACTTCCTCTTATTTGTCCTGCAACTCCCACCAATCAGCTTCATGGGATGAGCCCGGGTTCTAGTATTTTGAGAGAGGGGAAAAATGTCTCCCTATCCCATTCTCCACAGCTTGCATAATTTTGTACACCTCTATCAGGTCACCCTTAGCCCCCAGTTTTTCCAGGCAAAACAATCCCAGCTGTTATAAGCTTCCCTCATAGGATCTGCTGAACTTTGCAACTAAGAATTCAGTGCCTGGATTTGCTTTTTTTCCCCCTCCTCCCTCCCAATCCCCTTTCCTTTGGAGGTATGTCTTTTAATTATAAGGCTGCAGGCAGGGACAGTCTTATTTTCTTATCTGTGTCAGCTGCACTGTGAGCCATTTTAGCTGAAGGGTGGGACACAAATGCTACTCAGCTATTGGGTGGTATAAAATGCAATAAATAAATAAAGATGTAAGGTTCCTTGAATCTGGACAGCTTCAATCTAGCTCTTTCCTTGCACAAATACAGCCTTTGTTCTGCTTCATTGTGAAATTCACACAAAGCCACATTTAAATCAGGGAAATCTATTATTTTTTATTTATTTATTTATTTATTTATTACATTTTTATACTGCCCAATAGCCAAAGCTCTCTGGGCGATTCACAAAAATTATTTATTTATTTATTTATTTATTTATTTATTACATATTTATACTGCCCAAGAACCTAGGCTGTCTGGGCAGTTTACAACTAAAACCATAATATAACAATCCAGATTAAAATTTAAAACTTTAAAAATCACATAAAGCCGTCCAGGGAAGGCTTGTCTAAAAAGACATGTTTTTAGTAGGCATTTAAAAGATATTACATTTTCCTCCTCCTGAACCACAAGGAAGTAATATGATATAAGAACTTGCTTATTAGGCTAAACCAAGAATTCAGCAGCTAGCACAGGAAAGGAATGAAAACTATAGTCAAGGTGATGGCCTTCAGAATCATATACTTAAGAAATAAACTGTTTCTTAACGTGGAGCTCCCATTTGGCTAATAACCATTGATAGCCCTAGCCTCTATGAATTTGTCCAAACCTTTATTAAAGCTACCTAAGCTAATGCCTGCAAACCATACGCCTTGATAGTGAATTCAAGTGCACTTGAAGAATACAGGAACTGAACTACTTAGGCCCTTTCTACACCTAAGGATTATTTGTGAACCGCCCAGAGAGCTTCGGCTATTGGGCGGTATAAAAATGTAATAAATAAATAAATAAATCCCAGGAAATGGAGGGATCGTCCCTGCCTGCTCCTGGGATGCCCTGTGTGTCATTTGCATGAACAGGGATGATCCCGGGATGACCCTGGGAAAAAGGGCAGATGTAGAAATGGCCATAGAGCACAATCTTATCAATTGGTCCTCAATTATTGAACTCAGAGGCTCCTGATCATCCAATACTGGACAGGAGGAGTGGCAGAGGTGATTTTCACCTCCCCATTCTCCCACCCTACATTTTTCGCTAGATGGGCTTTTTGCCCATCTAGCAGTGGTGCTTCAGAGGGGAGGAAAGGAGACTAGAGAGGCCTCAGGATAGCTCATAATTTGGCCTCTCTAGTCTCCTCCCATTCCTGCCCACCAAAACGCTCCATTTTTCCCACCTCCTAGGTCACTTTTCCAACTTTGGAGGGCAGCCAGCCCAGTTCTTTTCACATTGGCTGGGAAGGGAAGGGGGTTCGGATCTCCAACTCCCCTTCCAAGGTCAGAGTACTGTATCCGGGGGGGGGGGGAACCCAATATCCTACAGACCCTCAGAAGTCTAGGGGCCATAGTATTGCCCCTTTAACCTTACAGAAAAGAATGCCAGGATGGGCATAAAGGATGTAATCCTATACACATTTACCTAGGAGTAAGTCCCATTGAACTCAATGGGGCTTACTTCTGAGCAGACAGGCACAAGATTGCACTGGAAAATAAGTTTTCAAACGTCTGAAACCCTGCCATAGAGGCATGCAGCCTTAGCCAACTGCCTGCCCGGCCACTGGTGTGAGTTCTGCAAACCAGGTTCCAGTTGGATCTCAGGAAACGTTTCTTTGCTGTTAAGCCAGCCTTCCACCAACCTGATGACCTCCGGATTTGTTGGACCGATGATGGCAGCTGGAGTCCAACACATCCAGAGGCTGTGTTACATAGCAGCAAGTATCCTGACATCTACACCACGTTCAAATCCTGTGTCAAATCAAGCTGAAAAAAAACCCGTGTCAGAACAGTCACCATTTTTTCCCACCCTCGAGAGGAAGATGGCTGGTTTCCCTGCGTTGGAAATCCCTACCTTATTCCTGGTCACTGGTACACTTAGGGGTCACCGGTACACCTAGGGGTGACCACATTACACCAGTTTTAAAATCTCTTCACTGGCTGTCAATTAGTTTCCGGGAGAAGTATGAAGTGCTGGTTATCACCTTTAAAGCCCTACATGGTTTGGGTCCAGGCTACCTGCGGGATTGCCTTATCCCATGCAATCCACCCCGCACACTCAGGTCCTCTGGGAAGAATCTACTTCAGTCAGTCAAAGTTAGGCTGACGGGTATTACCCAGAGGACCTTGTCTTCTGTTGCTCCCAGACTGTGGAATGGCCTGCCGGAGGAGACTCATCAACATGACAGTCTAGTAGCATTTAAGAAAGCTATCAAGACTTCTGGCAGGCCTATCCAGGGGCATTTCAGGATGTTTTTAGGATGTTTTAACAATGCATATTATGTTCTTAATTCAGTTTTATGTATTTCATATTTACTGTTGTTCCGTGCCTCGATCAAAATGGAGAGGTGGGTAAGAAATATATTATTATTATTATTATTATTATTATTATTATTATTATTATTATTATTATTCTGATAGGCTGAAAAGTCTCTCCAAAGGCTTAGCGACTAACAGTAATAGCTTGAAGCTAAAATATGCCAATATTTTTGCCCTACCCGTATTGCCTCTGGCCCCACCCTGTTTCATCTTTGGCCACGCCCAGCCCTGTGACATAACCCACCCACCCCCAGGACTTGTCTGAAATTGAATCCAGCCCTCTGGCTGAAAGCGCTCTTCCACCTCTGAGCTTCTATGATTCAGTTCAGAGGGAAACGGTAGGCGTTTTCAATGGCTTTTCTCTCACCTGTTCAGGCAAGAGGTGACCAGGGTCATATATGCTAGCAACCTTCTCAGTCTTCCCATCCCATGACCTGGCTCCCCCATGACCTTCGCCCTTTGAGGCCAAGGGCACGAAGGAGGATTCTTTGCACATCTGTCCTGATGTGCTTATAGTCCTTCTCATGACGGTCTAACGTACAACCACACGTGCCTTTTTTGACTGATTGATTGATTGCATTTCTATACCACCGAGTAGCCAAAGTTCTCTGGGTGTCTCACTTTAGCCGGCTTAAGTTCATGGACCCAACGGGGATTGCTATGAGAGATGCAAGTCAAGGCTGCTGCTGCGGGGTCCCAAAAGCAACCTGAACTCCTATAATAGCAGGAGGAGTAAATACCAGACAAGCCTGGAAGAATGAAAAAACCTCATAACCATTCTGAATGCCCAGGGGCATACCAGGGGCATAACCAGTGGTGGCAAATTTTGAAGTGCAAGTGCTCATCATGACAATCTTCATTGCCACACATACCCCAAGGAGGTATCCAAAAATGCAGGTGTTGATTCATCTCTCCGTCTCCCTCCATGTACTATATATGCATATATTGGAGCGCTCACAACAATGTATTATTGATGGGGAAATCAATTCTCCCACTGAACTACTGTGGGGACTGCATCGAAGCTGCGAAGGAACAGGGAAGCCAAGGGGAGGGGGGGCAGATGATGCCATCATCCCTGCCAATCAAAAAGTCCTGGTGCTTCAGCTCTGTGAGCCTCAGCTCCACTACGTCACCGAACACGACACTCACTGGCATCTCATAACCTATCCAAGTTCACACCCACAGAATTTGCTTGATCACCAATACACTTTCTCCTGTTATTGCAATTTCTAGCCAACAGCGCAGAGCCAATCTATGCCAAGTACAGCAGGGCTGGGAAGCAGGCAAGCAGCACTTCTGCCTCCCAAGCCCACTGGTTGCTGGGAGTCTGAACTGGATGGAGACTGGTCTCTCACCCAGCCAAAGCTTGCCTGCAGGCTTCGGCAAGAATGCACATTCACAGACCCTTGACCTGGAGCGGTCACGCTTTAACCGCTAAGAGATCTCGCAGATTCTCCCTAGCTTTGCAAATTGAACCCATACAGATGGGCCATAGGGTTGCAACTTAAAACAGAAAAGCAGAGCATGCAAGGCTAGGGACTAACCCTTCTGCTATACAGAGCAGTTGCCCTCCTCTGCTGTTAATTCTTTAGTACTAAGCAGAGTATCCCTGAGGAATCTCTTCCTAAGGTATGCATATAATTTCTCGCACAAACTCCAATCCAAAGGGACATTTACTTGCAGGCAATTCCAAATGATCCCCCCCCCCCCAGTTTCCTGCAGCTGGGCTGGACAGTGCACCCTTTCATCACACAACAGAGTCCCCTTTCACACATTACAGAGACCAACCCAAGTTTGCCACCCCGGGCGCAGTCAGCAAAGTCACAACTCCCTGATGCATGAAGCTGCACGGCGCGCTTGTTCGCAAAGAAGTGTTTTGTCACATTCAGCACTGCACCTTTTTCGGTGAACGCTGAAAACACCTTGTGTGCGAACTGCGTCCAGCAAATTAACATCGTCTCTAATGGCTCTGAGTTTTAATGCTAAACGCAAAGGGTAAGCCACGGACCACTGTTTTATGAGGCCGTTTGCTGCTGCATCTCCGGGTAAGACTTAAGAGCAGGGTCGAGGGATAACGCTGCTTCTCAGCTGCTGCCCGGATCCGCACACTCGAGTGGGATTCGAACGGGAGCCAAATCCTCTCCTTCTCTGTCTAGGAGGCGAGAGGCACTGCAGATGGGAAGGTGCAAAGCACCTGAGGGAGGTCCGTGGCTGCTTCTTTCCCGAATCCCCCCTCTGGCAGCTGCACAGATGTATTCCATGTGTCCACGCTCAGCCAGAGACCAATCCGCTTCGCTCGAGCTCATGAAAGAAAATGGGAAGGCTGCTGCCCACACACAAATATTAACAGTGGAAAGCTTCCAAGATCACCAGCAAATAGTACTCAGGCTTCCCAGCATTACCAGTTAACACCACCACCACCCGCAAATGTCGCCCAGCACAAAGAGAGGGGGTCTCAAAGACCTCTGCTTCCTTTTTTAACACAATTGATTGCATTAAGGGGCTGTGTGTGTGTCTGTCTGCATGCGGGGTGGGGTGCGGCTGGGGGGGGGGGGCGTGAGATAGAGTAAGACTAATCCAGAAAAGAATGGGGGAAACCCTGCAAAAGTGGCCGCCTAGAGCCGATTCACCTTCTTTACCGAGGGACCCGACTCATCCAACTGCCCAGGAAACTCCCTGCTTAGTGGTGTGCAAAGGCATCAGATGCCTGAAAGTGATGCAGCTTGGACCTATGTCGGGCGCAGAACAGCATCCTTCAATTATTACAGGTGTGTTTCTGCTGTGCGTAGCCAAAGGCTACCCGGAAAATCAGCTTGCAAAGTAGCTTCCAAGTCCCTCTCCCTTACCCGCCCCCCCCGCCAAAAACAACAAGCATAACAAAACTCCCAAAAGGTGGCAGCTGTAGCACTGCTCTTCTCTCTCTTCCCCCCCCCCCCCACACCCATTCCCTCTTCTCTCCCATATAGCTTTAATTGAATCCAAGGCAATGCATGTAAAACAATTTAAAGCGTTGCTTGAGAAACTGAGTTCTGCAGGCTTCCTGGTCTATTTGTCTCCCATTCCCTTCATCTGCCCCTTTGGATTTGATTCCAGGAAGCCCTTAATGAATCTCTCTCTCTCTCTCTCTCTCTTTTTTTTTTTAAACACACACACACACACACACACACACCAAATGTGCAATAACTGAAGCGCCACACGGCTGTTAGCCCTTAATTTCCCCCATGTAGGCATATGTGATGAAGAACATGCGGAATCCTGAACGAGTCAAGTGGGAAAGGAACACAATGTTAGTCTGGTTAAGGGCTTTTGCTTTATCCCCTCCACCCTCCCATTTTTATTTTGGATCTAGGCCAAGCCTTTCCCCTGCACCCCCCTCTTCTCCATTTCATGCAATTGCAAAATTAACACGAGCAAAACTACCGATCGTTATCCCAGTGAATGTTTAAAGTGCACCGCACAACCGGAGGGTCGTTTTCTCTTCCGATGCTCTTGTTAAACGCTAACAACCAGCACCGGCACTCGTTAACATGCCTTGCGGGCCCGATCCAACGTGTTTTTACTCAGAAGTCCATCTCAAAGAACTCAATGGGACTTACTCCCGTAGGACTGAATTTTTTTAAAAAAATTTTTTTAAGGACTTCAAAAGCCAGGCAGAAGCTCACTTGCACAACTGGGTCACTTTTACACAAAGACGCAACGATCGCTTCAGTACCTTGTAAAGCTTGTGAATGACACCACATGATAGTGGAAATGAAGCATAGCGAGATGTGAAAATGAAGAAGGATGAAGCCGTAAGAACCAACCAAAAGCTCCCCCACAAAGGCAGAATGAGTTTAAATCCTTCAAGCTCCCGCACTCATTCTTTGAAATTTCCACTCCTCCTGCTGCTTCTATTAGATCACCTCGGCAAGTCAATACACATGCATGGCTATGTAGATGGAGGGATGGAGGGAGGGATGGAGGGGCGCGGAGGCAAAACAAAGAAGTTCAAATTCTCAGCTCAAACTGCGCCAGCACAGAATTCCACGGAGTCTCTTTTCTCTTCTCGACCCATCACAAGCGGATTCTGCCTCCACGCTGGCATGTCACACATTAAGACCATTACAGTTGTCTTTCAACCATTAGGGTGTTTACTTCCTGGCTTGGGCCCTTCATCTAATTAGGCGACCTTAGTTTTAGCTCATCGATTTCAGCCTGAGATAATTAATCGGAGGGAGTATAATTATCAGAGGACTTTTCGACAACAGCCTGTGGTGTTCTGCTACAGACACAAACAGGCCCACTCCCTCCTCCATTCCTGCCCATCCCCAGTTTATTTGAACTGGGGGAAACTGGTTGCACAGAGACCGGTTTGGGAGAAACAAAACGAGCAGAGACCCCAAATGCAGTCATTTTTATTTGTGCTTTGTTTTCGTATGCACACACATACACACTCTGTGTAAGGTCATCCGCCTGGGGCAACCCGAGAGGGCAGAGAAGGTCCCGCTGTGCCTCGCCCTCTAGTGTGACACAAATGCATTGGCAGCGATGGGAAAGATGCTTCACCCTGTTCCAGGCATTCACTCTATGGGCAGATTAAGTGTCCACCCCTGTGCCAAAGGATTCCTGCCGCCCAGTGATCTCACCTCACAATGCCAAAGGTCTGCTGAGGAACACGTAGGAAGCAGGTAACAACAGCAGCAGCTCCATTACTGCCTCTCAAAGACACACACACACACACATTTATACGCACAGGCTTGATTTGGAAAGGCCAGCTGGACATCTTGCAAGGACAGATATAAGCCACACAGGAGCCTCAACACCTATATTAAAATAATACACTGCAGACAGATTGGGGGGGGGGGTTTCTTGCATCTGGAGTGACAGGAAACATTGTCCATATACATTACAACCGTCTGGCTCTCCATGGATCAACCAACCCCAGAATCCACATCCTTTTTTTTATAGACCACCGAGATTTATTTATTTCCCAAAGAATACACATCAAAGGCTGAGAGCTGGAAGATGACAATGGGGAAAGATGAAGCAAAGGGGACCAGCTGTCTCTGTTCCTGGGCAAGGAGAATTATCTCCCAAGATGAGAGCAATGACACACATACACATGTGGGGGGAGTGCTATTTCTGGGGGGGGGGGAGAGAGAGAGATGGTATAGGGGGATAATGCCTTCTGATTTTATCCTAATAAGGAAAAACATTGTTCTTCTATCTGACGCACAAGTAGGCAGGTCAGAAGAGCAACCGGGTGAGGGGGATAGCATAAGTTGGCCATAAGGCAAGGGTGGATTCCCACAACCCTTTTGAGGCTTAGCAGGTCTCCAGATGCAAGGTGGTTCTCTCAGGTGGGGATGGGTGCAGCTCCCCTCTCCAGGAGGCATCATCATCTCCACGCGCGCGCACACACACACATGCCCTGCAATGGGGGCAGGTGTGGCCGCCATGTGATCGAAGCCCACCACACCCCCATCTCTACAGGCAAGGGAGGCGGTCACCTGGGTGGTGGGGGAGGGAGGTCAAAACACAGACTGGAGGGCTCCTGCCCTGAAGGCAAGAAGAGGAGCTGTGCACACCTGCACCCCGCCCGCTCCTCCCAATCCTGAATCATCAAAAGGAGGGAAAGCGCGGGGGGGGGGAGAGGGGGAGAGAAAAAGAGAGTGGGGCGGAGAAGAAAAGATTAACATCTCTCTCTGGGGGAACCTTCTACCCCCGCTCTTTTACAAGCAGGCTGGAGGGAGAGCACAAGGCGAGGTCCATCGCCTTTTAGCTGCGACTTATTGGGACGGGGGAGGGAGAACTGGGTTAAAACCATCCCCTCACCGCTGAAAGCGGCTGCAGTTCCGTCATCTTCCCCTTCTCCACCTCTGTCAGGGAGGCGTGTCTTTTCCTTCCCTCAGGTGTATTGATGGGGTCCTACATCGACAGCGCCCGCGACCGGCCCAGAACCGGTCCTCTTTCTCTCTCTCTCTCTCTCTTCTCCCCCCACCCCCTCACCTGGGCTTATTCCTTTCCTTCCCCCTCTCCCCCACCACTCCATGTTTTACACCTCCAGTTCAGTCCCCTCCGATCACGGTGCGCACAAGCACAACCCCTGAAGAGAGGTCCTGCATGTTCAACGCCAGCAGGTCCCCACGACTCCGTGTTACCGGAACCTTTCTTCACCACCTGCCACCTTAAAGGCTTGGATTCCTAGGGACGAGATCTCTTGCTTGTTTGATCTTGGAGAGGGGGGCGTCCTTCCACCCTGCCTCCCCTCTTTCCAAACCCAACGAGCCTAGGGAAAAATGTCCACAGCGGGCCCCTGCAACGCCCGCGCCCCTCCAACACCCCTCCGCCTCTTTTTCTTCTTCTTCTTCAGTTCAGGTGCGCTCCCGGGTTCGGAGTCCACCCGCCGGCCGTCGCCACGTGGGCGCGCCACCCCCTTTTCGGCGGAGGAGACGGGGCGCTCCCCGCGGCGGTTTCAGCCCTTCTCCTCCCCGCAGCCCTCCGACCACCCCCGGGAAACCCACCGTGTCCGCCTCGCAAGGAAGCCGGGGACCTGTAGATCGCGATAGGCACTGAGGGGTGCTTGCTGCTGCTGCCATGGAAATGGTGGACGTGCGGCGCCCCCAAGCTGGAGGCCCCCCAAGCCACCCCGAGGAGGCCGCTGAGAGTCAACGGGAGTATCCAGAGCAAGGCCACGCGGCCCCGGGACGGGACGGGCTCGGCCAAGACCAGCTCCCCCATCCGTTGGGGCATGGCGAGGCGAACTTCGGGCGAGGGAGGCGCGCACGGGCGGCTCACCGCACCACGGTAGGCGCTTCTGCCGGGCGCCGATCCCTCGGCCCGGGTCCCTGCTGGCCCCGCGGGAGCCCGAACATAGTCCAAGGCGGCCGAGGAGCGGCCGATCCCCCGCGAGGAATCGCGGCGGCGAAGGCGGCGGCCCCGAGGAGCCTCCAGTGCTTAGCGGCGCGCCTCCAGCTCCCCCTAGCAAGCGGCGCTCCGGGAGCTCTCCTCCATAATCCACCGGGCGGGCGATCCTCCCGCCGGGAGCGGGCAGCCGAGGCGGGCAGCGGGCGCCAAACCCCAGAAGCGGAGCCGCCGTCGCAGGGGGGAATCCATCCAGCGGCGCGAGCGGCGAGCGCTCGCCTCTCCGCCTGGCCGAAGGCGCGCCAAGAACGCACGCCGCCTCCCCGGGCGAGCCGCCCCTCCTCGCGCGCTGCTCGCCGCTGCCTATTGCCAGCACGGCGCGGGCGAAGACGGCGAGGGCGACGGAGAAGCAGCTGCAGAAGGCGACGGCGGCGACGACGACGAAGAAGAAGAGGAACGCGGCGGCGGCGACGACGCTGGGCAGGAGGCGGCGAGAGGAGCTTCGCAGGGAGAATCCATGGCACGCGTCTGAGCGGAGCCAGCGCGGCGAGGGGGGCGGGCGAGAGCGAGCGAGGAGCGAGCCATGCTGGCTGGCTGGCGGCGGCGGCGGCGGCGGCGGAGGAGGAGGAGGCGAGGCGAGCGCTATGCAAATCTGCAGTCTCCCGACAGCAAATCACCGGCGCCTCGGTGCAGCGCAGCGGACCGACCGATGGGGGAGCGAGCGAGCGAGCGAGGCAGCAGTGGGGCTCCGGCGCCCGCCCGAGCGCCCCTGCTCGCGCCTTCGCGGCAGCGCAGCGGCGCGCTAACTGGAGAGGGCCACGTGGCCGCCAGGCGCTGCGGCACGCAGCCAGGCCCACGGGCCCCCCGGAGTTTCCGGGCTTTCTATGCGGGGGGCGGGAAGGGATTCTGATTTCCAAAGAGAAGGAGTCGGGGCGGGGGCGCCGGGAGTTGGGAACGCTCCCAATGACGTGCTCGTTTCGGGGGAGGGCTGAGAAAATGCCCCCCTCCGCCCGTCCTCCACCTCACCCGCCCAAGCCTTTCAGTGGCGTCCACGTTGATCGTCGACTCCGATGCCAATGGGCAGTGAATCCGCTCCGGGTTTCAGTCAGAACTCCAAGGAGCAATCCGAGGTGCTGAACCCTATCCCCAAATGGGTTCAGCACGTTCGGATAGCTCCTTTGGAGTTCTGACTGGTTCTAAGTGAAACTCAGAGTGGATTCACCTCCCCACTGACATAAGAGACACCAGGCTCCACTGGACTTTACCACGTGTGGGTCAGGGAGGGGGGCCTTTGGTGCTACAAGTGTTCAAGCACAAAACGGAAAGGAAGAACGGCAGGGCTTAAAGTACTAAATATATTATCAAAATTATTTCTAGGCCTCTTATCACTATGTACAGCACCATGTATATTGATGGTGCTATATAAATAAATTAGATAGATAGACAGATAGATCACAACAGGATGGGACCCTGTCCTGAGGAGCTTACAATGTAACATTCCGTATGGGAAATAGCAGAGGAAGGGGCAGTAAGGGCAATACGTAGTTTTAGTTACACCTGCTTACCTTTAGTTCCATAACTCTTTGTAAGGAATGGCCTCATACCAAACCAAAGCACTGGTACATCTTGCTTTATATTGGCTCTTGCGCCGTTCTTCCCCCAATTTGGTTTCCTCTGTGTGTGTTGGAAGAGAGCTCTCAGCAGCCCCAATCACATTGGTTGTGCTGTCTGGATGATGGGAGTTGTAGTAGCCCAACACATCTGAACTTGGAATACATGCCAAGCATGTGCACTCTGACAGCTACGGCCTTTCCCCAAAGGGGACCTCTCCCAGCGGCTGGCGGTACAAAAGGAGGTGCAAGCCAAGCCAGCACATGGGAGGAAGGGATTTAAAAGAGAGCACCATCAGTGTTGCCTCAAAAAGCTCAACATGCACAAAGTTTGAGAGACACACATGTGCATCAGAGAGCCAGTGTGGTGTACTGGTGAGAGTGCTGGGTTGGGACTTGGGAGATCCGGGTTCTAGTCCCCACTCAGGCATGCAGCTCATTGGGCAACTTTAGGCTAGTCACTGATGGAGGCTAACCTACCTTGCAGGGTTGTTGTGAGAATAAAATGAGAGCCAGTGTGGTGTACTGGTGAGAGTGCTGGGTTGGGACTTGGGAGATCCGGGTTCTAGTCCCCACTCAGGCATGCAGCTCATTGGGCAACTTTAGGCTAGTCACTGATGGAGGCTAACCTACCTTGCAGGGTTGTTGTGAGAATAAAATGAGAGCCAGTGTGGTGTACTGGTGAGAGTGCTGGGTTGGGACTTGGGAGATCCGGGTTCTAGTCCCCACTCAGCCATGCAGCTCATTGGGCAACTTTAGGCTAGTCACTGATGGAGGCTAACCTACCTTGCAGGGTTGTTGTGAGAATAAAATGGAGGGACAGAGGCAAACCTCTGCCTCAGGTTTGTTGCAAGAGGAAAAACTGTCAGATATTATGTAATGGAAACAATAAATGAAAACTTAGGCCACCGTTTCCTACTGAGAGGAGATTAACACATGTAAGCGTCTCACTCAGTGGCTTGCATGTGGGAACAGACCATCTCAGCTGTGATACCAAACAGCAGGACTTGCATACTGCTTCATCTTCCCTGAAACAAAATGCTTTCCAATAGTCAAGTCATGCACTCAGCTGCCAGTTTTCAAAATCAAGTGATGCACATGCATGTGTGAACCGGACTAAACCACGGTCAAAAATTTCCTGGCGTGAAGAAGATTCAAACGCACCTCACTTATCATGCCCAGGACTTATATAGCGCCACCTTCAGTTCCCAATTGAAATGATTCTCCTCCTCTGAAATACAAACACTAAAGGTCTAACAGGATATCCATGTGGTCTGATTCCATTCAAATCCATGCTTGATGGAGAAACTCTCAGTGACTTTGTGTCAGTCGCTATTGCTTATTCCAGCCTATTTGTTTATTTATTTATTTATTACATTTCTATACCGCCCAATAGCCGAAGCTCTCTGGGCGGTTCTCAAAAATTAAAACCACAATAAAACAACCAATAAAACAACCTACAGGATAGTATAGGATAGTAATACGCTTCAGAGCATGAGTGGGAACATTTTTTTTTCCTTTTGAAAGCTGTGTTTCCTGGGAGGGTGGGGCCATGCCATTTTCTCTCTCCTACCCCGTTCTCTTTCTTCTGACCTCTTTCTCCCCCTCCCCCATTGCTTTCTCTCCCCCAGCAGTCTGAAGACTGATCGCTTGCAGAGGGCTTTTGACATTAGGCCAAGCTTATCACCGTCACTATATCATTCATCCTTACATCTACCCTGTAAGGTCAGTCAGTATTTGCTCCATATTGCAAACATGCAGGGGGGTGGTTGCTGCAGCTGAAAGAAAGTTAAGTTCACAGGGGACTCATTATTTCAACCAAGGACTTACTGTGTTCACAGTTCACAGCACCTAGAAAGAGCAGGCTTTAAAATAAAATAAATCAGCAGTTGCCATTTCAAAAAGCTATGCAAAAATTAATAACTAAAACAAACATAAATCCCAAGCGTCAGGGTTCTAGTACACACCTCCCCTTCTAAAAACTGGCTGTTTAAAAGCCAGATGTCCATTCGAATATGTGTCAGAGACCAACAAAGAATATTCCAGCTCATAGAATTCATCCTTAGAACAACCCTGTAAGGTAGGTCAGTATTTGCTCATTATTGCAAATGTTCAGGGGCGGGCGGGTTGTGGCTGAAAGAAAGTTGAGTTTGTGGGAGGCTCAATTGAACTGAGGACAGTTCACAGCTCCTAGCAAGAGCAGGCTTTAAAATAAAATAAATCAGTGGTTGCCATTTCAGAAAGCTATGCAAAAATTAATAACTAAAACAAACATAAATCCCAAGTGTCAGGATTCCAATACAAACCTTCCCTTCAAAAATAAAAACAAAAACCTGACCGTTTAAAAGCCAGACATCCATTCAAATATGCGTCAGAGACCAAGAAAGACTATCCCAGCTCTTACAATGCAATCTAATGCCAGGCACTTCAAAAGCAGCTACCCGTTTTAAACGTAAAACCTTGCAGTGCCACACCTGGGCACAACAGGGTGTGTGAACCGCTAACGTCTTTGTTCCAGCGCTTCTAGCTCAAACAGCGTTTTCTGTTGCGCACTGCAAATCTTTCCAAGATTTGGCAATTCACTCTGAGACAGATCTGCTTTTGTCGACAGAAGAGGGGAAACAGAACACAGACCTATTGTATAGCAGGTATCCTCTGTTTTAAAGAAACAGTCTGTTGAACACTGCCCCCCCATGTAGTGCACTAAAGCTCCTCTGAATTGCACAAGGGGCGAAAGTAACTCGATCAGTCCGACCCGAAGAGTGTGGTAAGAAGCACGTATTTCTTTCCCAACCTGCTGCTCATCTCTTGAAGCTCAAGGGGAGAGACCAGAAAGGACACATCTGAGGGTGAATTTAATTGACGTATAGACTTCAATATTAGTGTCATTCGTACAAAACCTGCACGAGGACAGAAGGCCTGCTCCATGTGTCATTAGGTAACAACCCCATAACTTTTATTTAACCTCTGAATTGTTGAAACATTAATTGGTTGAATAATAAAGTTAAAGTGCTTTGGAAGAGACTTGGGGACTCCTCGGGCAATCAGGGTAAGGGCTGTAACTTACCCCCCCCCCCTTCATCCTGGCAGGGAGTCTATTTTGAGAGGGTGGGAGGCCAATTTCTCTTCCCCACCCCACCCCAAAATGCAGACACTGCAGTCCCCATCAAGAGCAGAGATATTTCTGGCCAGCTCACTAGCTCTACGCACCAAGTAATTATTATAGACAATTAAAGTGGACTTTGCCCTAGGTGTGTATGCCACTGGCATGCCCTTTCTAACCTGAATGTATAAAATATTAAATTATACAAAAAACAATATATTTTATTAATGGCACCTGTTGTGGCTACTTTGGATAGCTTCACTCTGTAAGGTGAAGCAGGGCTAGTCCTGAGCCAAGATGTTGGCTTTAACCTTGCTAAGACTCTCCTACACAGAGAGAGAGAGAGAGAGAGAGAGAGAGCCTGGAGAAGAGAAGATCGAGGGGAGACATGATAGCACTCTTCAAATACTTAAAAGGTTGTCACACAGAGGAGGGCCAGGATCTCTTCTCGATCCTCCCAGAGTGCAGGACATAGAATAATGGACTCAAGTTAAAGGAAGCCAGATTCCAGCTGGACATCAGGAAAAACTTCCTGACTGTTAGAGCAGTACGACAATGGAATCAGTTACCTAGGGAGGTTGTGGGCTCTCCCACACTAAAGGCCTTCAAGAGGCAGCTGGACAAGCATCTGTCAAGGATGCTTTAGGGCGGATTCCTGCATTGAGCAGGGGGTTGGACTCGATGGCCTTGTAGGCCCCTTCCAACTCTGCTATTCTATGATTCTATGGGAGGGAGGGAGGGAGGGAGAGGGAGAATGAGAGAGATCTCCAAAATGATGCATGTGTTTGGGGATACATGGGAGCAAAGAAGATTTGGCCAATCTCATCATAGTCTGTCCTAGGTTCAAACTACACGGTACATTATTTATTTATTTTTCAATATTTTGATACCGCTCAATATCTTTAAAAAGATTCCAGAGCAGTGAACATAGATATAAACAGTCCCACCAACAGCCCAGGCATGCCTGATGGGAGAGGGCCTTCTCGGTGGCTGCTCCAAGGCTCTGGAACTCCCTTCCCAGGGAGGCTAGGCTGGCTCCCTCTGTGTTACACTTTCGGAGGCAGGCAATTTTTTTTTTTTTGTTCCAGCAGGCTTTTGAAAATACTCTGGAGCTGTGTTAATGTATTGCATTTTATTTTAATTTGTTACTGTTTTTTATTTATCTTTAAATGATTTTAATTTTACTGTGGGTTTAATTATATTATAATTTCTGTAAATTTATTTTTTTATTTATTTCATTTCTATACTGCCCAATAGCCAAAGCTCTCTGGGAAGTTCACAAATAAATAAATAAATAAATAATATATTTATATGTTTTAATTGTACATGTTTTAATCTTATAAACCATCTTGAATCCCAGTACTGGGGAAAAGGCAGGATATAAAATTATTATTATTATTATTATTATTATTATTATTAATTATTATTATTATTATTATTATTATTATTGATTTAAAAAAGCAAATTAAATTGTTCAATTTAAAATAAAAGACCAGTGAAAAAAAGGATAGTCAGTTGGAGGAAGGCTTCTCAAAATAGAGTTGCATTCATGAGGCTGGTCTAGTGAATCTGAAGGGTGGGTGGGTTGATAGAGTGATATGAACACCTGTAAGAACTGTGAAACTAAGAAGTGCTGCCCGAGTTTTCCTTTTTCTTTTTTTCCTCCTCCCTCTCCATCCCATTTCCTTTTGTGTCATGCCTTTTAGTTTGGAAGCCTGAAGGCAGCGACTTCACTATGAATCATTGTAAGCCGTTCTAGGAGCCCTTTTTCTTTTCTTTTTGTCTTTTGGTTGAAGGGTGGGGTAAAATGCTGTAAATAACTAACTAAATAAATATGAACCAAGGTATGGAAAGTGAGCCTTCATGTACAGAGGTAGTATACCTCTAAATACCAGATGTGCAGGACAAGGAACAGAGGGAAAGTCTGATGCTTTTTTGCCCTGCTGTTACCCTTCCCAAGGGCATAACTGACACAGAGTCATAGAATAGTAGAGTTGGAAAGGGCTAGCAGAACAGGATCTATGGTTTGATTTGGCAGGATTGTTTTTTATATTCTTTTAACAATAATGCAAATCAGTGTTTCTCTTCAGCTGCTGGACAGCTCCCAAAAGAACCGTGCTGGCTTTCAAGGGTGGCTGCATCCCTTGATATCCGCTGCCACTTCTTAAAAAACTGCTTTCCAGCCGTCTCCTAAAATCCCTGCCTTTTCAGGATCTTGGCATGCCTACAGAGTCAGCGCTTTTGAGTAAACACTGATAGACGTATTTTTGGACTTGGATATGGTGAATGTACGTCTTCGCCCTCGCTCTTCAATTCCTGTGTGCACAACAACCTGTGTGATTTAAGACATGATTGTCTCCTTTTTACAAGTGTGAAACGGAGGCTGATAAAGGGTGAACATGACCAAGGCCACACAATCAAACTACAGCAGAGGTGTGGCTTAAACTCAAGCTCCCCCAAATTAAAGTCCAGTCTCTCAGCCACTGGACTATTGACACCACGAACTGTTTTACGAATTAATAGCAAAATAAGAGTCAAACTACAAGTCATGGTAATTGCATAGCAGGCAGCTGAGAGTTAGCTTTTTCGTTACTTATCTGAAATCTGTTCCCACCCTCGCTCACTGCTGGTTCTCAAGCCATTATTAGGATCCCTGAGCACTATGTCTGCCTCAAAAAGCAATAGCAACAGAGGTTCACCTTCTGATAAATCTCTTCTACATCCCTCCCATCTCTACAATCGGAAGTAAAGAAAGGAGACCCTATTGGAAGCTAGAAGTGTCATTCACACAACTCTACACAACCCTCCTCTCCTTTTCCCACCCTGGTCTTTTCCTTAGGGAGAAAAGTTGCAATTTTTGCAGGCACATCTTTAAACAGTCTCCCTTTGCAACTGATTCCCCAAATTGCCTTAGGCGGACCCACATGAAGCTTCAGGAGGACCCACATGTGCTTCGGAGCGATTCAGAGGAAGCTCAGTTCACCTCGGGCATCTTCCAGGGATTCAGGATTCATTTGGATCTTTGCACATCCCTAACTGAAACTCAGTTCTGTACTTCTAATGGATCACCTTTGGCACATGGATTCCAGATTGTGCTCTTGCCATGAAGTAAGGTCCTTTATTGGACTTAAGAGGAATTGTGTGCATCCTGGCAATGGAGCAGCGGAATAAAGTATCAGGCTTTAAGGCCCTCAAAATCCCTAAAAGCCTTTGCGGTTTCCCAACAAAAGCCTTCAGCTTTGGTGACCCTGGATAAAATAAGGTGATCTGTATAAAGCAGGAAACCCCAGCCAAGTGAATATCATGAGCAAATAAAGGTAAAAGGAGAAAAGTGCACTGCCAGGCAATTGAAACCCAGATTGAAGTCTCTGCTTAGCTCTGAAACACACTGGGGGGTCTTGAGCAAATCACCAGTTTCCAACCTAACTTACTTCACAGAGTTGTAGTGAGGATCAAATGAGATTAGTCTGCTGTCACTTCCCTTAAGCTCCTTAGTGGGAAGGCAGGATCCGGAAGGTGTAAGAGGATGGAAAGAGCAGAGAAAGATTTGGTAGTTCAAGAAGTTAAGGGAGCAGCATACCCCAACCCCCATGCAAAAAAAAAAAAAAAAGTTTGAAAGAAACACGTTCATTCCTTATGATTTTTTAAAAAATCAGCCAACCTTTATTTCCAATTTCAAGGAAATTGTGGCTGTCAGACATGTTCATCCTTTTCATGTTTTATTAAAAAAGCTTAATTAGGACATCTCAGTTCTCAAAGTGAAGCTCTTAAATGAAAGATAAAGTTTAAAGCATCTGTGGGTAAATATTATTAAAATCTATAGTAAGCACCATATCTTATTCACAATTCTTACTCCTGACACCAAGGAGGAAGTGGGGTTTCTGGGTGGCCATCTGGGGACCAGAGCCAGCCCCGCCCTCTTCCTGGTGGAAGGTGACCAATCACAGGTCACCTTCCACCAGGCACTGCCCAGCCACACCTCCGCTGAAATTCCAGAGCAAGGCTTTGGGGCTCTCTTGACGCCATCTTGTGCATCCTCACCTCGCTCTGAAGAAAAAAGTCACAGTAAGTCCCCAACATTTTTTCTCCACAGATTTGGTGATGAGCCCCGGGGCAGGTGTGTGATTGCAGCAGTGTCATATAATCGATACTGCACCACAGCACACCCACCCTTTCTGAGCATTTAGACAGCCCCAGGAAGAGGTAACTTGCCTTCCCCAAAGGGACGGACACGGACACGGACACACACGAGTTGCCAAAATGAGGGATTACTCACAGCGAATGCTACGGATATTAAAAGGATGGCTTCACATTTGCTAAGTTGCAACAGACTCTTTCAAGTCAGCATATCTAGGTTTTCTCCCCCCCCCTTTTGCTAGGTTTTCCCCAAAGAGTGCTTTCTTTTTTTTTGGAATAGAAGAAATGATGGCAGTTCTCCCTTTGAGATCATTTGGCTGTTATTGCATCAATAGCGGAGATCCTTCATTTTTTAAAAAAAACCAAACCCGCAAGAAAATGCATAATGCATTCCACCCACTGGGAATTACTTCCAAGGAAACATGCATACAATCGGGCTCTACATGCTTGAAATCCTTACTGCTCTACATGGCAGTAAGTCCCGGTGAACTCAGCAAGACTTACTCCTTAGTGAACCTGCACAGGATAGTATAAATATTAAAATTTTGTTTTTAGCTGTTGCAATTGTTAAGGGGTCTTAGATCTGGGCAGGCACCCATGTTACCATTCGGTGCCCAAGTCTCCAAAGAACCTCAGACTGTTCTTGCAAAATGGTTACGTAAAAATACTTCAAGTAGGTCTTAAGCACCTGTAAAAACTGAAGCCTATTAAAATCAAGCAACTTTTTGGTTAACTCTTCTACAGGAGCAGGCAGGAGGGAGACAGGAGCAGGCAGAGACCATCAGAGCCTACTTCAGTTGGACCCCACCCCCCACAGGGCTAATTGTCATCTTGACCCTGTGGGGAAGAAGAAGGACCTGTTGGTCTGCCCCTCCATTGGGAGATGAGAGGGGGGGGGAGCAGGGCCTTCCCACCGGCCTGAACTGCCTTCTTAATTTTCTTTTCTTCCTCTTCCCTCCCCATCTCCTTTTCCTTGTGTGTCATGTCTTTTTCAGAATGTAAGCCTGAGGGCAGGGACTGTCTTCTTTACTGATCAATTGTAAGCCACTCCGGGAGCCTTTTGGGCTGAGGTGCGGGATAAAAAATACTCTAAATAAATAAATAAATAAATAACTGCCTGTGAATTAGCTTCAATTCATATAGTCCATTTCCATTATTTTGTGGATCTCACTTTCTCAATTCAATAAATTAGCTGGTAACTAAGGCAGCTTCCAGATGGAGGTCTCTTAGTGCTACCAATCCAAAGTCATTGTGAAACTATTCCATGCTTTCCTCCTTAACAGTTTTTTTCCCTCTTCAGGTGAGACATCGTTATATAGATCCCCCAGCAAAATTCTGGGAATAAGGCAGGAAAGTGCTTTAAACTTAGCACATGCAAACGAAACAACGACATATTGTTTCCCTGTTAACTTCTTTCCACTGTTTATTTCCTCTCTGTCAAATTTTGGGACCCAACTACATGTGCTCAGTCCTGATCCAAATCAGGCCCTTATACCTGTAATTTTCATTTCATTGCCAAAACGTGGGTCATTTTTAGGTGATGAAAATTTGAGGCGCAGAGGCCCAGTCTGGATTGGGACCACAGTGGTGTGTGTGTGTGTGTGTGTGTGTGTGTGTGTGTGTGTGTGTGTGTGTGTAAAGGCTTAAAAATCCCCTATTCCACATGTTAAGGTCCTGATCTGGATCAGCTCCCCTGAAGTTAATTTAGAGTAAAAATTAAAGAAAGACAGAATAAACAAACCAGTGAACTGCAGGGCAGGCATCTGTACTGCAGTACTCCGTAAAGCACAACACACACGGATACCATCATCATCATCATCATCATCAAGATAACAATAAAAACAGTCATAGCAGAAGCAGCAAAACAATTCACTGGACCTCACTGCCAATCTTGTAGAAAATCAGGATGTGCTGGTGGAAACAGTTCCAGTTCTGCCATCTGTTATCCCTGAGGAGAATAGGGCTAGATTTCAGCTCATAGTAAATCTTTGTACACCTGGATTCAAAGCATGCAATTATTCTATATCTTTCATTTCCTCCAAAATGGACTTCAGTGAAATGTTGAACATCATGCATATATTCCATTGTAGGAGACTGGTTTATGTTTTGTGTTTGTTTGTGTGTGAGTGTGTGAGTGTGTGGTTCTCAGCAAAAGTGTTACTAAAAATTAGGGCTCTGGGGTAAGTTACCTTTACATTAGCGATGAGGAACTTGAGGTCCCCAGGATCAAACCTGTCTCCCTACCAGATGACCCCATTGGTTGAGCCTGCTCCCTCACAATCAGTAAGGTCTCTACCATTACCTACTGAAGGAGGTGTACATGAGAAAAATAATGCAGGTGCAACTGGAGTTTGTTTTTGTAATGTATTTATTGCCTTGGCATTGGGTACGTGAAAATAATTGCTGACATGGATGGTCAGGGCACAGAACCGTGCTGGAAATATATCTGAGAATAATATTTCCAGCAGCAGAGGCAGTATGCCTTTGTATGCCAGTTGCTGGGGAACTGCTTTAGGGATGTTTTAGGGTGGATTCCTGCACTGAGCAGGGGGTTGGACTCGATGGCCTTGTAGGCCCCTTCCAACTCTGCTATTCTATGATTCTATGAACATGGGTTGGAGGATGCTGTTGCACCCGTGTCCTGCTTGTGGGTTCCTGGTCAACAGTTGGTTGGTCACTGGGTGGACAGAGTGCTGGACTAGATGGACCCTTGGTCTGATCCAGCATGGAACTTCTTATGTTCTTATCTATGTATAAGTGGGATGGGATCTTTGATCTGATCTGATGGAGGAGTTGCTAGTGAAGAAACAGCTTGGCTTATCCTGTCCTTAGGAAATGGATGAAGTTTAGGGGTGGATGGAGGACCACCATGTTACTGAGAACCTCCATTGTATTGGATTTTTTTATATAAAAAAATTGTGTTGGCATCAACCTACCACCTTGTCTAACATGTCTTTTGTTCTGGGAAAGGATGCATGGGCCAAGGTTTCATGGCAGTTAGGAGCAACCGGATCCTTTTGGTAGTATGGTAGAATTAAGGGAACTCTGGACAAATGGAAATGCCTTCCTGACTACCAGCTCACCACCCCAGCCAAACAACCCATGACGGTACCTTTAACCTAGCCAATCATAAGCCTTAGAAGAAAGCATGGAGCAATTGTGGAGGGTCATCCTCACAGTAAGATAAAACACCAGGTTGAAGCACCACCTGGGCATCCATCGTGATATCCTTCCCCCCCCCCTGAGTTATCTATTGCACAGTCTCTTGAAAGCATGAGTTTTCTTATGATTAGTCAGCTATATTTAATTTGAGCAAGCAGCCATTAATCCAAAGGAAAGTTCCCTTTCATCCCCCAGCGTCCTTGGTTGAAATCCATCTGGAGCCAACCCAAAGTTGTTGTCTCTTTGTGCGTCCACTTAAAGGGCTCATCTAAACAAGCTGTTTATTGCACGCTTGCGATTGGCCACTCATGGAAGTTTTGGGGTCCATTACTTGATGTCGTCAATGACCAGGGGGACATCTACACGGGTGCTTTACCCCGGGGTAGCTTCGGAGTGGCGGCAGGCGATCTACATGACGCAGCTGCCACTCCGAAGGGATCCAGGGGCAAAGCTCCAAAGTTCCGCTATAAAAAAGTCGGGTACTTAAACCTGACTTTTTTTCAGCTTGGAGCCAAGGCTCTGTGCTACGGCAGAGCCTTTTTAAGAAGAAGAAAAAAATTAAAGGGGGAAGAGGCCGGACAGGGAGCTTCGGGCTCCACAGTAATAGATTTTAAAGAATGGGGGAGAGAGGAACGGGGCAGCATGGAGTCAGCTGCCACTGCTGGGAGCACTAGGGAGGGAGGAGGAACAGGGCAGCCAGCTCTC
Organism: Elgaria multicarinata webbii; assembly: GCF_023053635.1. Taxonomy (NCBI): domain Eukaryota; kingdom Metazoa; phylum Chordata; class Lepidosauria; order Squamata; family Anguidae; genus Elgaria; species Elgaria multicarinata. The sequence continues at coordinate 17,502,403 of NC_086174.1, read as the reverse complement.
CTCCCTCTGAGCTTGCCCTGGCTGCCACCCTACCTCCCCTCCAGGTTTTTTTATTTTTAATCTTTTGATGCAAAGGTTTGCATCTAAAGATTAAAAATAAAAAATGGAGGGGAGGGAGGAACAGGCCAGCCAGAGCAAGCTCAGAGGGAAAGCCAGCTGCCTCCCCCCTCCCTTGTTCCCCACCCCAGTTAGCTGTAAATGTGATCCTTTGCATTTACAGCTAAACAAAACACACACACACACACATGCACTTTTCCCATTATAAAACCCCCACTTACCAGAGAAGAGGGGGCATGGATGCTCCCAGGAGCCTCAGGTGGGCGGGCATGATGCCGCCGGCACCTGTAAACCCACAATTGCGCTCCTTCCCATATAGACGCTGGGAAGGATCGTCAACGTGGCCGCGCCACAGCTTGATTGGCCGGGCGCAGCATTACCGCAGTCGTATAGACGAGGGCCAGGAGGTCTCCTGCTGTATGTCCTGGAAATCCCAAGATGAAAGAACCACTTTTAGTAGCCAGGGGGAAATGGACCTTCCACCACTAGATGGCGCTGTCTCAATAGAAGTGAAGAGAAGGGAAGTATTCAATTCAAAACACGCGGTCGCCTCTGTGGCCATGTAATGAAGCCCATAACAATGGCACCAAATAACCAGGAAGCAGAGCCTCCCAGGTAAGCAGCATGATTCCCCCTTAATGTAGAGACGCTCAAAGTCTATAACTGCTCTTGGTACCAGCCTACCTCACAGGGTTGTTGTTCTGAGGATAAAACAGAGAGGAGGAATACTTTTAAATTATATATGGTTTTTAAATTATATATTTACTTTTAAATCATATATTGCTTTTAAATTATTTTATATTTTTTCAATAAGGAGCGGTATATAAATATTCTAAATAAATAATAAATAAATAAATAAATAAATTATATATTGTTTTAACTTGGATCATTTATTTTTTATTTATTTTATTTATTTATTTATTACATTTTTATACTGCCCAATAGCCGAAGCTCTCTGGGCGGTTCACAATAATCTGGGCGGATTATAGTTTAATTTGTTTTTAACGGTGTATATTTATTGTTTTATACTATATGTTTTTATCTGTACGCCGCCCTGAGATCTTAGTGATATAGGGCGGCCTATAAATATTTTAAATAAATAAATAAATAAATAAATAAATAAATAAATAAATAAATAAATATGTAACCCGCTTTAGGTTCCTTGCAAGTGGGGAAATGGTGGATATAAACTGCAGAGGCCACCAGTGAGGGAGGAAGCAGCAGCCAGGCACCTCTTCACCGTGCCTGGGTCCAGCTCCAGCTGAGAGCCCCCTCCCTCCTGCTACCAACTGTCTCTGCAGAGGCCACCAGTGAGGGAGGAAGCAGCAGCCAGGCACCTCTCCACCGTGCCTGGATCCAGCTCCAGCTGAGAGCCCCCTCCCTCCTGCTACCAACTGTCTCTGCAGAGGCCACCAGTGAGGGAGGAAGCAGCAGCCAGGCACCTCTCCACCGTGCCTGGATCCAGCTCCAGCTGAGAGCCCCCTCCCTCCTGCTGTCCCCTGTAACTGCTGAACTTTGCAACTAAGATTGTAGTGCCTGAATTTGCTTTCCTTTCCCCCCTCCTCCTCCTCCCTCCCAATCCCCTTTCCTTTTGTGTCATGTCTTTTAGATTGTAAGCCTGTGGGCAGGGACTGTCAAGAAATACTTTTGTAAGCCGCCGTGAGAGCCTTTTTTGGCTGAATGGCAGCATTAAAATGCTTAAATAAATAATAAAAAAATATAAATGTAATAATAAATAAGTCTCTGATGCCCTCTTTGCCAATGCTGAAGAAAACTCACCCTGTTTTGCTGCTCAAAGAGAGAGAGAGAGAGAGAGAGAGAGAGAGAGAGAGCAGAGGCGCATGTCCCCATTTTGTGGGTGAGTGTGGAAGGTTTGCTCCTCTTTAGATCTCCTCCCTGCCCTTGCGGTTTCCTCTGTTACGTTGCCAAGACAGGTTCCCCGGAGAGGCCTGTGTTTATCTTGACAGGTGTTACTGAGATCTGCTGTGCCTCAGTGGAATTGTTACTGCCTGCTTTGAGGTACAGTGGAAAACATTAAGATGGCAAACTAATGAACTTACCTTATTGCATTCCAAAATCATATAAACCACACAGTGGGCTGGATTAATCTACTAATGCTTTTCTAATGATGCCTTTATTGGGCATATGGTGCGGACTTGCTATTTCCTTCACCATCGTACACAGGCAAAGCTTAAAATAATCAAAATACACAGACATTTTCCTGCTTTCCATTCCCCACTGCATAAATTAATGTATCGAATATTATTGTCACATAAACCCTTTTCCGCATGCCATTTTGCTAGTATGGCCTCCGATTCATTTGCAGGACTAAAGCTGCAATGAGGTGAACAGCAACGGTATCAAGGCAAACATACATACTGGCCCTGTCTGCACAGAATGGTGAGCCAGGATTCTGGAGAATCCTGACTTATTGTGATCATACTGTGTGCCAATGCAGGCAACCCATCCACACTTGCTTTGCTCTTCCCTACTAGTGTATCTTCTGAACTGGCATTCCTGCTTAGAGTGGCTGCTAATGAATTGTCACCCAAAAGGAAGACCCAGAATTGAACAACATTTGTGTTTCCTAATTTATATATAGAGACATGCAAATTTATTATTATTATTATTATTATTATTATTATTATTATTATTATTATTATTATTATTATTACATTTAATAATAGAAATGCCTCCCCTCCCAAAAAGAAATGCCCCCCTCCCAAGAAGAAATGCCTCCCCTCCCCAAAAAGAAACGTCTCCCCTCCCAAAAAGAAATGCCTCCCCTCCCAACCTGGCTGAGATCACAGACACAAAAAAGAGGAGTTCTTCAATAACATCAATCACACATACACACATACACATACACATACACACACACACACACACACACACACACACACACACACACACACCAGCACAGGGTATCTCCCCCAGCCCAGAAGCAGAAATTGTTTAACAGACTGATTTCTCTCTCAGTGTGGGAAAGGTGGACCGGGGAAGGGGAGTGGGCATGTGGAGCTCCTCTAAGTTGGTGGCACAATTTGTCTAATGAAGTCCGACAATGAATAAGAACTCCGGCCTGATAGCTCATTATGCATCCTCCAAGCTGGCTCCAACCAACTTCTCGGAGGGACGAGTGGTGTTCAGCCGCCCGAGAGAGAGCAATAGCAGGTCTGTGATGCCCTGAAGCAGTGCGATAATCGTGCTGCAATTGTGAAGCTCTCTTGCAGTTTTCGGCTTGCACATTGGCTTATTTGTATCGATTTGGGCATCAGGCTTTTAACCAGGCTGAACATGCACAGGAGGAGCGGGCAACCTTTTCGGGATCTGAGGGCTGCATTGGCCCCTGCGGAACCCATCAGGGGACATACGAGTGGGCAGGGTGGGTGGTAAGTAGGTGGGTGGGTGTGGGGTGCTAGGAATGTCCAGATTGTGTGAAATCTGTCCTGCGTGTGTTTCGTGGATTGTACAGTGTCATTTATTCCAGCGTCCATTCACAGACGGATGCGATTTCCCCCCTGCTATTCGGGAAAACATGCAGAAGAAATTTTGCAAGAATTTACATAATTTATGTTGGTATGTAACATTTTGCATATTGTCCCCCATTCCATTTGGCTTTTCCCCACGTATATTTCTCCAGCATGGCCTATGTCTCAAGAGATACTTGCATATTTTCCTGTATTAAAGTAAACCGAAAACCCAGAAAAACCAGAAGTCATGGCCTCTGAGCGTCCAGTTAGGGGGGTCTGCAGCAGATTCCTCAGGGAGGATTTTTACAAATCCAAAAACATTTTAGTCCATCTCAAATTTCTCCCATATCCCTAGGTGCATAAACACATCCATGTTCCCCTCATTTCCCTCCTCTCTTTTCACATACACATACCTTCCCCCCCCCTCCCCAGGGATCAGGCTTGTTGTGGGGAAAGGCTTCAACCTCACTCCCCCCGCCTCTGCCTGGCCAATACTGCTGCTTTCGCACTACTCATAAGAGAAGGGAAACTGCTATCCTGAAACTTATTCAATTACTCTACCAACATTTCTCCAACAACCTGGCAGCCCAGCTCGTCATCACTTAAACTACCTCCATTGCAAAACACCATTGCAAAGCGAGGAGTTCTGATTGACTTCAGCGGCGCTTGCTTCCGAGGGAGGAAGCTTAGGAATAGGTTACAGTGTACATGTTCCTGGCACAGAAAACAGGTTCTGGGGCTTGATCTTGGTGAACCCTTCAAGGAAAACTCAATCCTGACACCAGAAAGAAAAAAGAGAAAGCCATAACTAAAACATGCCAGCAGAACGTCGCCCTCCAGTCAAAGCAGAGGGCAAGTCTTCTGCTCGTGCACAGCTTGGCAGCCACATAAAACATTTGGATAGTAAGGATTAGTACAGTCAGCTGGCAGCAGCTTCTTAGTGGTGCCTGATATTGTAAGAGTAGCCATGTGCTGTTGTGTTGTTGTTTCTAACTCCAGCAAGCTGATCAACGCTTCTGGCATTGAACGAAGGACTTGTTCCGTACACTAGATCCTACAAGTGCATTTGAGAAACATAGGCCTTAACTAGACCTACCTTTTACCACCCAATGGAAGAGTGAAGGTCTCACGTTGTGATTAACACACGATCCCTCCTCTGTTTACACATAAGGTGTGATGACCTCACGAAAAGAGGCGTCGCAACCGCCATTTTTTTATTTTCTTAAAGCGACGGCAGCGCACGAACACTCGTGTGTTGAAGGTAAGTGTTTTTTTAAATTTAATTTGGTTTCCCCATGCGCAGCTCCCGGGTCCGTGCGACCAATCGCGCAGAGGGGGGTCAAGCCGCGGAAACGGGCCACACGTTCCACGGTCTTGGGCTCAGCCCAGGACCACGGGAAAAGTGGGCCCAAAGGGAAAGGCTCCATCCCGGGGCAAGGGAGGGATGATCCCTCCCTGATCCAGGGATCCCCTGTGCGTCATGTGGATGCACAGGGACGATCCCAGGGTTCACCCCAGGATATAGCCTGGTCTAGATGGGAGGGACCAGTGAGGGCTAGTCAACTCCCGGTACAATGCAGGTTCTGCAGTGCAGGAGGCAGCTACAGCAACCCCGAGAAGCATTAAGGGCCCCGAGTGAAAGAGACACCATCTCTATTCCTTTGTTGAACAGTGGTGTAGCAGAGCTGGGGTTTACAGGGATGTGGAGGGGGCACTTTTTTATTAGCAGGGTCACTGATATTACCTCTCAACCTACTCAGAATTCCCTGTTCCCTCTGAACTTAACCGCAATCCTCACAGTGGGTGGGGTGGGGGTGGGAAGGGGATTTCCCCATCAACGATAATATTGTTTCCTGTTATGATGCAAAGTTTTTTTGAGGTGGCTCAGGCTTGAATGGGCAATTAGGACCCATTAGATTTTTAAAAGGCCATGTTGCTAGAGGTGAAAATTGTGAGAACTGCTCTCCTTGAGGGGCTATGGGGGCATCCTGCTGTTCGTCTACCCTTCAAAATTGACCACTACACTACGCTGTTGAACAGGTCCTACCATTACGATGTTTCCCCTGAAGTTTAGCCAAATTCTGCTTCTTTGCCATTTCCATCCATTGGTTGTTGTCCTGCCCTCTGAAGCAACAGAGAATAAGGCTGCTCTGCCTTTTGCATAATCCTTCAGATATTAGAAAATTTCAGATATCTGAAGGCCACGTTCACGTCTCTCCTTAACCTTTTCTTCTCCAAGCTTAACTCACCCACCTCTTTCAACTGTCCCTTGTGGGACTTGGTTTCCAGACCCCTTACCACCCTGGTTGTTCTCCATGGGATATGCTCTAGTCAATGTTCTTCCTAAGATATGGTTCCAGGACTGGACACAGTGATCCAGACCAGTGAGGAGTGGAGTGGACATATTGCTTCCCATGACTGGAAATACAAAGGAATTCTTCTAGGAGACTAGTGGGTGGAGGAAGGCTTGTAAAACACAATATTACATTTTAATGGATGAGCTACAATTTGCATAATATGCAGCTGCAATTTACATAATTCACGCAAATTTCAGCTATTTGCACACATTTTGGCCATCATTTGCATAATTACACAAATTATGGTTGAAGTTTGAGCAAATTATTTGACCACAGATTGTGCATGATGAAGGAAAGGAAAGGAACCTCTCGTGCAAGCACTGAGTCATTACTGACTCTTGGAGGGATGCCAGCTTTCGCTGACGTTTTCTCGGCAGGCCTTATAGCGGGGTGGTTTGCCGTTGCCTTCCCCGGCCATTATTACCTTTCCCCCAGCTAACTGGGTACTCATTTTACTGACCTCAGGAGGATGGAAGGCTGAGTCGACCCGAGCCGGCTGCCTGAAACCAGCTTCCGCTGGGATCGAACTCAGGCCGTGGGGAGAGTTTCAGTTGCAGAAACTGCTGCTTTACTGCTCTGCACCACATAAGGCTCGTGCATGATGAAAGTGGGATGTAAAAGACAGGAGCCACACGACTGCTTTACAATGGTATTGAAGTGCACTGACAACTGTTGGGGCCCATTGACGCATGCCATATACCGCTTTCATAGTGATATATCCTGCTTGGTGTGGCTCCTGTCTTTTATATACAGCTTTCATAATGCTTTCATAGCGCTATGTCTTGCTTGGTGTAGATTAGGCCCTAGTCTGTGTTCAATCTGGAAGGTGTGAACTGGATAAATCCTGATCAAAATTGAAGCGAACCAAATTTCTCATACATCCTTAGGAGAGAAACAGAATGTGGGTGGAGCACGCTTGGTACCAGTGTGGGATTAACCTGGTGCCATGTTGGTCTTGGTAGGAACAGGCGATGTTTCCTGCTCCCACATCGGGTGCTATAACAGCAAAACCGGGAGCTGCATTCAGACGCTTCCTTGGCTATGTACGATCAGCATTTCCTGTCATTTAACTCAGTTTGCAACACACGCCTGGAGAACAGAAACTCCACACTATCAATGTTTCTCTCGGCATCGGTTGCACGAGAGATGAAACAAAGCGAGCATCGATTTCCCAACAGCTGTGTATAAATGTCACTGTTCATTATATCCTGAGACTAGGAGCAAAAAAAAAAGAGAAAAAAATGCAAAGGAAATCAAATCCACCTTTCTTCCTCTTTTTGCAAGCCATTCTCTGGGAACGTGCCTCCGAATTAGTTCTGTCGGGAACTTGGCGAGCATTGCAAAGCGTAGCAAAGTGCAAAGAATTGCGTCCTTAATTTCTTTCCCCTTCATTTTCCTTCCCAGGTAAATTTCTGCCTTGCTTCAGTGTTCACAAATGTCCATTTGAGACTCAAAGATCATTTCACAGGCAGGTTTTCCTCCCCACCACACCCCTGCCACATTATTATTATTATTATTATTATTATTATTATTATTATTATTATTATTATTATTTAAAAAAAATATTTTCTGGAACAATTTAGCAGCCAGGCTTCAAAAGCAAAGAAGGGTAAAAAATTAAAAACCACCACCACACAGAGACAGCATAGTACGGCAAGAAAACATTTCTCCTCTCCTTCAGCCCCAATAGCCAGAAACAGTACAAAGGCAATGGATCATGAAGAAAAGCAATTTCCTACTTCAGGGATTAAGCAGTCTTCTCTTTTGTACTGTTAAATCAAAGTTTTAAGTTATTTTCAACCCCCCGCCCCCATCGTACAACAGATCCCCCCCACACACACTTTAAATAAATGGTCTCCAGAGAAACTACAACCGAATCCCAAACACGTTGCTTCCTGAGCAATCAATAGCACAGATAAAAATCCTTTATGTTGTACGTCTCTTAGCAGGCCCCATTGATAGAGCAAGAAAAAATTAAGCTGCTACACAAGCCGAAGATAATTACCTTAACAAGGGAGAGTTTCAAGTGATACGGGGATCCCTTTGTTCTCTTGAGGACAAATATATTGGATTTTAATGCCAAGGGCAGAACTATATCGAGCTATGTTTGTAGCAGAAGGGTGGGAAACGAATGGACGTTGGACAACCCTATGCTTTTTAGGCAAGCAGAGATAGGTTCATATTTCGGTTAACAAAAACACACACTAGTAATTTGAGCTGTGTTTACACGTGTGTGTGTGTGTATAAGTATGAGATTCTATATAAGGATCAGCAACATTATGCCCAGGGCCAAACCGACCCCACTAAACTTCCTTTAGGATGGGAGTGGAGCCTCCCAAAATCTTCTTAGACTTTGGGCCAGTCCTCACTGGCTGCCAATTAGTTTCCAGGCGAAGCATAAAGTGTTGGTTATCACCTTTAAAGCCCTACATGGTTTGTGTCCAGGCTACTTGCGGGATCGCCTTCTCCTGTACAATCCGCCCCGCACACTCAGGTCCTCTGGGAAGCATTTACTCCAGCCAACGAAAGCAAGGCTGACAACTATTACCCAGAGGACCTTTTCTTCTGCCACTCCCAGTTTGTGGAATGGCTTGCCAGGAGAGATTCGGCAACTTAACAGTCTTCCGGAATTTAAGAAAGACTGATCTCTTAAGAAAGACTGATCTCTTCCGGCAGGCCTACTGAGCTGAATTTTAAGATGCCTTTTTTTAATGGTGTGCTGCTTTTAATGATGCACTGGTTTTAAACGTTTGAATTAGTGGTATGTATTTTATGGTGTTTTTATTAGTGTTGTACCCCGTCTCGATCCAGAGGGAGAGGCGGGTAACAAATAAATATTATATTATATTGTGTTGTTGTTGTTGTTGTTGTTGTTGTTGTTGTTGTTGTTGTTGTTGTTGTTCTACAACTCCCGGGAAGGAGGGGGAGGATCTCACAATATTCTGCTCACAAGATCCTCCTCCTGGATTCACACACAGCACAGCGTGCAACATCCTGTGAGGAAGGAGGAATGTCACGGCCACCACTTGCACTCCAACAAAACTGTAGGTTTTTTTTTAACAACAACAACACCCCAATTTCACTTCCTTCCACCCCCTATGGACATAGAATGCCTGTAGACCTCTGTGCCCTGTTCCCCACCTCCTCGCATTTACTCACGAGGAGGCGGGACGAAGCAGGGGCAGGTGGCCAAACACCTCCTGAGGTCCTGGGATGATCCTGAGACCGTGGGAAAAATAGGGTTTCCCCAAGGTTTATTTATCCCTGGAAAAACCCTTGGCCTTTCCCCCTTGTCCCCGGGAGTCCCTCTGCATCATTTGGATGCACAGGAACTCAGCCGTGAACAGCCCGGATTATCGGGCTGGTATAGAAACGGCCTCTGTTACTAGTAGTAAAAGATTTAGGTTATAATAAGTTGTGAACCACCCAGAGGGCTCCGGCTATTGAGCGGTATAGTAATGTCATGTAATAAATACTTACATAAATAACTATGGCCTCATCTACACCAAGCAGGATGTTGCACTATGAAAGCAGTATGAATGCGGGATATAAAAGGCAGGAGCCACACCAAGCAGCATGTAGTGGTATGAAAGCAGTATATGGTATGTGTCAATGGGCACCAACAGTTGTCAGTGCACTTCAATACCGCTATAAGGCAGTATTGTAATACTGCTATAAAGCAGTAGTGTGGCTCCTGCCTTTTATATACTGCTTTTTAGTGCAATATCCTGCTTGGTGTAGATGAGGCCTGTGTAAATTATTTAAAATGTGGATAAGTTACTATGTTCTTAGCCTTCTCTGCAGTGGCCCCACCCAAGCTCCCATTGGAGGCCCTCCATTCACCATCCCTGCAGGCTTTCAAGAAGGCCTTGAAGACATATCATTTTACCCTGGCTTTCTCGTAATATTACAGTTGTCGCTGCTTTTGCCATTGCTGTTGGCTTTTATTGTTCTTAATCTCTATTTTATTCTGTTCTTGTTTTTATTGCTTTTTTAAAAATTATATATATATATATAGTTCTGGTTTCATAGGTCAAGTGTTACATCACATATGTACTTTCAGTGTCAATACAAATACATGTTCCCGCCTGGATTCAATGTTGTTTAACATTAACTAATTTAATTCATTTCATTTAGGGCGCTCTGAACTTAGGGCCTTGCTAGACGAGGCCTTAGCGCGCCTTGAGAGCCGGTTTCCCTGCTGTGCGTCCACATGACGCACAGGGGAATCCGGCCCCAGGCCGCACTGAAGCCTCCTCTAACGCGCCATAAGCAAATTCGCTTATGGCACACCTTTTCCGCAGTTCCACAGCTACCTTGTCCGCAGTCTTCGGGGCGCATGTGGCCCCTTTAAAACAAAACAAAAAAAATGGCCGACGCTGCAGGGCTTCCGTCGTCCCTACGCGTCGGCCGTCTAGGAGGCTGGGCAGCGCGCGTTAAAGTTAGCGCGCCGTTGCCCCGCCTCCCTGCCGGCTTATCCCGGCAGGTCTAGCAACGCCCTTAGTCTCTTTACCCTTCCACCTATGCTTTCCAAAGCTCTACGTGCACCGACGGAGTTCTCCCACCTTTTTCCTTGGTCACAAAGTCAATAAACTTCCACCCTGCCCCCTCAAGTTTATCTTCGCTTAGTTGTCCTCGCACTTTCCTCAGTTTTTGAGTCAATTCTACTTAGAGGGCGGTCTGCCAAACTCTTTGGTACCAATCATCAATATGGAGCCCTTTGCCATTTTTCCAATGCTTAGCCGTCAACCACCTAGCTGCCGATAATAGATGGCTTATTAATTCCTTATTTAACAGCTTGGTATCCAATCTCATGTATAAATTTAATAGAGCAAGGCGAGAAGATAACTGGAAAATAGGTCCACCCATCTTTTTATTGCTTTTAATATCTTAACTGGGTTTTTTTTTAATTTATGTAGTTAATTGTTTTAAGCCACCGTGCGAGGGCTTCCACCTGGAATGGTGGCCAAAACAGGTTTTAAATAAATAAATAAATACATACATACATTTTCAGCCCAGACTTTTTGTCTTTGTCTCTATGTGCTTTGCCTTTGCCTGTGCCCATTCCTGGAACTCTGCCCTTGCTGAAAGAAGTCTGTCGACCTTAAGGACTACGAGGCTGAACTGGCCAAAGACATTTTATTGCCTGAGGCAGAGAGCAAATGGCACCTTCCCTCCCGTTAGGATGACCATATGGAAAGGAGAACAGGGCTCCTGTATCTTTAACAGTTGTACTGAAAAGGGAATTTCAGCAAGTGTCATTGGTAGGCATGCAGCACCTGGTGAAATCCCCTCTTCATCACAACAGTTAAAGCTCTTTTGTATCTGATCAAGAGGGCAGGACTCCTGCAGCTTTAACTGTTGCAATGAAGAGGGGATTTCACCAGGTGCTGCATGCCTACAAATGACACCTGCTGAAATTCCCCTTTTAATACAACTATTGAAGATACAGGAGCCCTGTCCTCATTTCCATATGGTCACCCTACCTCTCCTGCCAAGTCAATGTGCTCAATGTACTCAAGGCTGGCTAAGTTATTCCGGCACCTGACACAGGAAATCACACAAGCCTGTCTCTCCGGGAGTGAGAGAATAATAATACAGGAATAATAAATTTAAAAATTTGCCCTTTCATGATACCCAAAATTAGGTTCCTAAGGCGACACCTTGTTCTGCATAATGATGGAGCCAGCCGTGCCCTCTTCCCTGCAATCAGTTAGGGTTTTTTTGGCCAATACCCAACAGAGCCACACATGAAAGCACAACACCTGGTGTAAATAGGGAGACTTGGGGTGGGGGTGGGGAGAGGTCTGTGTTTGGAGTGGGGTAGAAACAGAATCTACCATACATTATTGCCTTAGTGCTGAGTACATAAAAGTAGTCGGCGACATGAATGGTTTGAAGCCCAGAAGGTGTTTCATATCAACTACAGTTGCCTTTTGCTTTCTATGAGTCATGCTGAAGAAAGCCACATATTTTCCTTTCCCTTGCAAAGAATTGGCACACATACTGCAATTAAATAAAATGACAAATTCTGTTTATTTATATGGCAAGTTGCAAAAAGGAGAGAAAGTGCTAGGACATTCAGCCCAGATAAACCTGAAAATAACTCCTCCAGCAGGTGCAGACAGCTACAGCCTCCTCTGTCTTCTTCTAGGATCGTGTGCCCCCTTGGGGTAGGTCAGCACTGCATGCTAGGCATGGGTCAACTCACCCGGGTCAGACTCGGGTAAGTTCGCCCACCTGGCGAGCGTCTGCCAAGCGCCTGGCCCTGTCCAGAGCCTCCATTGTGTGCAACAATGGAGGATCTAGAAATTACGTAATTCCTCCCACTGCGTACATGGAGGCTGTAAAGGCCCCATTTAGGCAAGGGTGAAGGCGCAAACGCAATTTCTGCGGCCTCCACTGTTGTGCACAATGGAGGGTGCAGATAGAGGTGGATGACTGCCGGGGCTTGCCAGTCCGCACAGGCGCTCGACCAACGGGTCCATGAAGTGCTGCAGGCACCCGACTGGGTCCGGGGCGGGCTGATGCAGAGGAGTCTGGCGGACTCCCAGATCCAGTTGGGCGTCCGTGGCATCTCTACTGCATGGTATCATCCTTCATGGGAGTGGCATTTTCGCTCTCATTGCCTACAATCCATTTGCGTTAATGAATGGCGGGGGGGGGGAGCGTTACAGTGGTAGTGGTGGAGCCAAAGGGGAAGTGGATGGGCCCCAAAACTTAAAATAACTAAATATTTTAGCCTGAAACACTTACTGCCGACATTTCAATCTGTTGGGGGGGGGGAATGTTAAAAAAAGGCCAAAGGTGGGAAATCACCAGCTGCCAGGGAAAGGGAGGTTGGACTAGCAGAACTCCAGAAGGCTGGATTAGGAGACCAGGTGGGGTTCAAGACCCCTCTTTTAAATGAACCAATGAATGGTCTCTCCCACACCAGAGGCATTCAAGAGGCAGCTGGACAAGCATCTGTCAGGGATGCTTTGGGGTGGATTCCTGCATTGAGCAGGGGGTTGGACTCGATGGCCTTGTAGGCCCCTTCCAACTCTGCTATTCTATGATTCTTTGATTCTATGAATGAATGAATATCTGCTAAATACTTAATATTTATCTGACAAATACTTAAATATCTGACAAATACTTAAAAGGTTGTCACACAGAGGAGGGCCAGGATCTCTTCTCAATCATCCCAGAGTGCAGGACACGGAATAACGGGCTCAAGTTAAAGGAAGCCAGATTCCAGCTGGACAACAGGAAAAAACTTCCTGACTGTTAGAGCAGTACGACAATGGGATCAGTTACCTAGGGAGTTCGTGGGCTCTCTCACACTAGAGGCATTCAAGAGGCAGCTGGACAAGCATCTGTTGGGGATGCTTTAGGGTGGATCCCTGCATTGAGCAGGGGCTTGGCCTTGTAGGCCCCTTCTAACTCTGCTATTCTATGATTCTATGATTCTACTATCACGTCCACAGCTAGTCTAGGTTATATCTGGGCAGCTATGAAGAGCATACATAATGGGCATGATCCATCCCTGGCACAGAGAATCTTGCCTTGGAATGGAATTTCAATTCTGGGTGGATCGAAGATAAGTCACAGTCCCCTGGTGGACCACCACTGATTTCTGGTAGATTGTCCCATGTGCCACATCTTGTGGCAGTGAATTGTATAAACTAACAATGTTTTGTGTGAAAAAGTACTTGCTTTAGTCTGCCCCGAATTTCCTGCCGATGGATTTCACTAGATGGCCCCGTGTCCGTGTGTCATGAGAGAGGGAGAAAACCTCTCTACCCAATGCATCACTTTATAAATCTTTACGATGCCACCCGCACTCCTCCTTTTGAAATTAATTTTTAGACACTGGGTGAAGACATTTTTACTAGGGGTGTGCAGAGCGGTTCTTCTCCACCCCCAAATTCAGGGCGGAACTCTGCTGAATGGGGTCTCTGCCCCAATATTCAGAGGGGGTCCATCTCTCTGCACCGCCGGATTACTCATCAGAAAACCACTCCATTTTCGGAAAACCATGCTATTATCGGCAATGGGTATGCTTTAAAAATGCATACATCTCTGTCATTTTTAAAGATAAAGAGATGAAACTTGGTGCTCTGGTAGCTCTTAAGTAGGGCTTTAGCCATGCCAAGTTTAAAGCAGATTCCTTCATCCCTTGAGTTTTAGGAATCTTTAAAATATTTTCCCCTCAAACCAATTCAGGAGGAGGGGCTGCCACTGCCCCATGTGCCCCGTTCCTCCCCCCCAGTTTCCCCCTCCTTTTGCTCCCTCTCCCTATGCAGCCAGAGCCAACAGCAGCACCCATTACTCACCTCATGATGGAATTATAAGCCTTTATTAATTGAGGAAAAAAATGTGTGCTGCTTGTGCACGAGCTTTTGGGGGGGGGGAAGTGTGCCTCAACACAAACTCAAACTAGACAGACTGTAGAAAACACAACACAGAACGCACAATGTATTTTTTTTTTTTAAAAAATATATTTTTAGTGGAGGAGTAGACACACGCACGTACAATATAACTAACAGCAGGCACTGGGGGATGAAATGTAAGACACTGTATTGGAACAGAAAGATAAAGAGATTTTTAAATTTATTTTTTAAATCGGGTTTTTTGGGGGGTGGGAGTAGACTGGGTAACAGTGGAACACACACACAGGGGTGGGGTGCTTTGAAGCAACTTGGATTCAAACACACTGACTGAGACAGACAGACTGTGATTTAAAGAAAGGTTGAAAAGATAAAGGATTTTCTCTTAATTTCTTTTAAAATTTCTCAGTGGAGGTAATAGGCTAGAACAAGAACACACACACACACACACACACACACTAATGGGCAAGCATGGGGTGGTACTACAAGAAGCAAATAAAAGCAGACAAACACATAGGCCTTAGCTAGACCTACAGGTCTAGAGGGATGGAGGGGTGAAGATCTCGCAATATTTTTTATCATGAGATCTCCCCCTCTGTTCACACGTGGCGCATGAGGACATCAGAGGGAGAGGTGTCGCACTCACCATTTTGTTTTTTTCTTAAAGGGGCAGATGTGCATGGGCGCTCGTGTGCAAAAGGTAAGGGTCCTTTTTTTAAAAAAATCCCTGCTTCCCCCACCCCACCCCTGATGGGCGCAGTGCTCATGAGGACCTCTGCGTCCCGTGCGTGGGTCCTGGCTCCAGGCTCAAAGGGTAGGGCAAGATCCTGGGGCAAGAGAGGGATCATCCCTCCCTGATCCCGGTATCCCCTGTGTGTCATGTGAATGCACAGGGACGATCTCAGGGATTGCCTCGGGATTTTGCCCGGTCTAGCTATGCCCATGGAGAGAAAACAACCCAGCAAAAAGAAAGAAAGAAAGAAAAAGCTCTCTCTCTCTCAGCAGCTAGAAATGAAGCAGACGGAGCAAGCAAGAACAGCTAAACAAGCTGAGAGCTCTCTCTCTTTCTCTCGGAATCGCTCCTCCTCCTCCTCCTCCCTTCCCAATGCTCCAGGAGGAATGAGTTCCAGGGCAGGGAAAAATGGGTTTTATCATTTGCAATTCCCTCCCCCTAAGCAACATGATTGGAGGGGGTCAGGGAGGAGACTGTGGCTAATGGTTAGCCACAGATGTCAGTCACAAAACTCCCCCCCCCTTCACCCCTCAGCATCTTCCTAATAAGGAAGTAGCCATCCATCAACAAGAAACGAGCTCTAGTGGGAATCTACACTATTGTTATTATAACGTTATGAATCAGCAACTGTGACGCAAAGCATCACATGACCCTCTGTATCTTCAGTTGTAAATGAGTTGTACTTACCTCCTTGATTTCGTTGTCTCTGTTCGTTGTTGCTCATTACTAGCGCTTATTTAGAAATCATGTGCCCTGTTCTAACGACGTTAGCTCTTCTCCGAAAATGTTGAATTGAGTGATCAGCCAATTGCTACCCTGGGGGCATTTCCACTTCCGTTCCCCGCCTTTAGTAACCGTTCTACTGAGTGTTTTGCCTCGTGGATGACTGCAGTAGTCCATGCTATCCTCCTCAGTGACTATTGTTGTTTGATGGAGGGGGCATGAACGTCAGGTTTGTATTGCCCAGAATCTATATATGAATGTTTTTTGAAGCTTTTTTAATGTGTTTTAATTTTAATAATTTCCTTTATGTTGCTTTCCATTGCTCCCCTATTTTTTTCTCATTTCATTTAAAAATTTCTAAGAATGTACTACCTCTCTGCTGCATACTGTTTTGTTATGTAAGTGTGCTTTAAAACACTGCTATAATTCCATGGGCATTCCTATATTTTACGTAATAAATTCACTTCTTAAATTATTTTTTGAAAATCACTAATGTTTAAAACTGTCTTCCACGGTACTTTCTTATACCTTTAAGTTCTATTATTAACGGTATAGAAAGAAATGTTTGTGGAGTAGTATTAACGTCTTCTGTAAAGAGGATTGCTGAAATGGTGTTACTTT
The DNA here is from genome assembly GCF_023053635.1 of Elgaria multicarinata webbii. Classification (NCBI taxonomy): domain Eukaryota; kingdom Metazoa; phylum Chordata; class Lepidosauria; order Squamata; family Anguidae; genus Elgaria; species Elgaria multicarinata. The sequence continues at coordinate 17,486,067 of NC_086174.1, read as the reverse complement.
TTTGAATATTTTCTAATATTAAAGTCTTGTATATTAAAACAATGTAATCAAAATGAATTGGCCGCAATTCTTTTTTATAAATTATTTCTGCCACTATAGCCTCTTGCTCTGGAATTTCCCCTATTTGCTCTGGAATTACTATTTCCAATTTGCCAGTTAGGTTCATGTTGGGAACAAATCTATAAGAGCAATATTTTAAAAAGTTACCTTGGACAGCTTCTTTTCAAGTTCTGACTGGTTCTGACTGAAACCTGAACCCTCCACTGCCCCTGAGAGCTGCAGTATTATCTTCAGCCACTAGGGGCAGTTGTCTCCAGCCAGCAATTGGGACACTTTCCCCTATTGGCTGAAAATAATACTGTAGGCTTCAACCTAATGGATACATCAGCATTAATTAAAATGAATTAACATGTTTTAAAAACAAAATAACCCCGAGCCCTCGAGTCCCTTTATTATGCTGCCACCCAATGACCCTCACTGCTGTGCCACCAAAATGTGTGGCAGCAAAAAAAAGTATCGATTGACAGTGGTAAATAGTTCACATTTAGCTTCTTATTGCTGCTAGAAATTCCCTCTCATCTCCCCTTTCTGGGGTTTCTGATTTAATAAACACCAGGAGAAATCACAGGAAACAGGCAATATTCCCAAGACTTCCTGTGCTTACAAATTGCAGGACCTTTTTGGTGTTTGCTCCCTTTGGCTAGGAAATCTGTTTCCTAGAGCTTCCAGAAGGCAGATAAGACATGGCTTTTATAATAGACCTTCCCGGACATACACAGACATACCTAGCATTGTTAGATTGTGTGTGTGTGTTTTTAACTATATTGCACGTCCTTAGGGAAGGATATTACAGAGCTGGAAAAAGTGCAGAAAAGGGCAACTAAAAAGATTAAGGGGCTGGAACATCTCCCCTACGAGGGAAGGTTACATCAACTGGGATGGTTTAGCTTGGAAAAAAGGAGGCTAAGGGGAGACATGATAGAGGTGGAAAAAATGATGCATGGTGTGTAGAGAATGTGGACAGGGAGACATTTTTCTCCCTCTCTCAAAATACTAGAACCCAAGGGGGGTCATCCCATGAAACGGATGGGTGGGAGATCCAGGACAAATAAAAGGAAGTCCTTCTTCACACAGTGCAGAGTTCAACTATGGAACTCACTACCACAAGATGTAGTGATGGCCACCAATCTGGATGGCTTCAAAAGCGGGTTGGATCAATTCCTGGAGGTGAAGGCTATCCATGGCTACTAGCCCTGATGGTTGTGTGCTATCTCCAGTATTCAAGGCAGTAAGCCTGTGTGCACCAGTTGCTGGGGAACATGGGTGGGAGGGTGCTGTTGCACCATTTCCTGCTTGTTCATCCCTGGCCGATGGCTGGTTGGCCACTGTGTAAACAGAGTGCTGGGCTAGATGGACCCTTGGTCTGATCCAGCAGGACCATTCTTATGTTAAGGGGAGGAGAATGGCCCTAGGGAATGCAACTTAGTAATCATAGATAGCTCCATACCAGAGCCCTTGCCTGACTGGTGCATCTCTGGGGTTGGAGCCTAAGGATTTGTGGATGACTCCAAAACTAGAGTTTAGCATGAAGGCTCCCCCTCCCTCAACTTTCTCCACCAGCAGCCACTCCCACAGGCTGACCTCAGAGAGAGAGAGGGGGGGGCATTCCACCAGCCCTGCTGAAAAATTCATTTTTCCTCTTCCCTCCACATTCGTCTTTCCTCTAATGTTGTTCCCTGCCTTGATCCAAACAGAGAGGTGGGTAAGAAAACTGGGCTAGGCTGGTTTGTGTCCCAATGATGTGCTGATACCATATGTACAACCCCATCCATATGGTACCAATCCCAGGTTGGTGCCATATATACAACCATATCTACAGCATTCCCGAGCAACCATTCATGGAGAGGGTCACAGAAGCAGACACTTGCGTCTCATAACACCTGCTGAGAAACTGAGACTCCACACGTTCCCCAGCTTGGAAGCCATCCAACATACTTGGTTTCAAATCCCAATTGTGGGAATGAAGCGTTTGCCTGGCATATCCAGGCCGGGGGGGGGGTGGGGGGAACCAACTGCCGTTTTGCAAAGCAAAAGCAACCACATTCAGAAACCTAGCATAGCTGAATACGGCAGCCATCATTGAAGATCACAGAGACTGAGAGTTTTCAGCCCCTAAAATTCCCGCCACTGGCAATTCAAATTACGAGCATGAGCAGATGAGTTAACAAAGGGGGACAGGAAGGGCAGAAAAAAGGAAGTGGGCGGAGCAAACTGAGAAGCTCGCCTAAACCCAGAGGAGGAAGAGAATAGCTACAACGGAAGAGCAAACAGTGTGCCCTGGTTTAATTAGGGTGACCAACTGTCAGGATTTCCCCGGATTTGTCCTGGTTTTTGTTCTTTCCATGGTGTCAGGGGGGATTTTCTATAATTTTCAATAATGTCCTGGAATGACACACCTTCCCCTTTAAGGCTGCCATTAGCATGGCAGGAGGGAATGACATGCTTTCTTGAGGCACATCATTCCCCCACCCCGAGCTCCAATTGAGGTCTTAAAGGGGAAAGTGGGTCATTCGTGGACATTATAGAAAAGGCCCCAATTGGAGTGGATGGTGGTGGTGCAGAATGAAATCCTTTCCCCTTCTCCACTCCAATCGGGTTCTTTAAGGTGGCGGGGGAATAACGTACTTTCTGCAGGACTCAGAAAGCTGCTTCCCCACACACACACTAGGTGTCCTCTTTTTTGGTTTCCCAAATATGGTCACCCTAGTTTGATGAATTTATGACGTAAAGGGAAAACGTAAGTACCGCTAGATCCCCATAGTGTGCTCCGTGTTTATCAAAACCGACACAGATGGCAATGTTAGAAATGGACAATAACCACGTTATTAGACTAGGGTAGATCCGGCCCTGAAGTTGCCTAAGAAACCTTCTGATATGGATCTTCTACCCACACCGTGGGTTTCCATCAGTTTTTGAACCACCCTATAACCTAGGGTGACCATATGAAAAGGAGGGGGTTGGACTCGATGGCCTTGTAGATCCCTTCCAACTCTGCTATTCTATGATTCCATGAGGACAGGGCTCCCGTATCTTTTTTAACAGTTGCATAGAAAAGGGAATTTCAATAGGTATCACTTGTATATATGGAGAACCTGGTGAAATTCCCTCTTCATCACAGTAGTTAAAGCTGCAGGAGCTATACTAGAGTGACCACATTTAAAAGAGGGCAAGGCACCTGCAGCTTCAATTGTGATGAAGAGGAAATTTCACCAGGTTCTCTATATATACAAATGGCACCTGCTAAAACTCCCTTTTCAATACAACTGTTAAAGGTACAGGAGCCCTGTCCTCCTTTTCATATGGCCACCCTACCATAACCACACTGTGAGTTCGGAGGTCTGTCAGAGGTCCATCAAAACACCGCAATTTTTGGTGCGGAGTGCACACCCCTATTTTTTACATCACACGGCATTTGAGGTCCATCACATTTTCTTTCTTCTATTCAAGTACTGTGGCTTCTCTTGATCCCCCATATTTTTTAATTAGTTCAATCTCCTCAATTTAATTTTTAGCATTTGATTATTGCTGTGAGCCACTTTTGGGTCAAAATTATTGCTGTGGGCCACTTCTGGGTCAAAAAGTGGATTAAAAATATCCTAAATAAACAAACAACTAAACGAATTTGCTACCACAAAATGTTGTGAAGGTCACCAATTTGGATGGCTTTAAAAGACACAAATTATGGAGGAGAAGGCAATCAATAACTACTAGTCTTAGTGGCTATATGCTACCTCCAGTAGCAGCGGCAGTAAGCCTATACACACCAGTTGCTGGGGAACATAGGTGCGAGGGTGCTGTTGCACCATGACCTGCTTGTGTGTCTCTGGCTGACCACTGTGTGAACAGAATACGTTACTAGATGGCCCATTGGTCTGATCCAGCAGGGCTCTTCTTACGTTCTTATGTTCTTCTTCTTCTTCTTCTTCTTCTTCTTCTTCTTCTTCTTCTTCTTCTTCTTCTTATTATTATTATTATTATTATTATTATTATTTATTTATATAGCACCATCAATGTACATGGTTCTTAAACCAAATTAAACTAAACCTCTAACTGAAATGGATTCCCATTTACATCCTGACTCTATCTAGGATTCTCAATATCTAGAAATAGATCTGGTCTTTCCTCCCTGTCTTTATTAATGACACAGCACACATGAGCAATGATTATTTTGCCAAAAACGTTTACGCTCCAAGGCTAACCTTCAGCTATATAATATCCACTGCATCTGTAACATTGGCACAGCTCCATCCAACTTAATGGAGATCTGCCAGCAGCATACACCGGCAGGGGCCTTTCGACCAGTCTGTTTAGTGCTAAAATATTTCAGGGCAATCAATATGAGCTATAAAATTGTCTGATAGTTTATTATATTTTCACCAGCTTGCCTAATGGTCAATGTAAAGCAAGAGGAGATTTAAACCAACATTCTCATACACATAAGGCAATGATTTTACTAAGAATCGGAGAATTGCTCGGATGTTTATCTGCAGACTCCTCAATGACATCCGAAGTGATGGATGAAAAGACTGCCCTGAAAATTGATTTGTTCATCATTATGGGCATGGCCTTACAATGTGCAGCTGCAGGCAAGTGATGGGTGTGCTCTCGGGGTGGACAGAAGGTAGATCTCCAGATGATTTGGACTTCACATCCCATACTTAATTTTGTGAACCACCCAGAGAGCTTTGGGTATTGGGCGGTATAGAAATGCAATCAATCAATCAATCAATGGCCCTGCCATCATGGCCAAGGGTCGGGAATGCATGGAGTGGAAATCCAAAACAACTGGGCATCTATTTTCTGCCCACCTATTTTCTAGGATGCACTCTTAGGTCATGTGGAACAGCAAGGAGGCCAACAGAGATCACTAGCACCCCTCCCCCATGAGATCTGAAAAGACAATTTCAGTAAATGATAAAGCAAGAGTTCACCATTCTTTTCCTAATCTCTCCGTGGTCTTGCTCAGTATCTATCTTCTCTTCGCTCTCTCTCTATACACTCCTCCTCACTTTCACTTTGCAGATGCCAGTCTTCACGTTAAGGCTCTGATCACCCCTCTCTAATCCTGGCCTACATCCCTTTTGCCTTGCAACTCCCTTTCACCTGAATATGCCTTCGTCTGATCTGTCGTCTGTTTTTACACTCAGGTAACTCCTTATGAAGACACCTCTAGTCACCTTTGCTTTTCCTGATTGAACCTCCTTTCCTTAGGAACATTGGAAGCGACCATAGACAATGTCAGGCTCAGGGACAGCCCAAGACATTTTGCAGCCTTACGGGAAGATCAACATCTTTTCCTTGTAAAAAAGCCAACTACACCGACAGGCTAATCTGTCTTCAACACGAATGTTGGGGCAGCATCCTCTATTGAACCTGAAGGCAGCAGGCTCACTTAGGGGGCACAGAGCAAGACATCGACACAGGTCTCTCCTCCAATACCTTGTTGATGCCTCCCAGCATCTGTGGCTGGGCTGCTTCTCTCTGCCTAATGATAGGGCCGGACCAGGAGGGGATCTACACAAGTCAAGTTAGAATGTGTCTTACCATTTTTAAGTGTGCATTTGGTAGTATTTCACCACATGACATTCAGTTTGTGACGTTTTATTGTTGTCTGTTCTCCGGTTTTTATTTTGAACTTCTCTGAAATAAGTCGTTTTGTTTGGTATGATGTGGCCGATTTCATCGTATTAAATGGGTTCCCTGTAGTTCTTAATTAGCCAATCACATTCCTGGGGGCATGTTTATGTAATTTCCGCGCCCAAAGTTGGAGCCATTTTTTTTCTTTCAAGCCTCTTTTTTGCAGCCACTTCCAGTTTCACTTTTGGGAGGCTGCTGGCTGGTGGAGGATTGTCTCGGAGAGAAGAGGAAGTGGGAGGGGAAATTACAAACGGATTTCTTTTCTTAGTGTGGCCAAAAGGAATGCATTCCCACAGAAAGAGAAAAGTAAGTTAACGTTTTAAAAACTGCTACGTTTTAAATCGTTCAAAAACAAAACATTCAATGACTGTAAAAACAATGTTTCATATATTAGTGTAGATCCCCTCCTGGTCAGTCTATTTATCCACCTAGCTCAGTATTGAAAATCCAGTGTTGCGAACCTCTGGATTTTCAGATGTTGTTGGACTCCAGCTCCCATCAAACTCATGGCTCCCTAAAGAGGTTCACCTGGCACCTACACTATACTCTTAGATGCCAAGTGAAGACAAGTTCTCGTTCCCTGGTCTAATCTGACTGCCAATGGCTCTCCAGAGATTTTGGGCAGAACCCCTTCCCAACACCATCTACCTGATCCTTTCAACTGGGGATGCTATGGATTGAAGCTGGGACTTTCTGCAACCAAAGGACGTACTCAGCCATGAGACATGCCTATCTCCCCTCCATCCCTCCTCCTCCTTCTCTTCTCAGTGTGTCATGACTTTCCCATTCAACCATAAGCCAACAAGTGGGGCCTGCTTTACATTTAATTTTTGTACAACACCTAGCAATATTGGGTGCTTTAAATCCCCATCCAAAGAAGAATTCAGAATGTGCCACACAACACTTTCCAGTGCACAGGTAGAAGCACAGGGGTTCTTTGGCAGGCAAAGTGATGTGGGAAAGATTGTTTTGCAGGTATGAAATCTCAAATCGGTGACATGAAGGACTTATTTCTCTCAGCTAGATCAAATCTCACACATGCTCTTGTCTCTTCCAGAATTTCCCCCCGGGGGGGTGGCTTTTTTAGTACAGCACACAACTGGAGTTTTTAATTGGTAATGCATTGTTGAATGGTTTTCTGGGAAATTAGCATGCCATTTTAATGACTCCAGACGCAGCTCAATTTCTCTGGGACAGTTTCAACTATCCCACTCGCTCTATGCACGTGACAAAGTTTGCTGAGGATTTTTTTGCGGGGGGCGGGGTGGGGGAGTTGCACTTATGCAACAGATGTTTATGGCCTTTAGCGATGCCTCACTCCCACTCTGATGAAATGAAGCAAAGCCATAACTAACAGAAGTGGTTCAGAATTGGCAGGGAGAAATTTAACTTTCCCAAGAAGTAGCCTGTTTTACAATTACCCTAACCCAGCTCCAGAAAGCGCAGACTTCAATTAGTGCAGAGGGCTGCTTTTCACATGACATCTCTCCTTCTTAGAAGTACACCAGCATGTGCTATCTTGTGTGAACACTACAAGAGAAAGATGACTTACGAAATACAATAACAACAACAGCTCATCTTCAAGGGATGTTCTGACCTCAGGAGGAAAATCTTCCATATACCTTCAGGTTTAATCGAACAACTCAAAGGAAGTGAGGCAGGTGGCTACCAGGAGGAGGGCCTTCTCTGCTGTGGCACCCCGGCTGTGGAATGAGCTCCCTAAAGAGGTTCACCTGCATCTACACTATACTCTTTTAGATGCCAGGTGAAGACCCTTTTTATTTTCTCAGCATTTTAACAGTCTAATAACGTAATTTTAACTTTGCTGTTTTAAATTTGTGTTTTAAATCTGTATTAATTTCTGCATTGCTGCTTGATTTTATCCTGGCTGTGTTTTTATATTATGCTTTTATACTGTTTGTTCTATATTTTGAATTGTTTTTATGGTTTTAATTTTTTGTAAACCACCCAGAGAGCTTGGGCTATCGGGTGGTGTAAAAATGCAATAAATAAATAAATAAATAAATAAATAAATAAATAAACAAACCTTATGTTGGAAACAGGGATATGAGACACCTAGGCCAGACCTCCTCTTTATAGCCTGGGAACACAGCAGAAGGGAGAAGTTCCCCTTTTAGCCCACACCATGGCTTTCCCCCTCCCCCTGCTCAGCCAGGTGGCTACAGAGTGGCTAGGGTTGTCACAGGTGCCTGACGAGGTCTGGGGGTCCAACCCTTGTCTGCCCCCCTGGTCCCAGTCATGGGACCAATGAGCACCTGGAAGCCGTCTGCCCCCATCCAGAGCCTTCATTTTGTGTGACAATGGAGGCTCTGGAAATAACATAATCCCACCCACGCCTGCTGAGTAAATGGCCCCATTTATGCAAGAGTAAAGATGTGAATGGAGCATTCTTACTCTTGTGTAAATGGGCCACCTTGAGGCCCAGTATTGGGCAAAAGGTGGGATACTACTACTACTACTACTACTACTACTACTAATAATAATAATAATAATAAATGAGGCCTTTGCGGCCACCAATTATGCCATGGGAGAAATGTGCAATTCCCAGAGCCTCCGTTGTCATGCACAATGTCACCTCTGGATGGGGGTGGACGCCTACCGGCCGCTCATTAGATGCTCGCCAAGCCGCCAAAGAAGCCGCCAACGCAGTGTGCAAGTGGGGGCAAATGGTGGTGGAGCAAATGTCCCATGAGTTGCGACTCTGCCCATTCCTAAGATTGGCCAAGGGACAAAAATCTTCTTGCTCACCTCCAACCCTGTGCAGTGATCACAATGAGTGGCATCTGGCAAGGTTTAAGTAAAGCTGTTTCGCCTTTGATTAACTTGCTCTTTTTTCTTTTCTTTTTAAAAGAGGACTTTACCTCACAAGCCTAAATTGATGTAACCCCTATGAATTGCTTGGTTTAGCCCAAGAGGGAGCGGCATCACACGGGGGGAAATCGCATTATCTTACCGTCACGTCTCTGCCCCTGCTTTTGTCCCTCATTACTTCCTCTTTCTGCCCAGAGGGGAAAGAGGACATAAACGAAGATCATGTGGTCCATTCAGGGGCCATTTTAATCATGCCTCTTTTCCTGCACAGAGCAGGAGATCGCGGCACATTCTGGTTTTGTTTTTTTAAAATAGTCGTGTTAAAAGGGGTCTATTTTGTGATGGAAAAATGAGTGGAAGGAGTGGGAGGCGCGCAGGAGGCAGATTACATTGTCTAAAGGACGCGCGCACATCCGTAAGTGAGTAGTAGTGAGCATGCGATAAAACGACTCCTATGAACCCCAGGATCACAGTCATCATTCTGGAGAGACCTAGGAGGAAGAGAAGTCAGCCTGTTCAGCTGAGGAGCTGATTAACAATTATAGTCTCTTATCACCTCGTGGAAGGTAAATTGGATTGATGTATGTGCATGGTCGGCACACAAGTGGATGGGCAAACACATATTTGTATCTCTGTTATTTGCTATATGACCTTCAAAGGCTGCAATTTAGAAGTTTGCTGTAATTGCCCCGGTGTTTTAGTGTTTTAGCACTGACGTCGTCTGTAGACAAGTAACTCTGAAGTGTCCAGCGCCTTGGTGAGCAAGAGGATGGTTAGGACTGGATGACGCCAAAATTTGCCAGCAAGGGTTACATCTTTCTCTTTGGATTCATAGGGACCACTGATTGCATTGTCGTTACAGGATGACAGATTACTCGTGCATTTTGCTCTCTCTGTGAGCAATTGCTGTCTTGTCTTATGTAAAACCAGGCTTCTAACGAAAAAGAAGCTTGTTCCATTCAAAGCCTGGCAAGTTTTATCCCAGCCTCAGGGGACCCACCCAGGCAGAGGTGACATTGACTCTTAGGGTCCTGCCACCCATGCGCACGCATGAATTAGCAATTGCTGGTGGGCCTTCCTCGACGGCAAGCAATGTGCCAATGGATTCACCCGTGCATTTATATTAACTCGTTATGCCGACTCTTTCCTAGGGAGCATCTCAGCGAGAGGTCATCCGTTACAGAAGCCTTCTCTCTTCTCCTCCTGATGTCTTCAAAGTGCTGCTATTCTTTCATCCACAGACGAACAGTATCCTAGCAACATTAAAACACACACACACACACACACCCCAGAAAACCCTATTGCAACTCATTTATGCTGAGATTGTTGGTGGCCAGGTTCTGTTCCAAAAGAGCTGCATCAAAATAGATAACTCTGCTTTATGAGTATTGGCAGTTAGAGGTGGGTGAGCCCTCTCAAGTTTGCCTTGAATTAACGCCAACATGGGTTTTCCATGCCAATCCGAGGAGTTGGAGAAATGCTTCCGTTGTTGCCACCGGCACTCACTGTCCCTGCCAGCCCCTGCCCCCTTCAGTGGTCTCTTGGTGAGCAAGAAGAAGGTTAGGACTGGATGACACCAAAATTTGCCAGCAAATTTCTCTTTGGACTAATAGGGACCACTGATTGCATTGTCGATATGTGATAATAGATTAGTCGTGCATTTAGCTTTATATGTAGGCAACTGCCATATTGTTCTATGTATAGCCAGCCGGGGACTGGAGCCGAACCCGCTGTCTTTCTGGTGGAAGGCGACCAACCACGATTTGCATAACTACCCACAGTGCAGCGTGGGTTGGTGAGTTGTCCGAACCTGGTGGGGCACACGGTGTTCAGGGTGTCTTCTTACCCATGCCACAACCCATGGCTTGTAGTAGGGGTTGTGGCATGAGTAAGAAGCCACCCCCACATGCAGTGTGCTGGGTTTGGACAACATGGCAACACATGCCGTATTGCAGCTAATTATGCAAATCACAGTTGTGTGTGCAGAACACGTGGGGGGAGGCCACGATGGCTGCTTTTACCCCGATGATTGTCTGAATACAGCACATAAGACCAGCACGGTGCATTGTATGGCTCCAGGGCAGGCACTTAATTCTGTATTGCTGCAATAAATAAATAAATCAGCAGGAGCAAATAATGTGATCATCCCCTCTACGCATGCACGCACATGCACACACACACATACACCCCTTTAGTTCTTTTGGATCAAGTCAACAGGGACAACATCAAGTACATAAGAGTTCTGCATTGTTTTCTAGCATATTTCAAGGTATTGTGTTTTTACCAATAAAATCATATACATCTTCAGTCCAACATGCGTGGGAAGACTGCTTTTTCCTCCACTATGACCTGCTGTGATCTCCAAGATCAATAGAGAGGATTTCCAATCATGCATTACATTCAGAGAGGGAGCACAGGTAGAGATGGGAAAGAAACCCCATCAGGGCTGGTAGTCTGGAGGCAAACCAAGAGTCAAGCCAGGAAGATGTCCAAGAGTCTGAGCACAGCCTGCCCCTGAATGACGTTGCTCAAACTGAGAAGCCAGGAGGCCAGAGTCAGTAGCTTCATAAGGCATGGGGAACCCCATTGGCCTCTGGTGTCACCTGACCACTGCTGAACTGGGAGCAGCAATATTACCCTCTAGACCTCCGTTCCCCACCCTGATGGTTTCCAGATGATTTGGATTTCAGCTCCCATCAACCCAAGCCAATTTGGCCAATGATATTGCCTATTGAGTCCCTGGCAAGAAATGTCACCACTACGTTGAATAACACAACAACAACAGTTTGCTCAGGACAACCAGGCTCCACATGGCTATGTCAGGATTTGAAGTCAGAACTCTTAGTCCAGCATTCTGTCCCATGATTCCTGCATTGAACTGGTCTGGTTGGAGGTGTCTAGAAGCGAGACTCCCTGAGAAATCAATGTAAACTCATAGAATCACAGAACAGTAGAGTTTGAAGGGGCCTATAAGACCATCGAGTCCAACTCAATGCAGGAATCCACCTTAAACCATCCCTGACAGATGGCTGTCCAGCTGCATCTTGAATGTCTCTAGCGTGGGAGAGCCCTTGGGTTAAATGGAAGTAAGGCAGGATATAAATGCAATTCAAAAACAATAGTCTTCTTCTCCTTCATCATCATCATCATCATCATCATCACCACCACCATCCATTAAGCCTTAGGCCAAGCTTCCCCAACCTGGTTGCCCCCCCCCAATGCATTGGTCTTCAATTCCCAGCATTCCCCAGCCAGCCATTCACTAGTCCTTAACATGGGCAAATCCACTGAAAACCTTGTGTTGACTTTGACATGTCAAAATGATTGTGTGAGCTGAGTCTTGGTTTAATGAGAGGAGAAGCCGAGGGGAGGGAAAAAAAATACAGCCCTGCAACGCAGAGGTGGGTAGGTGGCTCGGCACGGTGGGGATTGCGACAGAAGCAAGAATGGATGATGGAAGAAAGGGCAGAAAAATGGAGAAGGTGGTAACAGAAGGGTAAGGGAGCTTGGATTGATGTGTGATATAAAATAACACGTAGGACTGATGAGAGCGATAGGAGCTATAACTCCATCAAGGAGTCCCAGAAACTGCAAAAGCGGCTACCATGAAGGCCATTATTCACCGTTATTTATTCCCTCAATATATTCCAGAATTGGCGATCAAATGCAAGGATGCCTCCCTAATCTAGCGAGGGAAAGGTGAACTCCCTCTTCATTTCCAAACACTTTGTGACTGCTAAGAAATGTTCGGTGCAATGGGACATTCTCGCCAGAAACAAATAATGCCAAGAGAAATCCAGGTCGGAAGAGAAAGCAGTCTCCTCTTCCTTTTTAAAACAATCCTTAGGGTAGCCTTTGTGATCTAATTTACTGGGACAAGAAAGAAATTTGACTTTTTTCCAAGCTGCATCAGAGAGTTTTACAGTAGCATTGATTTGTAACTCTCCAATAATTAAATATAAGGTTTGTGTTTGGTCAATGAGGGCATTTTCTTAGTCATCATGTTCTTTCTGGCTTCCAGGAAGGTCCCCGTTCTAATATAATATCATCATGTTGGCTCAGTAGCAGAGAGTTTATGGAATTTTGAAAGGTATACAAGGAGATACCTAATATGTGTCCAGCCCACAGATTATATGAATGTCAACTTTTAGAGGGGAATGCATACAATCCCACGTGACATTTGTCAATATTTGAAAATGTAGTGACACGACAATCCCCTAAATGAGATCATCAGTATTCACTGGTGTGTATTCAAAAAGTGAGGAAATATGTGTTCATTTCAGATAGTCACAGAAGTTGCCTGGGCTTGTCAGCATGCAGATGCAAACGTTGACATTCACAAGATTCGGGACATTCATTGTAATAGTGTGTGTGTGTGTGTGAGAGAGAGAGAGAGAGTGTGTAAATAACGGTAATTGTGTCCCAGGCAATGGTTAATTGATGAGGTATAGAAATTCTTAAGGTGCTTCCTAAGGAGGTAGGAGTTTGAAATTTGGTGCTTGTGTATTCCAAGATGTTCTGATTATTGGAAAAAGCTGAAATCAGAGCATGCGTACATGTATCCCTCAAAACAGAATACTCAAAGCACACCCCAAAATGACTCAAGCACACATAAATACTTGCACTTCTAGGCTGCATTCTTTCCGATTCTATAAAAGTGTGTGTGTGTGTGTGTGTGCATGCACATGTGTGTGTCGAACATGCGTCTAGCCTGCAGGCTGAGTATTGACTGTTGGACAAAGCAGCATCGCTATAAATCAGACCACTGAGCTATGCAATAAAGAAAGAGCGGTGAGGGCGGGAGAGAAAGAGAATTAAGAGCTCTAATACCTTGTTTATGTACCCTTTGGAGAATCTTGGAGAGATGCTCAGGGGTCCCCAAGCAAGCTTTCAGTCAGATGCCTTTCTGATTAAGGCAATACGTATTGAAACACTCTAATATTAATGTGCAATTTACTAAGCAGGGAGGGCAGGGAGGTGGGAAAGAAGAAAAGCAATCTGGAGAAATGCTTTAACTAAGCGGCAAAGGAGTAGATTGGCTACTCTAATTCTTTTATTTATTTATTAAGAATTTGCTTTAAGGGGGCTCCCAATAACATACTTTTCAGGATCTAGCTGTGTGATTAGAGGCACTGAACCTTGTTTACTGCTCAGCCTTTGAGAGTAAAATTAGCTTTTTCTTTTGTCTCCCCAGGGAGCAGCTCATGAGTGGTAACAAGTTGAAATGGTAACAACTCCCTTCCAAGGAGTCTGTCATTTGCTCTCCTTCCTCGCATACTAACGCCTTCTCACCCTGGGCCAAGGGCAAGCCCATTCAGATCCTTGAAACCCATTCAGACCTCCCCAGCATTTTCATTTGTGCAATACTTTTTAGTCTTCAACACATTTCATCCAAGGGAAAGCGCCATGGCCTCAGTCATGTTCATGTTCCCATGTTATTGTCGGAAAGAACAATTTGCTTGGCTCATCCAGTGAGTTCATGGCTATTCAAGGATTAGAAGTCAGAGCACAACACAGATGATTACAGAAGACAATTTTTTGCTAGGAGAAATTCTTCAGACACAAATCTTCTAATAACCCCCTGAGGAAGGTCTTTCAATAAAGTACAGGCCAAAACACATTGAGCTCTGTGAAGCATGCACTGACCCATTCTTAGATTCCTTCTAAGTTCTACTACAGCCATCCTTTGTATGTCGTTTAAGCAGAACTATATGTTACTCAGCAATTCAAAGCTCCATCCGATGAGCGTTTTATTGCATGCTCGTTACTGGGCGCTCACAGATTCCTCAGAGGTAGCTCACGTGACGTTGTCTGCCTCTCTCGCCCCTTCCACCCCTTCTGGTCTTCCTTGCACCACAAGAAAAACCAGAAAAACCATGAAATAGTTTTTAAACCGAAGTTGCTGCTCTCTCCTGCTGTGTGTGGGAGAAGCAGTGTGTTCACAACGAGGGACTGAATGGCCTTCATGCACCTTGTTTACTTCCTGTTTGAAAACAGGAAGTAACTGAGAGTCCACGGAGAAGCGACGGTAGCCCTCGTTAGCCAGCGTTTCTTCCAAGGTGTGATGGAGCTTTCAGTATTTCCAATGTTGGCGTTTGTCACCTACCATGAATGCAGGGGCAGGAGGTCACATTTGCAGGGGAGAAATGGCAGCTGAAGAGAGAATGCCTAACTGTACTTCCAACCACTGGTTTTCCCCAACAGCTCTTCTGGCTGAACTCTCCACCCCACTTGCCATGGGTTTCTTTCTCAACTCTAAGCCTCTCCAGAGGGGAAAAGGGTTAGAGGAGAAGAAGGATCAAGAAGTAAACAAGAGGTGAGAAAGGCTCAAGTACGTCCCAGCTTCTGCTTCTCCCTTGCAAAACCATTCCCATTCACAAATGCATGTGACTCAACAGAAAATGGTACGGAACGTCATGGTTGCCATGAAATGTCTAGTCATAGGCTTCCTCCATGGAACCATATTCCTTTGCAAGTTAAGAAGGAGAAGAAAAACCACCCCCAAAGTATGTTCCTGTCTTGTTTCCAAAATGTTATTTCACTACGCTTTCAGTTGTGACCTTTGAAACGATGTGCACATGAATTTTGTCAAACGAAATGAGCAGCTCATTAATTGCCATCCGGTTCATCTCACTCCCTCTCAATAGGACATCAGTGTTTGCACAATCCCAACGACAAGAGGTTTTCACAGTAATGACAGCAGTAATTTGGCGGCCAGAACAAGGGTAACATGTACTTCATACATATTGGCTTTAGTCATTATTTCAAGTTTCATCCCTAGCAGTGACAGCAGCATATGGCCTTCTGCTCTTATCCCCCCGCCCCCGCTCACCATCTCTTTTTATGGAATCGCTAAAATTACAGGGACAAAGAGAGAAAGGAGAGGGGGTGGACTTCACCATCTGAAATGTGCTACCCGAAGACGCCTTCATTCATAGAGTTGTGAATG